>NC_043004.1:84051859-84069359 GCF_006345805.1 Octopus sinensis
ATGGTCTGATTTATCTCTAAACAGATTTATGTATCTTTATCGATCCTGTCTCTGAGAAATACTGCGTCATCACTGACGTGATTATAGTTTAATGGATGGAAAGTAAACCCTTCTTATGGTTTCCATCAAACGTCCTTGTTTTTTTCGTGTCAAATGTTTAGGAAACTGCAAAAAACTTGCTTATGTGGAATTAAGGAACTAATCTTTTTTTCTGTGTGAGATTGTTTTCCTTCATTTTAGTTTCGTATACTAAAACGCTAAGCAAAATGATAACAGGAACAACAAGTATTACATTTACTCTGTGAGAGAAAAAAACAGTTTCTCACTTCTAAAATGTTTTTCTGACAGTCAGGGGAATTTCCATTAATTTCGAAATTATGTAGAAAAGATTTTTTTTTTCTACAGGCATAGCTATGTCGTTAAGACATTTGTTTCAGCAACGCAAAATTTCGGGCTCGATTGGGTTCTGCCACAGTAATTACTTAAAATCATGCCTTTTGTTTGAACAATATTCGCTACTGAAAATCTATAGATTAAATTCTTGTGCAAATCTCCCGAAAACATATCCGACCGCAATAATACACACACACACACACACACACACACACACACACACACACACAGACACACACACATACACACAAACACACACACATACACATACACACACAAACACATACACACACGTAATAATATATATATATGATAATTTACTGATAGGATGCTTGTACATGTGTACAGAAGAACAAGTATATGTATACACATACACACATGTGTGAACGTAATAGAAATAGGTGGACAAATTTATATATTGTCTTACAATGAAAGTCAGTTAAGTGAGTCTGATAAATATACATGTACATTCCCGATACAAATATCTATATAGCCATTATAGCTTGGAAAAAATAACTGTTACAATCGTACTGCGCACTTCAAACCTTGTATCAAGAATAAGGAGAAAGTACAATTACTATCTGCTTTTATATCAAGTTGATGCAGGTAGCTTATCCCCCTCCGACTTGCAATTGTAAAAACGCATTATTTATGTGTTCAACATATTTGCCTAAGTACACAATTGTACTTTGGCAAGGAATATTCAGCCTACTTTGTCTCCGATTTCTCTCTCTCTCTCTCTCTTTCTCTCTCTCTCTTTCTCTCTCTCTCTCTCTCTTTCTCTCTCACCTTTTCCGTACATATATTCTCTTTCTCTTTCTGTTTTACTTGTTTCAATCATTTGACTGTGGCCATGCTGGAGCACCGGCTTTAGTCGATCAAATCGACTCCGCGACATATTCTTTGTAAGCCCAGTACTTATTCTATCGGTCTCTTTTGCCGAACCGCTAGGTGACGGGGACGTAAACACACCAGCATCGGTTGTCAAGCAATGCTAGGGCGACAAGCACAGACACACAACGCACCCCCACATATATATATATATACATATATACGTCAGGCTTCTTTCAGTTTCCGTCTACCAAATCCACTAGCAAGGCATTGGTCGGCCCGGGACTATAGCAGAATACACTTGCCCAAGATGCCACGCAGTGGGACTGAACCCGGAACCATGTGGTTGGTTAGCAAGCTACTTACCACACAGCCACTCCTGCGCCTATGTATATTAATTACTTAATCCCTTTTACAGTCTACAAACTCCGCAATTGTTCTTCAATAATGTAATACATGTTCTAATGTGATATAACATGTTTTACGTATTCACACTTTCTATTCGTTCAATGATAAACAATCTATAGCCATTGTTTAGTATGGCGATACGCCGCCACTGTTGTTTAAGTTACAGTTCCACTCGGAATTTTAATGGTAAAGACGGCTAAGCACTTATCGCACATAGCGACTGAATTACGTCATTAGACGGAATTGTATATACAATATTTGCATATGTGTATGTACATCGATATGTCTTTATTCGTATATTTATTTAGGTATCAATCTATCTATTTATCTATAAAATATATGGATCCAGTCCCAAAATAATACATGAAAACTAGATTAAATAAACATAAAGAAATTGAAGCTATATCATGTGGATGGAGCATTTCTACGATTGTAGGATCAAACGGCATTTGTGTTGAAAATTATGTAAATAGTTCCACATATAATCAAAAACTGGACTGACCGCTCCATTGATGACAATTCACAAGAAAAGCAAAATTTTAGAAAGGAGACAGGGTTTTACATTAGAGCAAGGTTTTACAAGCTTCAATAAAGATCCCATGGATTCAAATATTTGAAACAATTATGTTTAAATTCCCGAGTTACCAAAATAAGATATTTGGAATAAGTTTATAAAATTTTATGAGTAGTTTGTTACAATATTATATCAGTTATTTAAGTGAAATGCATATTTTAAAAAATTATTAATAAACGCATGCCAGTTTTTTATTGACATTTTAATAAAGCCAATGCTTAAATTGGATGAAAGCCACGCTTATTTCTAAAATGTCCCAACGAAATACTAATGTAATATACACTTTCATTTTTTATCATTTTGCAAGATGTTAATACATTAAATCATTTATTGCATAGCATTTTATATGCTTATAATTCAACTGAATATACTTCTTTAACCTTCACATTACTGAGATGAGGACGTTTTATTTTAATGTACCCCACATCTATCATCAAATTTTTGATTTGTTGTATCCTTCATTAACATAAATATCTCCAATTACAGTGACTAGCTATCCAATAAGACTTTAGCATTAATTCTATCATTTAACCATACAATTTATCTGCACTTAGTTTCTACATCGTATGCTAACCACTTCCTGTTATAATCGCCATTATGTTTCTAGATACTCAGTCTCCCATTGAACCTAATATTTTGCCCCATATTCTTAAAACAACATTTAATAGATATGCTATCTGCGAAAGACGCAGACCTGACGGAGTTTCGAAGTTACTATAAATTAAATTAAAATGTTTATATACTGTAGTTGCAGCGTTCTTTGTGTGTGTCTGTGTGCGTACTATTCCCGATAATGGTTTGAGAATTTACCACATTTATATATCTTTACATCAACCGTATTGCATGTATTTTACGACACTACTGAAATAAAGGAAACAAAGATATGGAAATAAGGGCCCTAACATATCTGGCGTCAAATGACTGAAACTAAGATAACAGAAGAGGAATGTTATAGATTATGCAACAGAAGAATAATTGATAACATAAGTTCTTTATAATAGGCCAAGTACTTTGATTACCAAACTTATCCGAAGCAAAATATATAATTCGTCGTGTATTTGAATAGAATATATAGTGTTGTATGTGGAGCTGACGTTTCGTTAACAAGTTTCCCTTGATTCAGACAAAATATAAAAGAACTTGCTATGACATAAAATTTAGCCTTTCTATTTGTGCTTGAATGTTTCGAGTATTTGTTTATAATTGCTCACGGCATAATTAAAAATTGAAGCTTTCTATAAGAGAAATACAAATGCGAATATAAAATCAAAATAAAATAATTAAATTTTGATACAAAACTAACAATGACAGAATTTATTATATAAAGATATGTGTTATATGAACACTTGCGTCAATTGAATTTCTTGTTTCTATCTCCCATTTTTAAAAAATGCCTTTTTTATTTTCTTACATCTTTTTTCTTCATCTTTTCAGACCAGGTTTTAGTAATTATATGAAAATTGAACATTTAACTCTATTAACTGACTTCGGAAACCATAGGTTTGCGGCTATTTAACAGCTATGCTGAAAGAAGAAATAAAAGTTATATATATATATATATATATATATATACACACTCACAAGAATTGTATAAAGACTTAAATTAAATTCACTTCGTCATCAAACTTTTCAAGTGTCTCAAAAGTGTGTGTATAATTGTTTATGTTCATTCGATCATGCTAGGTGAGATCTAACACAGATTAATGTGGACTCAATTAATTATAGAAGTATGTAAATACTATTTGAAAGTAACTCCATTCAATTTGTGATATTACACCTTCCAACACACATGCCCAGTTTCTGCCTTGAATATCATTAATTGAAAATTAATTTCAAACTCTGAAAAGTGAATTTTACCATATCAGCTTTTATACTTAATATTGGCTGAATGTCAATATGTATTCAAATATACTATTCAGATATAAAGTGGAGGTATTTAAATTTCCTATTTATTTCTGCAGGCATTATAATGATGGTTATGAAAGTCATGCCATAAATATCCATTTTCACACCTTACTTCGCGTCTTCTCTCCACCAAACTTGTCTTTTCTTCTCACCTCTCCCAACATTTCTTCTCTTATTCATTAATTTTACTTTCTCATTCTTTTCCTTTCCGTTGCTCTTCCCCTCCATTTTCTTCATCTTATTTTCATCACTCTACTCTTTTCTCTATCTCTCTTTTCCTCTTCTTTTTCATGTTGATTTTGTGATTGTTACTGTTGCTGTTGGTGGTGGTGGTAGTAATGGTTGTGCTGCTATTGTAGTTGTTGCTTTTGTTGTTGTTATTTTCGTCTTCTTTATCCTCTCCTTCCTCTTCTATTTTTCCTTCTCTGATTACTATTTCTATCACATCTACACCACCAGTATCACCACCACGGATTGTACACCCAACACCACTATTACAACCACTACCATTACCACATTTACCATCACTGCCACACTACTACTAGTACTACTACTACTACTACTACTACTACTACTACTACTACTACTAATAATAATAATAATAATAATAATAATAATAATAATAATAATAATAATAATAATAATAATAATAATAATATTATACAAATTCTTCTCACGTCTCTAAAGACATTACCGCCACAAACTAATTCATGATTATTATCAGCCAAGTCCATTGTGGAACTTGACATAAAACGGATTTCAAAATTTTCTTTCATATTTCATTCACTGCCATCTGAATAAATTTTGACCCAATATTACACTGACCCAGCTGAGGAAAAGCTGTGGCTGTAATCACGTTGTATTTGCGCATTTTCCAGCTCAATCCGCGATTCGCGCTATATTAAGCGAAGCTTTCATTATATTGAGTTTAATAATAAAATTTCAGCAGAAATTGGGAGTGACACTAATTCGGTGCATTCGCATACATAAATACATACATACATACATAAATATATATGTACGTACATACATACATAGATACATATATCCGTCCATCCATACATACCTACATATATGCATACATACGGCCATACATAAATATCCTGTTTTTGGTGTTGAAATTCCAATGAAGGAGCCATGAATCGAGTTTAGGAACCACCTCTTTCTCTATTGCTAAGAAATCTTGAAATAAAACTGAATGACACTATTACATATACATACACACACATATGTATATATATATATATATATATATATATATATATATATATAATATATATATATATATATATATATACACGACAGGCTTCTTACATTTTCCGTGTACCATATGCACTCACAAAGATTTGGTCGGCCCAGGGCTATAGTAGAAGACAGCTGCCCTATTCACAATCAACCCGGAACCATGTGCGTTGTAAACAAGGTACTTACAATGCAGCTATATATATATATATATAATATATATATATATTATATATATATATATATATATATATATATATATTATATATATATATATATATATATATATATATATATATATGTATATGTATATTTATATATATATATATATGTATATATATATTATATATATATATATATATATATATTATATATATATATGATATGTATATTTATATATATATATGTATATGTATATTTATATATATATATGTATATGTATATTTATATATATATATATGTATATGTATATGTATATTTTCAAGAAATTGATGAATGTTGCCAAAGTGCATGCGTGTGAGCGAGTTTGGAGTGGACATGCGCAGGAGGGTGTTGCTGTAGAGATTCAATCTTAGAAGCTCTGAGGCCATCCTCATACACCAAAAGAAACCCAAGATCAAAAATACAAGGGAGATACAGGAACCTAGCTCGTTGCTACAGCAACACCCTTCTGAGCATGTCCACTCCACACACACTCACATGTACGCATACCGGCAACATTCTTGAAAATGTGGCCATAAGCACGAAATGTTGAATACAAGAATATTCACATTTTTTTTTCTCTGATTTACCTTGCATTTACATTCCATTGTTTTGGCCTTACCCACGATGATCTATACAATGCATATATACCTCTGTGTGTGTGTGTACATACATATATATATATATATATGTGTGTGTGTGTGTGTGTATTTATATACATATATATATATATATTATATTTTCATTTGTCTTGCTTATTTTTACACTGATTTTTTCCTGAATATTTTCTTGAGAACACATTCTTCGTGGAAAATGGCGATTTTGACGTCTATATCTAATACACAGACTGTCCACTTTTAGTGGCCAGTCCTCTAAATTTTGTACATATATATATATATATATAGTTAGTTAGTTAACGGATTATCCATACAGACAAAATTCTTCAACTGGTTAGTACAGCTTTCCCTATAATTTTAAAGAGCTGTTTATTTTGCTCTCAGGTATGCTGCAAATGTTTATTTGTATCATTGGTTTAATAGGTATGTATTATGTAGAGAATCATATAGTAAAGAAATAAAGACTTGGTAATCAAAAGAATCACTACACACTTTTGGGTAGCGTTCTAATTCATTAGCAATGCACTGTTCATTAAACTGAATTACGTAAGTCTTTGTCTTTGCGGCACCATGCCGTTTCATCTGGTGATGTACCTTCGCATTTCACCAGAATATAGTCATTCTCTTTCATGGTTTTTCGTGGAACGACAGTAGAATAAGACTTTGTATAATGGGTAATTACACAGAAATGAAATACATGTAATGGTATGTAAAATAATTCCGATTGTGATAAATAAGTATGGTATCGAACTAATGTAACGCATGTACTGTTGTTTTGCCTATCCCACTGAAACTTCAATATTTCTTAAAGTGCTTAATGATCAGATCATTAGAGGCAATCCTATTGAACCTTCAAGATTGTTTAAAGCGGTTGGCTGTGCCAGGCGATATTTGTGTTATAGAAAGGTATTGTTATCATATCTACATAGCATTGACAGTTATAATTTGTGTTTTCTTGTTACGTAAAAGTAAGGGGCAGAAACGGATAACAGATAAGGTAAGATTAAAGTTTGCATACTGCATGACATATGTGAGCGCATCTATGATGGATCCGTCACGTAGGACAGATTTGCTAACAACCATAAAACCAATAAACTTACAGATCTCAAATCAAATCGATCACCAATCTTCGCCTCATTGTTGTTTACTAATCTACAAACGAATGCTCAGATTATGCACATTTATCCTAACCAATTTTTTAAAACACGGCCAAAGCAAAGAGAATGCTACTATAGCTTCTATGTTGCACAGCAAAGTGATTCACAGCACAAATGTAGCTGTAATAAAATAAACAATGAAATGTAAATCAGAAACCAACTGCACTGAAATAATAAATTTAGATACGGACTCTGCCAAAACAAAGAAAACGTATTTCAAAATATATTGGAATGAAAATGGAGAAAGTGATAATTATTCAAACAATAAATGTTATATTCGTTGAAGAGGAAGTAACACTGAGTGAAATCTAACAGTAGCATCAAACCCAGTGCTAAACGAAGAAACTGACCGTATATTATGCATACATAGGTATAAATATATATAAATAAATAAATATATATATATATATATATATATATATATATATATATATATATATATGTACATATATATAATATATATATATATATATATTGGTGAATTGAAGAAATGGAGCTGAACGCAGATTGAACCAATCTTCAATTCACCAATAATGTTTTAATTTCAATTATCCGCACCAACGCACGGTTGCAACGCCAGATGGTTGTACCTCCAACCGTGCTGTTTACTGCTGTGATTTTTGCTACTAAGGTATCGGTTAAACTTTTGATTAATCTACTACAAGATTATTCATCTTTCTATTTCACATAATATATATATATATAATATATATATATGTACATATATATATATATATATATATATATATATATATATATATATATATATATATATATATTATATATATATATGTACATATATATATTATATATATATATATGTATATATATGCATCATCATTTAACGTCCGTTATTTATGAGGGCATGGGTTTATATGAGCGTGCGTATGTCCTACAATAATGTTTACTTACAGTGTGAGTGACCCCCCTCCCCTTCGGTCATGACTGACCAAGGGTTTGCCCCAGAAAGTTACTCTCCGAGACTCAAGTCTGAGCAGTTTGCTTATGGAAGACCAGCATTTGCCCATGCATACCAGCCTCCCCTCTCCACGCCATTGATATTATCGAAGGGAAAGGCAAAGGCTAATACAGCTTGGCACCATTGACGTGACAACTCATTTCTGCAGCTGAGTCAATTGTAGCGACGTGAAATAAACTGTCTAACTAAAGAAAACAACACGCAGACCGGTTCGGGTATCGAACTCACAACCTCACGATCGTAACCACTGAGCCATGCGCTTTCACTACTTACAGAGTAGTACAAAAATAAATTTGTAAGGAAAAAGTGTCAAACTGGATTATTTTGCATTCAATAAAGGAGAAAGCTAAGCCTCGAAATATCAAAATATTGCTAAGAATAGTAACACAGGAAAATATATAGCCTGATATCTTTACGTAAAAGACTATTGTTATTCATTGTGTTGTTCAGCATAAAGACGAGAGTCTGCACTTGCAGTGCATCGCCTTGTTTTTCTATGGGAGATATTGTTGTTTTCAAGTCTTTCATTTTTGACTTATGGCTTTTAGTTATTGGTTTTACTGCCTGTTTCAGAAACCCCTGTTGTTGGGTACACCTACTGTGTAATAAATAAGAAATTCAGAATAAGTACAGGGAAGAAATCTTGTGAACATGAAAGGTCTACTTACATAAGACATGATGTAAACATAAGCATGTTCGCTTCAAACGACGTAGCTATAATCATCTGCGAAATATCTATCACAATAAAGAAGCTGATCAAGGAAAACCGACCAGGTGTAACAATCAAGAAATGAAAAGCAAGCACACGTACACTGATTGACATTGACAGAACATTCCTAGAAGTAGACATACCAGTAGATTCACCCCCAAACACTTTAAAGCAACAGCATAATGATTTGCGAAGCACTGGAAATATATGGCAAATGCGTACACACAGAAACACCGCACGCACACACACACACAAACACACATACAAACCCAAAGAAACAGCATATATCTCTGTATGCCTATAACTATATCAATGCAAGGTAAGGACAAGTGAGGGAAAGCGATGGTGGAGTGTGAAAGGAAACTTATGAATTTAACAATTTATGCTTTGTCATGTCCACACCTAAGAACGGCGAATTATATACCATTCCATACATTGATTTATATCCTTATCTGTAACTCTCTTTCCGAGATTCTGTTCTTGCTTTCTCTCTCATTCTTTCTCTTTATCAAATATGTAGTTATGTTGTGTGATGTATGAAGATGTGTCGGCGTAACTGCTCACATATTGCACAAATTGCATTTCTTTTTTTGATAATACTCTTGTTTTGATCATCGAAAGATTGCTTTCACTTGTGAGAAGTAGGAGAAAGTGAAAATACATTTTAAGAAATCATTCACGTAGATACTCATAAATGGAAACACCATATCTGTCAAATCATTTTATACGTAATCGAAAAAATCGTTTTATTTATTTTATTTTGTTTTCTGTTTCCTTCTAAAACCGCTTGCTCTCAATTCCTTTGTAACCCTTGTATACAGAGTTCATACTTACAAACATGTCACATTCCGTACAATTTTTCCTAAATCATTGACCAAAATCTCTTTTACGCCTATCTCTTTAATTCTCTGTTTGTGTTTTCTTTGTGTCTGTCTCACTTTTTACATACCTCTGCTTCGATTTCGTCGATGTCTGTCGGTTGTTCTGTTCCATTGCCTGACTCTTAGAACGCAATCTTTTTTTTTTAAGGATATTACAATTTAAGTTATTTTGCTTCGAAGACTGATGAAAAGATTTTTACTGTATGACCAAAATATCGCAAATCGTTTTCTTACTTGTATGGTTTGCATTGAATACCATGCTTTCATTTCAATTCCATCGTTACAAGGTCTGTATAAATATATATATACATAGATATACATTCACTGAGTGTTGCCATTGAGAGAATTATGGCGGTACAAGATGACAACACCCACTTGATTTTATAAGGCGAAGGTGTTCTTTGTTAGACTCTCAAAACAAAGCAATATATCGTAAGTTATTTCCTCAACTACAGTGTGGACTTTTCTATTAGATATAGTTGAAGGTTTCACTTTGATTTTGAAGGGATCAGTTTTCTATTTAGACGAGGGCATGGTAATCTAATGTAATGTTTCTCATTATGGAAACGAATACTAGTGGTTTTCTGCTACCTACTGTTACCCAAACTGTGTTTCGAATGTCAATGCAGATGGGTAGGCTTCTTAATCTTTCTACCCTGTAGTAAATTTATCTTTCTACATTGTCTGTACAATGAAGGTACTGGTTTCAAAATTTGGCGCAAGAACAGCAGTTTTGGGACAGGTCTCAATCTGAGCCCATCGACTCCAGTGGGGAAGTGATACTTACTGTATTGACACTGAATGGATGGAAGGCAAAAACGACCCCAGAAGAATTTGAACTGAGAACATAAAGATCGACGACATGCCACTAACCAATTTGCTAGCGTGCTAACGACTCTGCCAGTTCGCCGCCTTATAATATAGAGAAAAATTGTTAAAGCAATAAAGATATTAAATGAAACTTGATCTTTGTTAATTACAGGAATGAATTATGAATAATGATATTAATATCTGCTTCTATTCTAATTATTTGTTCTCACCTATGTTCAGGGTTAAATAGAATTAATATGACTGCGTTTATAAGTTACTTATGTGAATTCATGATATTATTTTCTCACCGCACCATTGGCAAAAGTTGAATTGGAATATTAACCTTTTCAGCCAAACACAAATGTACAATCATAAACGCACTCCTTTTCACGACGATACATTCGCATATATGTACTAGTGTGAAGTATGTTCATATGTGTATATGTGTATGTGCATATGTGTATTTCGCTGTAAGTGCAGCCGGGTGAATGAATACACACATACATACATACATACATATATATATATATATATATATATATATATGCGATTGTTCCGCTCCAGTGTTAATTATTTAAAAGGTTTCGTTTATTTAATTTATTTCGAGTAGAATATACAAAATTAATTTCACGCACCAAAGTTCACACATACATCAGTTTCTATATAACGTAATATATCGACTAGTCAAACATGGAGGTTGTATTTGGTTACAGTATCTGCTAGAAATAGCAAGCAGGCATACTACCTTCATCTAACACCGTCGCTATAATGTATGCATGGCCGTTTCAATAATGCATGCTTACGCAATATTTATCAAAAGAACATTGTTAATTGTTAGACGAGGGCATGGTAATCTAATGTAATGTTTCTCATTATGGAAACGAATACAGTCGGATGTAGAGGGTTCGTTGAACACAGTGTGAGATGACTGTTGTTATCGCTAGACCTAGCTCATCGTAAAGTCAATACCACCATGACCGATATCCAATCTATAGTGGAGAAGGCTAGCCACTGGATTTGGTTAAAAAAAGACGATGAACGACGACTAGAAGGATATTGAGCTTAATTTGATAACCAGCTGATCTAGTAAGCGGGGCCTCATATCAGTGAGGGGAGCCGGTGCGCATTAATGCCGTCGAGAGGTACGCATTCTCTCCTGATGACCCCATACACTTGCTGGCTTCAGGTATACGGAGCTTGTGACTGGTAGCACTTGCATGTGCAAGTTGTTTGCAAGACATGTATGCTTTGAAATATATGTCCATTGAAGTATATTATCAGCTGGTGTTACACTATAGGAAATAGAATAACATATTATAGTACCATATCTACTGTTGATGACATTTTTGAGCAACAGGACGAAAGACTCTCCATCATTTGTGTTCAAATACTGCAACACCCACGTAAGAAAAGTGTGGGCCGCAAGAGGATCGATATAAAAATAAATAACTCTCGTTTAATCACATTACCTGAGAGTATTCTGGTCAACTTATGAACGGTCCAACCGACCCTCATCTATATATACGTGTATTTGTGTGTGTGGGAGGTATACACATTTACACAGATATGTGTGTGTATGCATTATATTATTCGAACCTTAATTACAAAGGTAATTCTGTTTCGATCTTTCAGTTAATTATGTAAGGATGTCAAGAGTAAATTATGATACAATCCTGCCGTATACTACATATGTATATATATATATATATTATATATATATATATAATAATATATATATATATATATATACCACTGTGTTAACGGTTTCGTCATTTTCAGCACACAGTCTGCACGGTCACATTAAAAAAAAACATATAATGGAATGCTCACACACGCAGATCAATAATTATATAATACCACATATGTTCTCATACTCTTACGAGCATTCATTTTCTATCATATAAACAGAGAAAGACATGTATATATATATATATATATATAATATATATATATTATATATATATATATATGTATGTATATATATATATATATATATATATATATATACATATATATATACCTGTATATATATACATATATATATATCTTCATATTTACATACATTATTAGATATACAGACGTAGGTGTGTGTGTATGCGTTTGCATATATATATGTTTTGCATGTGTGTGTGATTCGTTGCTGGTAAGTCGGTGTTCATATATATTTGAAGAAATTATGAAGATTTTCGCGCAATTTTTCATTATGTTTTGAATAGCATATGAATTTCATCATTGAATTTATGGCAGTAGATTCCGTAAGTCAACCGGCCGGAAACCATTAAACTTTCATCGCACGAGTGAGTCTGCAATTATTTTCAAGCATAACGTGTTAATTTTCTTTCTATTGCTCGCCATTACTTCAAAGATAATCAAGCTACCACGCATATATACGATGGACAACTTTTATAATATAATAAGTAGAAAAACTTTGATTAACTCTCTCCAATTAGTACACCCAGACAGCGTATAAAATTGTGAATAAAAATAATGAGATGCGATGGAAGTGATCCCGATTGGGTTGAAATAGTGGAAAAATTTACATTATGTATTGAGGATATGATCTCTGGAATATATGTGGTGATATGTTCAATGTGGGTTACCTGAGATTTTTAACGAATTTAGTAGACGTTTTAGGGACGTTTAAAAATTTTTATCAATGCAATCAAGCGAAAAAACTGCAGCAACACATGGCAGAGTAGTAGTTCTCAACCGGTGTTCATATGGCTCCTAAGGGTCCATATTATGTTTGGGGTGGGTAGTGTTTTGGTATGTATTGCAAGAAACAACTAGATTTTTTATTATGACATTTTACAATAGTTAAACCTAGAGAAGTTAATGTGTGAAAAAAAAAAGAAATTAGAAAGAAATCTTAAAGAAATTTCTATAAGACTACTTATTAAAAACGTAATATAGTAATCACAGGGGTCCACAGCGTTCAGAGGCTGACGAAAACAATCTCGTCAGATGTGACCCAATGATGAAAAATATGGGTTTAAAATTTTGGCACATATCCAGCAATATTTCGGCGTGTGGATATGTTGAATACATCGATTTCAGTATTCAACTAGTACTTATTTTATCAACGCTGAAAGGATGGAAGGCAATGTCCACCTCAGCGGAACTTGAATAAAAATGTGAAGACGGACGAGATGCTGCTAAACATGTAGACCGGCGCACTAACAATTCTGCCAGCTCACTGCTTTATCTACATGAAGTATATTGTACAGAGTTTATAAGCGATCTGTCTGTCAGACATGTGGTTTAGGTTTTAGTTACTAGATGGGAGCACTTTATTTTAAAATCCAATTTATGCTCCTGTTTTACAATATTATATTGCTTGTGATTGTCAGCAAATTTCTTAGATATATCTAAAAATCTGTTTTCCTATATTGTTGATGTTTTGCTAATTTTCACGTATTACTGCTATTTCAGAATACAGAGTGTGTTTCTCTTTTTATTTTGACACAGTAAATAATTCTTAGGGTGTTAAAAATGTAGAAATACTTTCGTTTTGTTTAGTATAAATAAATTACCACTCAGCGAAACATAAACAAACCGTTAAACATAAATGACTTAACACAGTTTGTTGTTCGTTTTATGTGCAATTAAATTTGCATATAGATTTTGCTTATTTTTTACTTCACATACATTTCAAACTTGAATATTATGAAGCTGTTTATGACGTGTGAAGATTTTGAAAATGTACCTATAAATTTTTATTTTGTGAAATTAAGTAGAATATATTTCTATTTCTATATAATTTTCTTATGATTCCAAGTTCATATTCAAACCATAAAAGGAGCAATTAAATCAGGAATGCGTTTAATAATAGAATCATTATTTCTACTGCGTAAGAACTGTCTCATTAAAACATTTCAGCTTGTGCGGGAGACGAGCATACCAAGGAGAAAGTGGAATTGATAGTACAAATATCAAATCATATCCCACAGATTTGCCGATGATCATAAAGTATGATGATGCCCCCTGCTAAATGAAGGAATATATTTTACAATGATAGTAATGTGTAAAATATAAACGTGACCTTTTATTTTCATGGCTCCTCATTCTGAAAACTTTCAATAAATCCTAAAACAGTACTGTTGATATTATATTAAGTGTCAAATGAATTGCTTCATCTATTTTCATTACCTATCCCTTGTGCAACCCAAGGCAGCAGGCTCGCGAAGTTAAGGAAAGTCTTCTTAAAGCGGTTTGATAAAAAATATAATGCATGTCTTGCTGTATGTTACACAAATTTGATAAAGATATGCGATAATACTGAATATCAATTAGTACCCTATTATGCCTATATTAGAAACAAAATATTTCCGAAAATCCTACGTCTAGGGTGTCAAAATACATTCTGTATATAGTGCATATCCAATTTGCACATTTCTAGTCTTCTCGAAATATTGAATCCAGTGAGAAATACTCTCAAGTTTTCTTTATTACCTTTCGCGCGTAAGCCAAAGCAATGTATTGTAGTCGCTCGCCTTTGTGTGTTTGAAAAAGTACTGGAAAATGGCTGAATGTATTTTCACCAAATTTAGCAGATTCACTCAATGGATGTATGGCTCGAAATGATGAAAATTTGCTTTGATTATCTTCAAATATACGTAAAATCATATATATATATATACATATATATATATGCGACTTTGCATGTGAGTGTGTGTGTGTGTGTGTACATGCATGTAGGCACGCAAGGTATATGTATGGGTGTACAGTGATGGATTCAAGGATTTCGTTTCCTTACGAGTTGTTTTCTAAATTTCAAAGTAGTAACATTTACTATGATGGTGATAGTTAAAAGAAAAATAAAGAAACAAAATCACCTGCCCGCAGGGTAGGCATCGCCGCTCCAATGTCTTTGCTCTCTTTGCATTTATAGTCGTGAAATTTCTATTACAGAAAGATGAAGTCATAAAGACAGCAACTCGAAGCAAGATTTTATTGCTACCTCGGAAATTTAACAACGCGACACTGAAAACCTTAAACGTATGAGGTATCTCAAATTTATCCCATACTAGCAGCAAACAAGATGAGGACAAATATCCGTCAAGTGTAAATAATGTAAATAATGTAAAATTATTAATGTAAGCAACTCCGGAAACTGATAATATTCTTGAGAATTTAGGGCGGTCAGCTAAAAGAAAAGTTAGCACGCTGGGCGAAATGCTTAGAGGTATTTCGTCGGCCATTACGTTCTGAGTTCAAGTTCAAATTCCGCCGAGGTCGACTTTGACTTTCATCCTTTCGAGTGGATTATATAAGTACCAGTTACGTACTGGGTCGATGTAATCGACTTTATCCGTTTGTCTGTCCTTGTTTGTACCCTCTGTGTGTAGCCCCTTGTGGGCAGTAAAGAAAAAGGTATTTCGTTTCTCTTTACGTTCTGAGTTCAAATTCCGCCGAGGTGGAATTTGGCTTTCATCCATACGGGTCAATATATTAAGTACCAGTTGCGTACTGGAGTCGATCTAATCAACTGCCCCCAAACCCCCAAAATTTTGGGACTTGTGCTTAGAGTAGAAAAGAATATTCTTGAAATTACGCCTCCTATCGAAGTTATACAGCTGACTTATGTAAACTTAAAATGAAAAATTCCTTTAAGTGAAAGCTCGTTAAAAACTATCTTGTTTAGCGAGCTAAAAAACATTTACTATTGTAAGACTTATAGCGTTCCAAGTACCTATACCAACAAAATCACTTCATTTAAGAAAAAAAAATCGTATACCAGTATATTAAGAATTGCAGTATATATGATATTCTTGAAATTGTCCCTTGTTATACATCTATTTTGTGTAATAGCATGCATCCATTCAACGCAAAATCACTTTAAGATTATATCGTGTTTAAAAAACAAATCATTTTATCAAAAATATTCACTGAACAAACTCTAGAATCTGATAATATTCATGAAATTGTGTCTCGTATAAAAGTTATATAGCTATTATTAAATGATCATTAATGAAAATAGAGGCGAGCGAGAATGAGAGACTTTGCAAATAAAAACGTAAAAATTTTACCTGCAACGAACTAATAGTGATTATTGTTAAACATTAGACTCTACCCCGCATTGAATACAATGAATATTTAAATTTATGAAAAACTGGACAAAGTGAATGCAATGAATAATTAAATTTGGAGTTTGAAAATTTCAATAAACTACAGAAATCGTAATATTAGAAAAATTCTTAGAACATGTATTCATAAAAATAATTCTAGTCAGTCACGATTTTAATATTGCTTTCTGTTAGTGCTTTTGGTAACTGTTGCATACCGAATTAATAAGCAGCTTCCTCCATCATAGTATAGATATGTAAAGGCGGTGAGCTGGCAAAAGCGTTAGCATGCCGGGCTTCATTTTTGCGGTATTTCGCCTGTCGCTACGTTTTGAGTTCAGATTCTGCCGAGGTGGAAATTATATTTCATTCTACCTGGGTCGATAAAATAACTACCAGTTGCGTACTGAGATCGATTTAATTTAAGGTCCTCCTTTCCGAAATTTTTCAGCTCTTGTGCCTATAACAGAAATTATTATATATATATATATATATATGTGTTAAGGCGGCGAGCTGGCAGAAACGTTATTACCCCGGGAGAAATGCTTAGCGGTATTTCGTCTGTTACGTTCTGAGTTCAAATTCCGCCGAGGTCGACTTTACCATTCATCCTTTCCGAGTAGATTAAATAAGTCCCAGTTACGCACTGGGGTCGATATAATCAACTTAATCAGTTTGTCTGTCCTTTTTTGTCCTCTCTGTGTTTAGCTCCTTGTGGGTAGTAAAGA
>NC_043004.1:84074359-84084359 GCF_006345805.1 Octopus sinensis
AACCCAGAATGTAACGGCAGACGAAATACGGCTACATATTTCGCTCAGCGTGCAAACGTTTCTGCCAGCTCGCCGCCTTTCTGCCATATTATTGTTATTCGTCTTTGAAAAGCTGGTAGAATCGATAAGCACGTCAGGCAAAATGCTTAGTTCACTTCATTTCGTCCGTCTTTGTATTCTGGGTTCAAATCCTGATAGACCGATTTCATTTTTTCAGAGGCTTTTAATGGAGCTCCAATTGAACTTACCCTACAATTGCTATTTTTGTGGCAACATTAGAAACTGTTGTCATCCCTCTGCGATTGCTTACGTTGGTATCGACCGAATTTGCAAGTGCGTAGACTACCAGTGTCTCACCGCAAACCAATGCTTCATACTTCAATTTTTCACACAAAAAAGGTCTATTATTTAAATTGGTAATTTATCTCATAAAATAAAAGTTACATTTAAAATGGGCGTCTGACTTTACAATAAAGAATACAAAATATTTCAAGCGTAGTGAAGTCATTCTAACCCACAGTTTCATTTTGTTTTCCATACTAAAGAGGAATTCGTAAGCTGTAACACTTATACGGTTTATTCTGTACTAAACTGTAATCAGGCAGGCATGTAATATTTTAATGTGACAAGGCGATGAGCAAGCAGAAACATTAAGTACCATTTGCCTACTAATGTCGCTTTGATCTACTGGACCCCTCACCATAAATTTCGGACCTTGTGCCTAAAGTAGAAAATAATATTTTAATGTGTCCTCTCTGTTTATATCGTGTAGACAGTGGTTGTCATATGAAGCATAGCGTATGAGCATTTAGAGGCTTCTCCTTGGCAGCAAAAGTTTCCTCTGTGTAATACGCCAGAAATTAATTTAGAATTCTGATATTATTTCAGATATAAAACTTTAGATTCCAACATAACAATACTAACATAAATCGATTAAAATTTTGGCAGAAGACTAGCAATTTCGGGGGAGAGATTACTCCAAATCAGTTCTTCCCAGTGCTCAATTGGTATTTATTTTATTGTTCCAGAATTGATGAAGGGCATAGCGGAAATCGAACTCAGAACGTAAGAGCTGGCGAAAAGCTCTTAAAAAATTTATAATGTCTGTCGTGTATACTAATTATGGTATCGAATTTAGACACAAGGGCAGCATGTTCGTGTGTGCCGGTAACATGCTAAAGTAATATTATTTCATTATTGACCCCGAAATGATTACAAGCCAAGTCAACATCGACTGAGTTTGATCTGACAGCTACAAAACGGACGAACTACCGCCAAATATTTTGTTCTGTGCGTTTACGGTTGTGCCATCTCACCGCTTTAATAATAATAAAATAATAATAATGATAATGATAATAATACTAATACTAATAATAATAATAATACTAATACTAATACTAATAATAATACTAATACTACTAACAGTAATAATAATAATAATAATAACAATAACAATAATAATAATAATAATAATAATGATAGTAATAATAATAATAATAACAATAACAATAACAATAATATTAATAATAATAATAATAATAATAATAACAATGATGATGATGATGATGATGATGACGACGATGATAATAATAATATCTGCAATTACACTGGATATATTTCTTATCGAAATACATATCTTTTACATTGGATAGTCTTGTCTGTCAGATATGTTTTCGTTTCTGGCTCATAATTTACACCAATGATATTAGTTCATAGTATGTGTACGAGGAGCATACTTTATGACAAGAAAACCAATTCACCATGCGGCAAACACATATAAACTCTCTTTGATTGTTATGATTTATTTGCATAGCACACGCAAGATTAACTATAATTTTCTTTGCATTTATCAAATGTCATTAATCTTAGACGATTTAATTCATATTTTCTGTTTTTCTGAGACATTTATTCAATGATCATGGCTAATGAAAAGAAATCAAAGAGGATTCAAACAACAAACTGAATTCTGTATTTATCTCACACATCTTATTCATCTGAGTTAAAACTGCTTGTGTGATACCTCAATTATATGAATATACATATATTTTACACGATCAGTAGATATGCACTTAACTATGTGTATGTATACACAGACACATACATAATTAGATAGATAAATTAATGTTTATAAAAGTGTGTAGATAGACAGACATTCACGCAAAACCACAAATGCAGACTTTCAAGATGGTGGTGATGATTTTGGTGGTGGTGGTGGTGGTGGTGGTGGTGATACTGATCGTGGTGGTAGTATTGATCGTGGTGGTGGTCTTTTGGAGAAGATTCGTCTTTGGATTACAGGAATTCACTAATTTCATCGATCGAATAAACTGCCCCTTGATTAACTTGGGGAAAGACTGTCCCTTAACGAGAAAATTTAGATTACATTCCATTGGTGAGCATTTACACACTCTCTTACGGAGGAGCTTCATATCCCTTCAAATAATATAACTGCCTTGAGTGCAAAGGCTGGAAACGATTTCAACCGAGACACCCATATGAAATAAGGAAGTAGATTTGGCTCGAGGAAAAGGCACTTCAAGCCTTAAGGTTTCTGGTGAAGAGTACGTTTTCCCTTTTTTTATCCTTTCTACATTTGCATTTTGAGTACAGTTGCATAGAGTGGCCACCACAAAGCATCTAAGACAAACGAAGTAAGACATCGCTAAAGTGTCTGATGATGCCTCCTAATTCATACTTTGGAAGTAAACCTGAACATTTTACCTCAAAACATTAATAGATACATTTTACTAAATTATATTCAGTGATCGTTGAATTAAATGATAAATTGTTTATATCTATAACTATATATAAAACAAAATACTTTTTTTTCTAAATTGGGCAGTCTGTATAAACTGAAAAGAAAATACAACTTCCGGTTCAAACATTAAAGTATTATAAAAATCCAAAAACAACAAGTCTATTATAACTGGAATATAAAAGTTTAATAAAGAGGTACATTCCGCTTCCACTATTGGCTCAATACTACTTTAGAACACGTGTATTCATTCCTCGTGTATCCTTAGGAATATCTTTGAATGCCTCTTCATCTTCGCCATCAACTCTAGGAAATATGAATGGTCGAAAATGGGGCTGGTCAATTCGATAAAATTCTGCAGCGACCACCTCTATGTCTTCCCAGGGGTATGGCCATTTGGCTGAAATCTTCTCCAGCAAGGGTTTGACAACACTGTACAGCATCTTATCAGTTGTTAGATGAATTCCGCCGTGCCGACAGAGGCAGAACGCATTCCGTGTCCCTTCTTCCTGGCCACGGATTCGTAGTCCCTGTTGCAGTTGTCAATGACAACTCTCTCAACCATTACCGGGTTCACAGTGCATCCTCACGTGAATAATTATGCTAAAAGTAACTCGTTTTCAATAATCTTAAGACTTCATTTTAATCCTGACGCTCTCCAATATCGCAGAGTATTCACCGATTTATCATCCTGCTACTGAAGGAAACGTAACTGAACATTTGACGAATTTATACTGAACTCTCTGTGTACATGTGTGTGAATGTCTGTAAAGCGAATATTTTTGTGAGTATAAATACTGATATTAATAGACATATATATAGACAGGTAGACAGAGAGAGAGAGAGAGGGGGGATATATATATATATATATATATATACATAAATACATGCATTCATACATATATTTCTATATACAAATATACGGAGGTACATGTCAACACGTCAAAACTATTATAAATGTCTACAAACGGTTACTTTCTTAATAATGTAGTTTGTAAATTATACTCACATAACCACATACACATGTTTCACTCACATTTTATGTACGAAAGCATGCAATTCAGTCTGTTTGATAGAAATTATTTTGTTCTGTGACTATGTTTGTATAGGCGTGAGAGAGTGGCCGAAAAAGACGGAGAATACGTCTATATGTGAGTGTGCGAGTTTGAGTGCGAGCGTGAGAAAAAGACACTTGTTTATTCTTGAAAGTATATTGTAAAAAATCTTATCAAAAAGACATGTACTAGGTGTAGGTTAATTCCATTTCACAGACGCAACTTCATTTCTTAAGAATCGATCGTGCTTCAATATTTAATAATATTCCTTGCTATTCAAATCTAGAAATACATATATACCTGCATAGGAACATATACATATGCATGCAAGTATACATACATACATACATACATATACACACACATATATATATGTATATATATTTATGTAATATATGTATATATATATATATATTGATATCTGTTTATATATATATATATGTATGTATTATATATATATATGTATGTGTGTATATATATATATATATATATATATAAATGAATGTCTGTATATGTATATATACATAAACGTATGTACATGTACTCCTATATGTATATATATATATATATATATATATTATATAATATATATATATATATATATATATATATATATTCATTATTCATGCATGTGTGTATGTATATATCTATGCATGTATCGCAATAAAGTAATCGCTTATTTTTCCATCAGTGGCAGACATTTTATTTTTATTTCTTTTCTGCACGAAATATCATTAAGTAGACTAATTTCCTCATGTTACGTCTGCTATAAAGGGAAATATCATTAACTGTATCTAAAGAATCGACGAATATTTATTAGATTCCGTCGTCCTCATTTTTGTTACGATTTTTTAAATATAATTTAAAATCTGGATATTGTGATTCATATTATCTCCAATACTACAATTCTAAATTTTTAACATCGACAAAACAACTCGATAAAATTTTATTCGATTAATTTTCATGCGCTGCAATCTATTCTGCGTCTTTCGTGACACTTACCACAGCTTCCTTTAACACTCTTAAGGAAGATAATCCGAGTAATTTCCTAATGTGTCTGAATGAATATTAACTGAAGAGCCCTTTGCAGGTGAAACTAAGATATGGTTATATATTACGATTCTTGTTAAATTAACTCAATACATAAGAGCAATGTTTCGAATTAACTCCTCCGATATCAACTTTATTTTTCATCTGATATGACAATAACAAGATTTCAGTGTGTTGAACCGGAAGTTTTCAAATTTTTACCTCGTTGTTCGCCATCGACATTGGATCGCACCATAGATCCCATTCCATCACCTACGCCATTTTCTTTCCTTTTTGTTAAACCTTTAGTCCTTAGGGAGATATTTTCATAAGAACATCCACAGCGGAATTACACCAGAAGCGATGGTACGAAGAAGAATGAAGTAACTATTTCAAAATTTTAACGGTTTATTCTTTATGGTTTATGAAATGATGATGGGTAAATTGATGTTGGTGATATTAACATTCAGAGCGCAGGAACCCGGCAAGGATTGTTGGTGATGCTCTATCGGTTTGTCTTTTGCAGTGTTGTCTATTTCAGTTGCCCAAATGATCCCATTCCGATTTATGCAGCATTTAATATCAACACGGCAAAGTGTCATTTGTGAAGAGTTATATGAAATGCGAAATTAAGATAGATTTGCGTAACCAAGATATGTCACTATTGTAGTTAGCGTGCAATTGTTTTTATCTATAACTATTAGTATATATCCCTTTATACATCCAATGGCGCTATTATTTTGTATGTACATATATATATATAATATTATATATATTTATATACATGCAAACAGGCACACACACACCACACACACACACACACACACACGCACACACACACACACAACGCACATATATATATATATATATATATATATATATATAATATATATATATATATATTTAATCAATATAGGGTAGCAAAAATTCAATAGAAATTTTTTCGCCACCAGCGGTCTAGTGAGAGAGAGAAAATAGTCAGAAACTATATATATAAATTCAACAACAATTGAGGAACGGCCTCAAATAGGCCATTCCATCCACTAGAAAGAGCAGCCAGGACTCAAACCGCAAAGTAATAGTAATTCAGAAATTAAAGGAAAATTAAAAAACATTTACCCTAATCATCCTTAGACAATGCATTGTTTCAATGTTTTTAATGGCATACCAGCCCAATTAAATTAAATTAAACTGAATTAAGTCGATCTACCAAAGGCCACATCTCATCGGTAAAGAAGCCAGGAGAGACAGACATACACGAGGCAGTAGTATCTATGCTTCGGGAATGTCTGCCCTAAAATTTTCAAAAACTATCGTAATCGCGCCAAACTTAGCAGCAAATATAAACTGCTGATTTAATTTCAGAATTAGTCAGAAAATCATCTCTCACTAGACCGCTGGTGGCGAAAGAATTTCTATTGAATTTTTTGCTACCCTATATTGATTAATTGATGATTTTCTGACTACTTCTGAAATTAAATCAGCAGTTTATATTTGCTGCTGATAAGTTTGGCGCGATACTCCATTGACAATCTGAGGAAGCAATATCCACGTAATGGATTGTTAAAGACAATCCTGATGCCAACTGGGTTTAACTGAATATATTGATTTTTCGTTTGTTTCAATGTTTGAGTATTATCCACATGTGGCTACTTTAGGTTGACATGTCGTCGGTAACGGTAAGTCTAAGTCGGAGTTTATAACAGAATTTGAATAAATGGCTATGTTGATAATCAGGTTTGCGGGATGCTGTCAACATTTTAGAATAACGTAAACTAGGAGAGTTGTTAAGAGCGATGGTACTATTATTTTCCGGATCTGATTGGGGTTCTATATAAGGATTTATATGTTCAATCCACTGCCCTCGAGGTTTACTACTATTGAGAGCAGCTATGATAGATCTAAGGTTAGGTGTGGTGGAGTATGAAAGTTTTATTGAGTGTTTATTGAAAATAGAGTAATACTTGTGCTGTGGCGGAAAGTTTGATTTTAAGATTTTAAAAGTAATTTTAGTAATGATCCAACCTGGAGGATGAAGGATGGTGTGAGCAATATGTTTACACGATTTCTGGAGGTGGACAGCGTATTTGTATAATCTTAATATATATTCTCAGTGTATTTGTATTGATATATTTGTATATTTTAATGTATTTTTAATGTATTTATATATGTATATATTTTTATTGTATATATACATATATATATATATATATGTTTGTATGTATGTATGTATGCATATATGCATGCATGCGTGTATGTATGTATGTATGTATGATGTATATATGTATGCATGGTGGTGGATATATGTCAGTATTTACAAGCGTAATCCATCATGGAGAACAGATGCAAAGCCGTCTCCATCAGGATATAAACAGCCTTCTGTTGGCTTACGTATCAAAATAAACCTCAGAATAGTTACTTATACAAAAGTACAGTGACGCGCAAACTTCTTATTTCAAACTCTGTGTTTAGGTACATACATGATCTTGGGTATATTACAAACACTGATACACACGTACATTTACAGATACAAAAAATGAAAAGATTAAAATAAATACAAACTAAAGAACTAAGAAAGCCTGTAAAAGTTACAACTAAAGATATAACCAAGTTTTTAAAAAAATATTTTACGGAGATACACTTGCAAAGCAAGTGACCTTATCTGAGATCGTGTACTGAAATAAAAACAATTGCAGCGTGGACTTTTTTCATAAGCAATTTAAAAACATACAAAAACCTGCTTCACCATGGAAATTTGTCATTGAACAAGTCGCGGTCTCAAACCGACGAAAATATTTTGAGAAATTAACTTGAAATGTTGAAGTGAATCTAACGTTTTTTTCTGTTTTCAAATGGTTTATAAACATCATCCATGCTGCATTTATTAAACCGGTTCTACATATTTCAACGTGGATTTCCTGTTTAGCGATGTTTCCCAGACAAGCAGTAATCCTTTGCATAGCATAAGTCTTCAATGTTCATTTTGTACGTGTGCTTTTGTAAGCTAAAACGGTCAGGTATAAATGACATTTTAGTTTAATGTAAGTATGATTAATACAGCTCTGTGAATACTGAATCAAGAAGTATTATTTGTTGTTCGTATATTGTTTTCATGTTAGGTGGCATCATTCCAGATTAGATTCTGACATTGGTATATGTCACATATGTCTTGCAATATCATATATGAAAATCATAGTATCACTAGTTTAGAAGTCACAAGTTGAATAATAGTTGAATAATAGCATATAACGACCACTGTATGCATGGGAAATATAACGAAGCAGGTTTGAATTGTCTGTTAAATTTTGTAAAAGGAAGACAGTAAGAAAAACAAGAAGAACGAAGAAACGCTTTAATTAAGAATGCACAGATGTTTTCAGACATCACACAAATACTAATTACATATCATTCAGGTAACACGCCGTAGAAAATATAGTTCTATAAAGATGCTTCAGGTCAGTAAACTAAATATCCGTGGAAAACAATAATGCTTTGAATTAAACATTTGATTTAAAAATTTTGTATCGGTAGGTACCTGTTCTTCTTGGAGATTAGAAAATTTGTTAATTACATTAATGTATTATGCCCGAGAACGCTAATGACAAACTTGTATACTTTCTAAGTAAATATTAACTGCAATGATGTGAACAAATAGCTTGCATCCCCACATCCATAACCCCAAAACAGATTTCCCGCAGTTGGTTTCCGGACACGTGGTGGACAAAAAAACATTCTCAAGGTTACCTTGAGGAGCGTACGTCAGAATATTTTGCAGAAGATCGATCACTGCGGCGGAGTGCTGTGTACACTGTAGAATAGATCTCAAAATCAGAGATTTTCAGAGAGTCTAAAGAGATGAACAATGCAGGGAATATAAATGTCCCATCGTATGCTAATACTCCTATTACGTGTTCGCACTCCATCTGTGGATTTTATGATAATATTGTCCTAGGAAACCAAATTAGGACTCAAAATGAGTAAAGCTGGTTATCTTGTCATCTTCAGTTAGCTGAAGAATGAAAACTTATTAAGAGATTATGAACTTCATAGCCGCAGAAGTGATTATGTGGTAAGTGACTTAAAGAATTTAGAAGAGAAAATTATTTATGTATATAAGTGTGTGTGTGTATACATACATATACATACATATATATACACACACACACACCACACATATATATATATATATATTATATATATATATATATATATATATATATATATATATTATATAATATATATATATATATATATATATATATATATATATATGATATATATATAGGGAGATGTACTCGCATAGCAAGTAATTTGATCTGAGATCGTGTGCTGAAACGAAAACAATTGCAGCGTGGAAGGTGTTTATAAGCCATTTAAGAAACACGCAAAAGCCGTTCGATTCACTTCAACATTTAAGTTTAATTTGACAAAATATTTTCGTCGCTAAAATCCGCGACCTGTTCACTGACAAAGTCCGTGCTGCATCTTGTTTATATATATATATATATATATATTATATATATATATATATATATTATATATATATATATACTATATATATATATATATATATATATATATATATACCTATATATATATACATAGGTGTCAGTGTGTAAGCGCGGGTTCACTCCCACTGTGGCACCTCAGGCAAGTGTCGTCTACTATCGCCTCGAGCCTACCAATTCCTTGTGAGTGGATTTAGTAGACGGATAGTGAAAGAAACTGAAAGAAGATTGTCATATATATATATATATATATACATATATATATATGTGTGTGTGTGTGTGTGTGTGTGTGTGTGTGTGTGCTTGTGTGTGCATGTATATATGTATATGTTTGTGTGTCTGTGTTTGTCCCTCCCAACATCGCTTGACAACTGATGTTGATGTGTTTACATCCTCGTCACTTAGTGGTTCGGCTAGAGACCAATAGAATAAGTACTAGGCTTACAGGGAATAAGTCCTGGAGTCGATTTCCTCGACGAAAGGCGGTGTTCCAGCATGGTCGCAGTCAAATTACTGAAATGAATAAAACAATAAAAGAATAACAGAAATATGCAAATATAAGAAAGCAAGTACCTATTAATGTACATATTTCAACATTGTGTCTTGAAAATTAATTCAACTGAAAATACATAACTAATTTCTTTATTAATAAA
>NC_043004.1:84089359-84094359 GCF_006345805.1 Octopus sinensis
CCAATGGTTGGTCCAGGCCATGTTTAACTTAATAGCACCACCTGATAGGATTATTTGAATCATCCTGTTTAAGTCAAGTTTTGCTTATGGTCCATTCAAGTAGTGAGTTTTTGTTGGGTGAGTTGTATCCAATTATGGGTGGCTTATCTGGTATTCCTTGAAGGAATCTATCCAGACTTCGTTTAAAGTTGATGGGATCCTGTTCCTCTTTGATCTCTTTTGGGACAATGTTAAATAGGGCAGGGCTTGTTGAAGAAAAGAAATTATGTTGTAGTGTATATGTATACTGTGATCTTGAATTGGGCAGGGGACGTATGGCCCGTGGTCCCAGTCTTGGATGAACCTTGAAGCTTATGTTCAGGTCGTTTGGGCAAAGTTGGCGGTATATTTTCCACATCGTACAAATGATGTACCGCTCACGGCGACGCTGGAGAGAGTAGAGTTTCAAGGCTTTAAGGCGATCCCAATAATCGAGAGCAGCCATGCCTTCAATTCGTTTAGTGAGTGCTCTCTGGGGTGATTGAATCCTCGAGATGTTTTGTATTGTATGGGGAGACCACAGTGGGCAGCAGTATTCGAGGTGTGGCCGTACAAAGGAGAAGAGTGGTATGATGACACCTTGTTCTCTGGACCGGAAAGTTCTTAAGATCCAGGAACTCATCCTACGAGCTATATCGACCTTCTTGTTGATGTGTGCTCTCCAACTGAGATCGTCATCAACAATTACACCTAGGTCTCTGATGGTGTTAGCGGCTGTGAGCGGTTCCCCCGAAGGAAGAGAGTATGGCTGTTTTAGTGAGTAATTTCTTCCAAAATGCATCAGCTCAAATTTTCCCTCGTTCAGTTGCATTTTGTTTCTGTCTGCCCATTGACTCACAGCATATAGATCAGACTGGAGTTGAGTTCGGTCTGCTTCTTCATTGACGATTTGCTGGAGCTTGGTGTCATCAGCAAATATTTTCACTTTGCAGTAATGTACGACACTGGAAAGGTCGTTTATGTAGATTATGAAGAGTAGCAGACCCAAGACAGTCCCCTGGGGGACACCGCTGGTGACTTTTGCTGGGCTTGATTGGACTCCATCAACTACAACATGTTGTGTTCTATTTTCCAGGAAATACTTGATACAGTGTAGAACTTTTCCATGGATTCCAAGATTTGTCAATTTTGAGAGTAGGATATTATGGTCTACCCTGTCGAACGCTTTACTGAAGTCAAGATATATGACATCAGAGTTCGAACCTGTTCCCAAGGCTTTGAGTACATCTTCAATGTGGTGTAAGAGCTGTGTTAGACAGTCCCTGCCACAGCGAAAGCCATGCTGATTTGCATTTAGCAGTTTCTGGGTCTCCAGGAAGTCAGCCACCCTTGATCTTAACACTCTTTCAAACACTTTGATGATGTGGGAGGTGTGTGAAATTGGGCGATAGTTGAGTGCGAGGGATCTGTTTCCGTGTTTGAAAACCGGGATGACTGACTGGGATAGAAACTGTTTCGGTATATAACCTGCATCTAACGAATTTCTCCAGAGGTTGGTCAGAGGGACTGCAAGTCGGTTCGATTTTACACATAAGGTATTGGAATGTTACATATATACCATTCTGTCTAAAAAATGGATCTAGAAATTCAGTATCCCTACATATCCCACATCTATTTTCTTTCCTCCACCTCACTCTCTATTTTGCATCCTATCTAAATTAACTATAATTTAACCATCCTCTGACACCATCTCCGATGAAGGGATATAATTAATGAATATCCTGGAAACACCTGTAAGACATTCTATCTATAAATGCTCTAATATTTACACACCCTTGTTTTTTATATCATTACGTAATATATATATATATATATATATATATAATATATATATTATATATATATATATATATATATATATAATATATATATATTATAAAGGAGTGGCAGTGTGTTAAGAAAACTGTTTCCCAACCAGATGATTTTGGTTTCAGTCTCAATGCGTGGTAACTTGGGCAAGAGACCTGTACTATTGTCTCGGGCCTACCAAACCCTTGTGAGGGGATTCGTTAGAAGGAAACTGAAAGAAGTCAAAAATGTGTGTATTATATACAGTGATGCTTTGAAAACTGACATGCTTTTAAACATGCGTAGAAGAAAATTGTACAACAGACGGCTTAATGGTAAAATGATAAAACGAATGCTATGCCCATCGTTGTAAGTGCCAGCGATAGGATATCATGGTGTCAATAGCAAGACCTATTCGAATTTCCTCTAACAAGATAATGTTTTTCCATAGCATAATATCTCTCTAGTTAAAACGCCATATTTCAATCATAATTTTGACATGGTGCAATGCATTTTGTGAATAGTTTTGGCGGTTTGACTTCAATAATTTGTATCTATTTTCGATTGCGTCCTAGAACCATTGTATGGATGCATATCATCGCTATTATCTACGACTCTAGTTATATTCTTTCTGCTAAACGTTATCCTCATTCGTCTTGATACATAATACATCTTTGGTGTTCTCGTACATTTATTAATAGTATTTCGTGTGGAATACATCTGTCTTTGGATTATTCTTCTACGAATGCCGGCGGTATTATATACATTTCATTTGAAATATTTTGCAAACATAATTGAAATTTTCAGAAATGTATCAACAGAACATATAACTCCACGAGAGCGAGTTCAGCTTTGATGAGGAGTACATATCTATTACCTATTCTTCATTACGACTGAATTTATTTCTAATGACAGACCTTCGTGTATTGCAATAGATTGTTTCTCTAAAATAAAATTTTAATTTCAAATTTCGGCAGAAGGGCAGTAATTTCATGCGAGGGGATAAATCGATTACATTGACGTTAGTGTTCAATTGGTATTTATTTTATCGACGCCGAAATGATGCAAGGCAAAGGCGACCCTAGCAGAATTGAACTGGACGCGGTAACGATTCTGCCAGCGCGCCGCCTTCAGGTCTTCTATTTAATTAAAACGTTTTCATTACCCATACTACAAAAACTCTATTTGACGTTATTACAATCGTGTTACTGAATTAAAATATTAGATATTTATCAAAGTTGAATATGTGACAAACATACTGAGAGAATTACCATGAAATTTTTTTTTTCCTTTTCGATTCTTCATTATCTTTGAATTAGAAAATTCATACATCATTTAATATAGTTTTATTCTTTTCAATTATCAAAGTGATATATATAATTAAGGCAATATGATTTGAGCGTGTGGAATATTTACCTTCGAAATATAAACATACCAACAGAGAATTAAAGGACCAGGAAGTGACATGATAACAGTGAAAACAACCTAAAATTTCAGATTTACTAAGTCAATTGACTTAATATATTGTGCTTACAAACGGAGATTGTGTACATGAAATGACAGTTAAAATTAATTTCAATAAAATCATGAAATACATTTCTCTATAGCCACATCACAGAGTAAGGAAAATTATTTGCGCGTCTACGTGTCGTTTGTGTGCATATGTATGTTCGTTTGTATATATGTATATACACTCATGGACATATATGCAAGTATGTTTATATTTATATTTATATATGTATTTATATACGCAAAATATATATATTATATATATATATATATATAATATATATATATATATATATAGTATATATGTATTTATATGTATTTTATAACGCATATATATATATATATATATATTGTATTTATATATGTATTTATATATATGTTTTAATGTTTTTATAAATATGTATTTATATACCTTATATATATATATATATATATATATTATATATATATATATATGTGTGTATATATATATGCATATAAATATATATACATATATATAAATATATATGCATAATATATATATATATATATATATATATATATATATATAAGAGTAGACATATATGCTATCGCATGTGGATATTTATGCATGAATATATATTGTTGTGTGCGCATATATGTAGGTATGTATATTTATATATATTTGTTTATGCGTATTTATGATTAAATATAAATTTTATATATTCTTTTATATATATATAATATATATATATATATATATATATATATATAGGTGCGCGTGAAAGTGTGTGTATGCATGTGTATGTGTGTGTGTGATTGGCGTGCCTTTATTCGTGTGAAAAATTCTATAAAAGTGACAAGTGATAATGCGTCAACCGTGTATCCTGTGAAATATTTTGATTGCATTAATGACCCTTAATGAACTGCTGACACTTTCGGCCACACACTCATTCACCAATACCATTAACATATATGAAATCCTTTAAACTTTTTCTGTTGACATTTTAGCCATCCGCAATACATAAAGTAAATTTATCAACAACAAACTTGAATCGATGTATCGAAGCATCGATGCAATCAACTGAACTCGTCACTCACTTCCTTAATTCAACGTTATATTGAGTATTATGATTTCAATTTGTTGATAAAGCAATCGGGAATGCAGCGATTAGTTTTCAATCATCTACAACTTTGGTTAAATCGAACTCTTGTAAAATAATAGAGAAAATAACTAAAATAAATAATGATTGAATAACTTCGTTGAAACATTTTGTATTTTTTTTGTTATATTTATGTTTATGTTGTACATTATCGTTTTTACTAATTCTCTCTAAGTTTACTTCTCACACAGAGATATTTTATTTAAATATTTTGTTTATTTTTGGTAGATTTTTATATTTTGATTTATGGTGTTTTTCATTCAATCTAACATACAATTAATGAGATCAGTTTCCTAAATTTTAGTTTATATTTTTTACTTTATTCCACTTATTGTGCATTATTTTATATTTTATTTTTTCTCTTGTGAGGAGAAACATTTTGTTATTTGGACATAGAAATCTGACAGTAGTCTTCAATGTTTTATCAAATTATTTAACTTTGACGCCATCATCATCAGCTTTTACATTGCTTGTAACACACTCTCACCTTTCTTTTATCTCGTTTATACGTTCATATCTCAATATTTTATATCTACCTGTACA
>NC_043004.1:84096859-84101859 GCF_006345805.1 Octopus sinensis
CATTTATATATGTATAGATTCATCTCAGTTAGGGTGCCCAATTTAGGTAGTAGCATTTCACTGGGATGCTAGATCCTGTATGTACACCGAGATCTCCGGCGTTGAAATAACCATTCAGTCGTATATAATCATTGTCTATATTCTCAAAATATCCAGTCCAGATTTTGTCGGAGCAACTCTAGTGTCGAAAAAGTTTTACAGAACTTCTTAATTTTCCTAATTGTAAACATATTTGTAATACTCTTTATATTACATTTTAATAACACGTTCATCTGTCCCTGATTTGAAGGACGTCGATTTCTTAAGTTTTTAGTGTTAATGTTGCTTATGACATTCACGTCTCTAATTATAATGCCTTCTACAACAAGCATCGACACCAATGTTCGACTGGTATTTCCGTCGCCGTCAATGAAACGATGGAAAGCGAAGTCGATCTTTTTCGAACTTCCCACTCAGAATGTAACGACGAACAAAATGGCTCTAATCATTTCGTTCAGCATGGAAAAACCCTCTGTTTGCTCACTGCTTTATTTAAATGTAATACTAACCAGTAGACTATATTATCCATAATGTTAGTAATTGGAAACATCTGTGACAAAAGTTGCTGGTTATAATCACTGGGGCATAGTGTTTTTAGGACCAACTTCTGAATATCATGTAGCTGTTGCATAGTACCTTCATGTTAGTAAGTTAGTTAGTTAATTTTTTTGCTCAAAAGCAAAAAGCAAGGCCATGTAGGGGGACATGGAGTTAAGTACAGGGTGGTGTTCATGTAAAGAGTTCAGGCCACTTGAGGTCAAGGGAGACTTTGAACAAAGCGGTCGTCGTCATCTTCACCATCTCGTCTGGCAGCTTGTTCCACGGATCCGCAACCCGGACGGGGAAAGCTCCTCTCCTTCGATTGAGATGAAATCGTCGCAGGTAGAGCTTTTCGGAATGACCCCGCAGCCGACGATCTGGAGCAGGAGTGAAGAACAGCTCTTTCGAGAGGTTACACTTTCCGCTTATGATGTTGTGGGCGAGAATGAGATCACCACGGTGGCGGCGTTTTCTAGAGAATAAAGGTCGAGCGTCTTCAGCCTTTCTTCATAAGACAAATTCTTGAGACCATGAACCATGCGGTTAGCCAGCTTCTGCACTCTTTCGAGATGCTGTATGTCTTTGAGGAGATAAGGAGAAGAGGCTTGAATCCCGTACTCCAATATGGGTCTCACCAACGTGACATAGAGCGGTAGGAATATGGCTGCTGTGAGCATTCCGAATGATCGTCGAATCAAGAACAGAATTCTGCGTGCTTTGTTGGCAGCATGGACGCACTGGGCCGAAGGCGAAAAGGAGGAATCCACCAAGATACCCAGGTCCTTTACCTGATCGGTCCTCTCCAGCAGCAGACGACCCGGCTCGAAATCAAGTTGAGTTGCAGGAGGAGAGCCAACAGGCAGATGACACCATTTTGACACGTTCAGACACAGGACCCATTCGTTAGACCACCTCCAGATTTGGTGGAGGCATCGACGAAGATCCTCTATATCACCGTGAGGAGCGACCAGTTTGACATCGTCGGCAAATAGAAGGGTGTGTTGCGTGATGTCGTCGGGCAAGTCATTTATGAAGACGAAGAACAATAACAATTAATGTTATTAATTATAGTGGCTGTATGTTATTTTAGCAAAAAAACAAATTTAGCAATATGTCGAATTTATAAAGTGATATTTTATATAAATCATATGCTGTTGTAATTTATGTACATGTAATCTTAAACTTATCACAGGTGTTTTAAGCACGTTCCATAGTAATATAGAAAGAATTGTGTCTTCTGCAAAAATATTGTAGTTATTTATGATACTAATGGCGTTGTTTTGCATATATTCTTACTTTTTTTGGTATATTATATTATTTTGTTTCTATGTACGTTAAGATTTCTAATTTGTTAAAACTTTGTGTTGGAGCTATGTATCGTAAATTAACTCAACATTATTATTCACATAATTCCTGTTTATTAAATAGTTTTGTCATGTTTAAGTGACAAATGATATATTATATACACGAGAAGTACTATATTCTGAATATATTTAGATGTAAAAAATATCCACTATGTTATTAACAACTGTTTGACGTGAGATATTTTGTCTCCTTTTAACAAGAGCTCAAGATTAGATGTTGTCAACGTGTTCTTGCAAAATAATGTTGAGTGTTGAATTTGGAGTATCATTGTTCGTGTTAACAAATGTTCCTTGTTAAAATACACTCAATATTCTGATGTTAACAAATGCTAGGTTTTAGCTGATTTTGGTAACAATAGATAATTGTTAGAAGTATATTCTATAGTATTGTCAACAGTCACTTCATTTTCGATTTATTGTTCTTGATGTTTTTAACAAGTGCTAGCTGTTAGACTTTATTGTATCTAAGCTAATTATCACAAACGATCGATGCTATAAATTTAATACAGTATATAATTTCGTTTTCTTTGCTGTAAGTCGTATATATGATCCCCAGTACATGATATTAGTTATACACGGCCTCGTTATTTATTCGAAAACAACTATTGCCTCTATATCAATATGGGATTTATTGATGCCAGATATGGTTTGCTCATGTATAGTCCTAGTCAGTTTTTTAAATACATTTTGTTGTATTTTTCCGATGAAAAAACAGAAGGTTCGATTGGAAAATATGGTAGTTTTCGCTAGATTTAGAAGTATTAAAAGACAATAAAGTGTACGAATTCTATGTGAATGAATGAATTCTATTTTACTGATAAATGATAATTCGTACAGTATTTTCAACAATAGCAGAATGATGCCAGTGGTCATGTGTGTAAGTATATTCTGAATAAATATAGAATGTTTTAATATATATTCTCTTTGCATGGCATTTAAGAAGCGCTTGTGGTACAATGTTGTTTAAATAGCATATTACTATTATTCTCCATCTTAGTATTAAAAGATGTTGGGTGTTCATATCCAATATATTTTCTCTATTTTATTATTCAGAATGTCTGCTAGAGGGAAGTATTCTATTTAGTGTTACCAACATGTGCAACATGACGTAATTATGAACTTCATTATTTATGATGAGTTAGATCGTATTGGACTTTTATGTCTTTTTCTTAGTTCAGCGGCCATTTGGTAATATTTGTTCATGTTTATATTAAATAATAACTACATGTTAGGGAAAATGCTCAATTTAGTATACACCTTCAATACTGTAATCGTATCAGCCATGGAGTCTCTATGCTTACGTTGAGATTACAATTAATGAAATTTCTTTCATAACAGCTACGTCTCAGAGAAGATATGGTATTCGCTTGTTAAGCCAAGCACAATGTAATAAAATAATTGTACCGGGAATATTTTAAAGAATGGTCTCCGCCGTATATAACAGAGTTGACTTCCACAACTTGTCCGATTAGCGGTTTGGTGAAAGGATATAATAGATCTGTTAATGATTTATTGGTATTACGAGTCCAGTAACGTTGATACTAATGTGTTACCCGAATGGTCTGGCTGTTATTGTTGTGTAGCACTGAAGTCATTTCAGCACCGCTGGATGCGCAAGTGTCAAAAGGGATTCCACCCACATCCATGAATTCACTGGGCAGCAGCACGTTATACTAACCAAGGAGGCGCAATGACTCAGTGGTTAGGGCAGCAGACTCGCTGTCATAGAATCGCGGTTTCGATTCCCAAACCGGGCGATGTGAGTGTTTATTGAGCGAAAACACCTAAAAGCTCCACGATGCCCCGGCAGGGGATGGTGGTGATCCCTGATGTACTCTTTCACCACAACTTTCTCTCACTCTTACTTCCTGTTTCTGCTGTACCTGTATTTCAAGGGACCGGCCTTGTCACTCTCTGTGTCACGCTGAATATCCCCGAGAACTACGTTAAGTGTGCACGTGTCTGTGGAGTGCTCAGCCACTTACACGTTAATTTCACGAGCAGGCTGTTCCGTTGATTCGGATCAACCGGAACCCTCATCGTCGTAACCGACGGAGTGCTTCCATACTAACCAATGAGAGCAGATTATCTTACTCTTTTACTCTATTACTTGTTTCAGTCATTTGACTGTGGCCATGCTGGAGCACCGCCTTTAGTCGAGCAAATCGATCCCAGGACTTATTCTTTGTAAGCATAGTACTTATTCTATCAGTGTCTTTTGCCGAAGCGCTAGGTTACAGAGATGTAAACACACCAGGATCGGTTGTCAAGCGATGTTGGAGACACACACAAATATACACATAAACACACAGACACACACATACACACACACATATATACATACATATATACAACGGACTTCTTTTAGTTTCCCTCTAGCAAATCACTCGCAAGGCTTTGGCCGGCCCGAGGCTATAGTAGGATACACTTACCCAAGGTGCCACGCAGTGGGACTGAACCCGGAACCATGTGGTTGGTGTGACATTTTATTTCTTCATTGTTCTTCTGCCTTAAACAATTTATATGTGCTAAATGGCCAGTGACTAGATTTTTAATGGTTATGTGAAACGTCTCTAGGTGGCAAAGAATTTACAAATTGTATGCGGTTAGAACGTGATGATCTCTACTTACATCATGTATATAAGGAGGGATGGATGCTATAAATTACAGCATTAGGTTCCAGTGCACTTGGATATTATAAATTTACTTTGTGCCGAATGTTATTGCGTTTCAATTGAATCAATTGCTACAAAGTAAAGTCTTGTATTTAAACGTTGGGTGTAATCAAATTTGACATTCTTTTATTACCATTGTATAAATATGCAGAGTATTATACTGTTCCTCGTTATATGTTCTGATAATATCAATACATGTTCGAAGACAGTGTTCATTCTTTTTTTAAATTTCTTTTCCAGTATTTCTGTCTTAACAATATCTCAGTATTTTTTATCAGAATTGTTATCTATGAAACCGATATCATTCTTTCATCTGTTTTGTCTCCTAAATTACTTGCAAGCTGGTTCATCTGTATTATCTAAACATCAAACTTTTTTTATA
>NC_043004.1:84106859-84116859 GCF_006345805.1 Octopus sinensis
AAATAAAAAGGAGTACCAAGGAAGAAGTGGGAAAATCCAGAACAAAAATATTAGTCTATGATAAAATTAAAGTTAACTGAACAATCGTAAACATCATCTTAATCGTTTTTGTTATTATCATTGTACATATTATTATTATTATTATTATTATTATTGTCTTTTTTTCTTCTTCTCTCAAATTTGCTTCCATTTCTTGACGAGTGTCTTCCCGACTCCTAGGGCAAAAAAACTCATAGTATACATTTGTAGGCCATTAAACTAAACTCACTAGTTCGTTCTTTTGTTTTTTAAGTTAAATTAAAATATATGGGTAGTAATAGTTCTCATATCGACAATGCTCTTCTCAATACGTGTGATGTACCAGTTAAGACAATATTTTGCACTTCTTGCAGGGAAGGTAAGCCAGCGATCATTCTCATATAATTTTCGGTTCCCTTCTTCATCATTCCTAGTGCTCCTACGATCACTGGTATTGTAACCGCCTTGAGATGCCACATTTTCTCAATTTCAATGAGTAGGTCTTTACAATATTTACCAAAGCAGATCCCGGTAATAACAGTCGCATCCATTCTAATACTTGTATGGGTAAGACAGTGCCAATCTGTTAGCCAAAGAGCATCGTTTCAACAAAAGAGATGATTCTGTGTAAATATATGTAAACCGAATATATAAAACGTATCTTAAGAAAAAAAGTACTCTTGGCGTTGAAAGATTCCAAGTTTATGGACTCGAAGAACTTAGTTCTCCAGAACACAATAACGGAAGACATTTAGGTATCTTGGGAAAGTCCTGTCTAATTGTATTTCATAAACATCTGAGTAAAACAGAATTTCAAATCATTAACTGTCCATCATTGTGCATGTACGTTGATTATAATCCATTCAACCATTAGCATCAAACTGAGGCCTAAATCTTCACGGTCGATACACTGCCTCGGTTGTGAAACCGAACTACCTTCAATCTGAACATTTATCACTATTTTGAAGTACATTCAGCAGTTTTCACCGTCTATGTATACATTTTAATCATTCTGAAAACTGATAGTATGCAATCCTGTTTCACTAAATTCTATCGAATTATATTGTATGTTTATTATAAGTTTCTTGAATTGCAACCACATTCAATGATACTCACGCACGCATGCACGCACACACATACAAACAAACACACAAACTTAGGCAACTAAATTATGAAAGAAAAAAAAAGCGTGTTTGGTAAGTCAATTTAAATTACGTGTGGTAGAAATAACTAGTTACGATTTTATTACCAAATAAAATATTACAACCTATTTTGCCGACATTATTGAAATTGGTTCGTATTTCTCGAAATATATTTATATTTTCCATTGATTTCTACTTTAAATTATATGTGCAATATTTAATTTTGAATGATTTATGATTATTTTTATATTGTTGAAAAAATTTAATTCGGCATAAGTATGTATATTATGGTCGTATTTTTATTTATCACAATCTATTAGTGCCATTACTAAGAGGAGAAAAATCTCGTTTTCACATCGTGTAGAAATTCGGGGGAATTACAACCGTGTTTCGTGGTCTGCTGCCACAAAAGCTCCTTTATAGGATCCAGTTAGCTCAAGACATCATCAGGAGGAACCACGTCCGGTTTCGGCCCCTACTCCCCTACCGTTTTGACGTGGCGCCCCTCTCCTTTTCGGATGTGTCTTCAGCTCTGGTGTTGTGTGCATTTCTTCTTTCTTCTGTTCCCTGGCCTCTTCGATGTATCGTCAGCGAGTGTCAGCCGGTGACTGACTGTCTTGTCAAATTTCTCCCTTTAAATACCTGCCGCAAAGGCTCCAGCAGGCAGCCCCAGCAAGTCATCACGTGATACTGTTTCACCTCAACTGACTAGTGAAGACGCGGAATTTTAGCCCGCGCTTTTTCTAAACGACCGTCACCTGTCAGTCAGCCAAGCTGATTCAGTCAGCTTGTCTCACCTAATGATGTTATTTCCCGTCGGCGTGTTTATGACTTTCAAGCCAGTTTCGGTCTTCCCGCTTCAGCCATATATAGAGCTGGCTTTTTCGACCACCTCTTGTACTCTCCTTATTAGTTTACGCAGCTTGGGGCTAGAAAAAACAAATCTTCTTTTCAAAAGCGTTGTCATTTTCTTTTCAATGAAGCCTCTAGCCCCCACTGCCAGGTGATAATATTCGACATTTTATCCCTGTTCTCTGCATTCTTCGATTAGCATTTCATACCTCTTCTCCTTTCGTCCCTCTCCATTGCCGATGTTCTCTTCCCAAGGTACTGTCAGTTCTAGTAAAATTCATCATGCAAGGTGTATGGCTGTCTCCTGAAGAAGTATTGACTACCCATCAAGATGTGATCAATTATTGATTTCAGACACAGACATATGTTCACATATTTTGAGGAGGTAAGAAGAGCTGGCAGAAACGTTATCGAAATTTCCTAGTAGAATTTGAAACTAAATTTTGAGGAGGCAGCGAGCTGGCAGAAACATTAGCACGCCGGGCGAAATGCTTAGCGGTATTCCGTCTGCGTTACGTTGTGAGTTCAAATTCCACCGAGGTCGACTTTGCCTTTCATCCTTTCGGGGTCGATAAATTAAGTACCAGTTACGCACTGGGGTCGATGTAATCGACTTAATACCTATGTCTGTCCTTGTTTGTCCCCTCTGTGTTTAGCCCCTTGTGGGTAATAAAGAAATAGGTATTCCGTCAACCTCTACGTTCTAAGTTCAAATTCCGCCGAGGTCGACTTTGCCTTTCATCCTTTCGGGGTCGATTAAAAAAGTACCAGTTACGCACTGGCGTCGATATAATCGACTTAATCTGATTGTCTCTCCTTGTTTGTACTCTCTGCGTTTAGCCCATTGTGGGTAGTAGAAGAAATAGGTATTTCGCCTTCTGCTACGTTCTGAGTTCAAATTAAGCCGAGGTCAATTTTGTCTTTCATCATTTCGGGGTCGATTAAATAAGTACCAGTTACGCACTAGGGTCGATGTAAGCGACTTAATCCCTTTGTCTGTCCTTTTTCGTCCCCTCTATGTGTATGTCCCTATGGGCAATAATGAAAGAAGGAAGAGAGCAATCGATTATCTAGCTGCTTACTACAAGATTAGATGATTTATTTCATTGCTGCTGAACAATGTTGAGGTGAAATTTCCCAGTAGACCTAAATACCGTACGTTTTTATGATACACTCCTCTGTTTCACCAATTTGCCAGCTGTTCCACTTTGTCTTTGACATACAATAATCCTCACTAATAGAGGCACGACAGCTGAAATTTTAGGGGAGTATTATATCAAGCCCCGTGCTTAACTGGTACTTATTTTATCGACACTAAAGATGAAAGGCACAGTCCACCACCGAGTCAACGGGATGAAGATCGTAAAGACATACGAAATACTGCTAAGAATTTTGTCCGTTGTGCTAACGATTCTGCCAGCTCGCCGCATTTATTAACTATATAGTAATATCAAATTATATGAACTAAATTTTAATAATTTCGCCATGAAAGTTTTAGAGTTATTATCCATTAATCATATTACTAAAATCTTTTGATAAATGGTGGTGCAATATCTAATTAGAAGAAGTTGGAAACTGATTTAATTTTATATTAAATTAACACAAAATATGGAGAGAAAATAAAACAACACACACAATGGTTAGTTTTCTCTGACAGGTCTTGTAAGTATATTAGTTTATGAAATTATTTTTACAAATACTCGTTTATCAATATCCATATATAATATTACACAATATATATGCCTATGGGTGATTATGTATATGAGAAATCTTGAATGTGATTCTGTGCTTAAATGAGCATGAATGTTTCTCTACGAGTGTTTATATCAGTATATATGTTTATATTGATGAATGATTACGTAAATGAATAGAGGGGAGGCGGAAGAGTTGTGCTAAGTTATTAACGCATAGCAAAATATTTTACTCCAGCGACAGTTATTTCCCCCAATTTACGCGCGCGACGTCGCATATAGATATGCCTGCACAAGTACACACACTGGCATGTGATATGTCTCCCCCTTCACATATATATTTAGCAATGCACATAAATTTATTATGCATATACACACTTAGACGCCCAATATATCCATGCATCAAACGAACACACAGACGCACACACACACACACACATATATATATATATACCTCTATCTATATTCATAAATATAATATATATATATTATGTGTTTGGATATATATATATATATATATATATGCATATATATACATACATACATACATAAACGCACACCCACACACACACACACACACACACACATATATATATATATATATATATATATATATATATATATATATATGTACATACATATACATATATACATATATATCTATGTATGTATATGTATTTGCGTATAATTAACAGGAATTTTTGATTTTGCGCATAATTGAATAAATAATGTGGTTGTATCGTAATTTATTAAACTCCGGAACAAAGAAGAATTTATATTTTCTCACTGTAATATATCTTTCTCCTCTGGCAATGTTTTGGTTATTTGATTCCAGCCATAATAACAAGATAAGCTGAAGAATCCTCTTAGGTGAAAACTCAGTTGCAGGAATTTCGCAAACGGCTAAGCTTCTTTCGATAAAAACAACATACCTACCCAAAACTTTAATCTGAAGAATGGGTTTTCTGTAGTGAAAGAACTGTGAGTGCCTTCTAGGCAACAGCTAGTGGTAAATCATTGCAAATGTGACTGCAAATGAATTAAGCATCTTATAACTAAATACACGACACGATAGTAGGATTACATATGGACGTAAATTTACACACGAAGTCTTACTAATATAAATCTGTTTCACAAACTGAGAGTGATTATCAAATTTTCAAAAGAAACAAACTCTCTATTTTTTATAACGAGAATATTTATATATGTTAGATACAACATACAACATAAGTCGCCACCCTGTTACTCTGAAATGATTAAGAATTTCTCTCGTAAGGAATTGGTCAGTAGGTGCTGCTGTAAAAATGTTCTTACACCTTCCATGCTGCCCTACGCTGGTGCTAGCCAAGTTTGCATGTTTCAATATCAGTGTTTATCTTGCCGGTGCTCTGGACTGCTTCGTCATTGACGTTTCTGGATTTCCAGGTGGTCCAGCTGGGGTTGGTCAAATCCCATCTTCCACCCAATAGAGAATACCTGCCCTCAGTAGAAAGCTGCCGACAGGCCTCTGTTGCTTCATTGAATTACCTTACAGGCCTTCTCTTTGTTACACGTGTAACTCTATGCAAACTCAGTACTTTCGAGAACAAAAGCCCCTCAAACTTTATGCAACCATTTCTATTGCCTCATAATCTGTTTTCTATCCCTAATGTATGTACTCCTTTGTCAGCTCCTCCTATTTGGCAAGCTTCTTCTCATTTGCCTAGCGTATGTTTTCTTCCCAGAATACATTTAGTTCGCACATGATCATTTCTTTGGTGAAATCTGAAAAGATCATTCTGTCTGGACGGAATGTTTTTGTTGCGATGATATCTGGTAAATATAACCGGTCCACGAGTTCTACGCTCAGCTGCCATTCTGCGTGTATGGAGGTTTCAATGAACTGGACTTCTCACCCGCTGTGAAGAAGTTGATATCTTATTTTAAGGTGTGGTATTTACTGGACTGAAGGGCTGGTGTAACAATGTTTTCAAGTAGCTAATGTTCTCCGCTTCTTTCACTTTATGTTTTGCCTTCAGTTACCATCATATTTAGAGCCGGTACCGTTTATCCAATAGAATGAATAGGAGGTTTTCTAGTGACGACTAATCGAAACACTACTTCCAAGAATCTGCTCAACAGGCCGAACCCAAATCCATGTGGTTGCATGATTAGCATTTAAACCACACACCCATTTTTCTAAAATGTCATTATTCTTTTCTATTAACAGAAAAGACGCAATTTCTTTAATTTATAATTACAAGCCATACCCGTAGCTGCAGCGTAATTGCACAGTCGAACAATCTTCCTCAGCGCATTACGTATATCAGATTTCCAATATATCTTAACAATCTTAATTTTATTTTGCTTTTTATTCACGCAGTTATTCTTGATTATAACTAAACATTTAGCTAATGATTATATCTTTCACCCCAGGGGTAATATTAATTAATTAAAATGTATTATGTTCACTTCATTAAGAAAATTATCTCTGACCATTTATTATAAATATGAATATTTCGCACAAGCATTTACGCACATATTTCTTATTGAACTGTAAATTATTTTATCATCTATTGAGATTGTTCAAAATTCGTTGATACATATATTATAGTTTTCGCAAAACCGTTGTCTTAATCTTTTAGAGACACAACAAAATGGGTCTAGATTTTTTTCCTGATACTAAATGAAGAATTGCAATTAATTAAGCGAATTATACTTGTACAGAGTATTTCCTCCATTTCTTAGATAATTTTTTTGTACACCGTAGCAATTTGCCGATATTTAAATGAATAAACGAGCAAACAAGGAAAGGGTCCCTACAATCAGGTACTCAAAGTGCGTCTACACAATGTTCCCCTCCGCAAAGACAGTCACTCTAATAGCAGCAATAATCAACGAGTAATTGTAAAATTAATGAATGGTCTAGCTAGTTATTGTGTTTTAATGAATCCAGTTATCGATAATGTGTAAAGACTTGCTTGTTCAATTACATCCAACAATCAATCTACGTGTGAATGAATGTGTGTATAAGGTAAAAATGCTTCCGGAAAACTTTTTTTTTCTAAGGAGTAGTCACTTCTGAAAAAGGATGTTAGAAAATAACATAAACTGAATCCGAAATAAAACTGGCGATAAAACAGACTATTTCTCGGGAACTAAACAACAATTCCCAACGCTTATGCCAACTATAATCTTAACAGAAACACGAACAAGGAAGCGATGGATGAAGTCAACATCTGACAGATTAGTTCTGCAGTATATATTCTCTATATCAATCAACAGATTATTCCAAATAACATGACAACTGGAAATCTTCCTGTAAAGACTTATCGACATTGTCAACGATATTGAGGATAAAGCTGTCCGCTGAGTAAAACCATCGGGGAATTTCAGTAAACCAATATATGTGTGTGTGTTTGGGTATGCGTACAGACACACAAACACAAACACACACTCACACAAACACACACACACACACACACACACACACACACATATATATATATATATAATATATATATATATATATATATATATATATATATATATATATATATATATATATATACATACATGTATATGTATATATATATATGTATATATGTATATATAACTATATATATATATATATATGTGTGTGTGTGTGTATATATATATATATATATATATATATGTGTGTATATATACATACACGTATGGCTTGTGCTAAAATCAATAAAGGGTCTTAAAATCCAAGACCGATTATCTACTAGATGAACGCACCGATATATCACGCTGTCAAGATCATTGATCGCCTATTTAAAAGAGACATTGCAGCTAATTTACGCAGTCACTTTCAGCAGAAAATCTTTTCAAATGCTATCAGCATGACCTCGTCTATGCACACAATTATAGGAAAGATGATTTCTCCTGCTGCGCAAAAGTCTACTGTGACAACGAAATACTGATTTCCAACGCTTATCAAACGAGTAACTTTTGAAAATTATATTTAAGTATGACATGAGTCGTGTGCAATATTCCATCATTGTTTGTAATAGGTTAATCAGAGGTAGAGAACTCTGCAAAAGAAATCATTCGATGGTCTTTGAAATACTTTTGGAAATAGAAACAAGCTACACTTAGAGGGCAAAACTGAATCGTGTGCCTTCAAAACAGAAACAGTGTTAAACTCCATAAAACTTTATAGAGCTTGGTAGCGTCAATAATCGAAGAAATCGATGCATAAGCTTAGTGCTTAGTTACGGGGTCATAAACACACGAACATCGGTTGTCAAGTGATGATGGAGTTACAAACACAGATGCACACACACACACACACACACATATATATATATATATATTTATATATATACGTATGTATATATATATGTATATATGACGATCTTCTTTCAGTTTCTTTCTACCAAATCCACTCAGAAGGTTTTTAGTCAGTCCAAGGCTATAGTAGAAAACACGTTCCCAAAGTGCTACGCAGTGGGATTGAACCCGGAGCATTGTTGCTGGTAAGCAAGCTACTTTATTTCATCAAATTTGCCATGACGACATACCAAAGAGTAGCTTGCGGGCTTGACAGAAACATTAATGACAAGAATGATGAAAAAAAGACGATATTGATGAGAGAAGATAAAAAACGGCCGCCGATGTTTTGCTTCTCTAAAACAGTATTCTCTTCTTCTTACATAGAAAAAGACAAAAGAAGGTGATGAAACTCTTATTTCAGTTTTACAATTATGGACTAAGAGACCGTTTTAAAATTAGGGCTTTAAGCCTCTTAAACACAATAACATGCAATAAACATTGAACATTATACAATAAACATTATAACACTGAGGCTTTTCAACCTCTTGTCACTATTCCTCTCCAACATCCTTTGTGCTCGTATACTCCGCCATCACCCGCGACTCATTCAAGACTAAGGCGGGATCCATGTCGGCGCCGCCCGGCCACAAGCGATATTCCTCATTGCGTCCCTGCAGCCTAAAAGATATGGAGAAAATTATGACACCCACAGCTCTCTGCGGAGATCATTCGGGATCCTGTGGGAAGATTGAAGGTACTCCCTTTTGGTGCTTTTCCACCAGCTCTTCTACCTCTCCCCCTTTGTAGAAGAAGACCATCAGTTTATATTCCTCCGGGCGCAATTCCCCACACCGCTGTCTCTTTCCCAGCCGGTGGCACAACTCCTACTGGCAAGCTTCCGCGACATTCCGGTCTTATGTCACCGACTGCCGGCAATGTCTCGTTTCTCTTCTTCGCATTAGATGCGCTAATATTCCAGCTCACAAGAGTATATGGAAACTACGAAGGGAAAAAAGCCAAATTAAAATCCAATGAGAAAATTTACGTGTAATTCATACGGCCGTTTCAGCAATGTATTGGTAAGAGTAAACACCAATTTAAAATCCATTCCATTATCGCTGTTTGCTTCATTAGGGTTACTAATATTTCATATGGACGAAATTTTGTACGTGCGTACATAGACATCGAAGATATCCCTTTCCTCATATATATATATATTATATATATATATATATATATATATATATATATATATATATACATATATATATGTATATATAATATATATATATATAGAGAGAGAGAGAGGGAGAGAGATACAGAGATGCATACATATATATATATATATATATATATATATACATATATGTATATATACATATACATACATATATACATATATATATATATATATATGTATATATATATATAATATATATATATATATGTGTGTATCAGTTATATAATCTTACCTAAAATGAGATTAATCATTGCCACTAAATGTGACTAGGGTGTTGAGACACACATACATTGCTAGAAATAGGAGCTAATGTAACGCACAAGAATGACAACATATAAATATATATGGTGTCTTCCCAGAGTAGTTTCCCTTCTTAATGCATCCATGTGAACAGCTTAGCTTTAAAAATAATCATTTAACAATAAAGTCAACAATCCACATTTTTGAGCAGTTACACCTTATTTCCAAGCCGTTGTTCCACAGAAAGGAGTGGTTCTCAAATGGACTCCATATGGCCCCTGAGGATCCCTTTTGAGATTTTGGTGAGATCCACACAAAAAATAATAATTTGGAGATCCAAAGTAATATTCTAAGGGCCCCTAAAAAAATTTTGCTTTGCAGGTATGTATTGGTAGAAACAGTTAAGCTTGATTCTATAATAATTAAAAAAGATCAATTATAAAATTTAATGTTCGAAATACAAAATAGAAACTTTGAAAAAGTTTCTACAAAACTAGATTTTAAGCTTAGAATGTCTATGGGGCTCACCAGAATAA
>NC_043004.1:84121859-84154359 GCF_006345805.1 Octopus sinensis
CAATCGACAAATTGACGTCACCATGAATCCAACAAACCAGAACATCGGATGTGCAGCAATCCAAAATATGTGACCTGAACATCTCTGAAACCAGTGGCATATCCACGCAGTCAGTTAGTCAAAATACTAGATTGACAAAATCAGCAAGGTCGAAATCAGGTGACCTTGTGGTGCCGGCGCTGGAGTTGGAGGAGAGTTGCACCAAAAGCAACTCCCCTCCAAGAGTCTCTCATGCTATCTACCACAGTAAAGTTTTCTGTAACAAAACATCCACATTTAAGTGGGAATAAATATTGCTCCTCAGTATTAATAGTGATTGTATTGCTAGTATATATTTTTTACAAGGTCACCGACTAATCGCCGCAACACTAGTGTTTATTTGGGTACTGATTTTCTATATATCGCTAGCAGGGAGATGAGACACTGCTATCTCTAGCGGTCGAGCGTATATCATCGATAAAACAACGGAAAAGAGAAATCAGGTGAACTGGTGGTCCCGGTGTACCTGTTGTTGGGGATTTATCTCCACACTAGCGATATAAGCAGGCGTGTATTTTGCACCAAAAGCCTAGATGAGAATTTCTCTCATCGTATGTCATGCAGCTGAAGTTTGTTCGTACAGAACATCCATGTTTATGTGGAAATAAATATACAAAGCAATTTTAGCTTAGAACATTTCAAGCTCTAACCAACAAAGCAACTACGAGGAATTCTAATTTTCTATTTTGTTTTAATTTTATTTTATCTAATTGGTTATGTAACTCAATGTTATTGAACTTTCAAAATTCATCGAGAAGTTGATTTTGTAATACTGTCTCAGAAAAACCTATTTCATATTGGAATATGTATAAACATTTGAACATTTAAGCATGTTTTTCAAAATTTTCCTTTGAACGCTCGATGTTTTCTTAACTGTTTATTCCTGTATAATTTTACTTGTTTCAGCCATGTGAATGCAGCCATGCTGCAGCACTGACTATTATTTACAAGTGAAAAATTAAAAAATTGAAACCGGTTCGGTATTTTAATATATATGTTACAAAATTAAAAGACTGGCACATGTTAAAGAACTCGGATGCATTCTCACCCTCTATAATCGAATTCTCTTATAGATTTGTGCGTGTGTGCGTGCGTCTGAGTATCTACTGTATGTATGTGACTGCATATCTGTGCGCGCGCATGTGAATATATGTGTATATACAAGTATTGTGTGTATGTATATGGATGTATGTCTGTTCGTGTGCATGTGTGTGTATGCCTCTTTACTACATTCCTTGTCACAACCTTAATACATTTAAGCACACTATTATCTTGTTCTCTTTTTTACACCATCGCCTCACCAAGTCCTCGTAATTTTAATAAAAGGGTGTAAAGATTAGATTATTCTTTGGTGACGGGCATAATATTATTACCGGATTACTAACGTCGTTATCACTCTACTGCAGAGTATGACAGCCAACCATATTGCTTTCTATTTTTTAAGAAATTTTATTAATTTAATTAACATCTGGTATCGTCTCCCTTGATTTTTTTGTTCATTATTAGTGATAAAATCTTAATTAATTAAAAATTATCGATTCACTAGATTCTGTCTTTTACGTGAACTCAAAGAAAATGCATAGGATTTCATATGGATGAGGTGGTTGCTGATTCTTAAAAGAGGTGAAAGGACACCGGAATCATTTTTTTAGTTTTAAGTTCAGCGATGAGGAAGACATGAAAAAATTACAACCAGCTTTCATTCTTAATTCGATGAAGTGATCTCACTATGTAAATCACCGCTGCCTGTCAGAAACTAGGATTTCGAGGGAAATTCAGTGTGCTCACAATAACAAAATGAAAACAAAATGCAAACCTACGACGTCGTATTCCATGAACTTCGTTGCAAATTGATGATAAATTGTAAGTATTATTACTGAAATTTATAGGTGGCGAGCCGGCAGAATCGTTAGCACGCTGGACGAAATGCTTAATGGCATCTCTCCGTTCTAAGATCAAATTCCACCGAGGTCGCCTTTGCCTTTCATCCGTTCAGTGTGGATCAATTAAGTGAAACACTGAGGTCGATATAATCGACATGCTCCCTCCCCCCACCAATGTTGGGCCTTGTGCCTACAGTAGAAAGGATTATTAGTGAAATATTTAATGACGTTTTTCTTCAATAAATTTCAATCTTAATGACACTCTTACAAACTTAATTTACCTCCTATTGTTGCTGATTACAATTACAATATTTATTATTTCAGTTTTTTTTTGTATGCTATCGCATGGGAATGGTCGTGTAATATTCCAGAACCAAGAAACAATGATATTGGAGATTATTATCTTTATTACCCAATGTTTCATCGATTTCTTATTGATATTCTTTCTATAATTGTATAATTGAAAATATTATATAGACTTATTTATATCTTAACGATTTTAACTGTTATACGCATTGCATAATTAAGACAGTGACAAGATTCCTGGGTTTAATTACAAATCAATTATGGTCACTATCTTTAGATATTTTTAAGGACGAAACGAAAATACTTTTCAGCTAAACAAATCATTTATATTCTTAGTCGAAACGTATCGATCACTTCAAAATACACTGATAGTTACAGACTTCAGCGAGCAGGAAAATCGTTTCAAAATTTGAAAATTAATATAAGAAAAAAAAGCATGCGAATAGCACACCAAATAAGTAAAAGAATTGGCCATGTTAAACTCACTATTTGCTTATGATAAGGCATAAACTAGATTATCTTATTCAACGTGTACCGCAAGATGACATTGGGGTATTTGACGATTTAGATAATATTTAAAACCTATCGTGTGGCTACATAAAATCTCACTTGTTGTGACGCGATATTCAGCAATATATATTAATAAAATTCTATAAGTTAATCCATATTTTTAGAAAACAGGATGACGATGAATATTATGTATTGTAGATAAAATTGTCAAATATAATATTGATTTCTTCCAAGGTGTGATAAACAGAATTTTGTTGAATGATTATCGTTAATACTGTCTCATTATCCTTAATACACTGTATTAACTTACGATGGGTGATTATTAACCCCTCCTCGATTATTGTACAATCGGTTAACTTATAATTGGAAGTATAACCTCGATATTTTACGCATTTAAAAAAAATTATATATGTAAAATTCTGTGACAATATGGTATGTACCTCTATTTATTTTTGCTTTTAAAATGGTATATTGAAGCATTCTGAACACAGAATACCAATAAAAGTTTGAAAATCAAGTGCAGTTTTCTCGATTGATTCGAACATATGAATATTAATTTCTTCATCACGTTATAACGTTTTTTGTCTCTCAGTCGCCGTCCAAATCTCATTCTTTTAATCCCCCTCCTACCCATTTTAATTTTTCTTTACACACACACACACACACACACACACACACACACACACACACTCTCTATCTCTCTCTCTCTCCCCTTTCTTTCCTTTCCTCTCTCTTCCGTCTCTTTCTTCTCATAAATGACCAAGTGGAAAATAGAAAATAGTTTCCGGAATCAAAATACATAATTCATGTGATATGCTTGAAGTGAGTTATGCCTATTTTCTATGACAGAATATAAGAGAATTCCATCGAACACCAAAAGAAGAAAGAAATAAAAATAAACTTCCTCGCTTCTCATCCAACCACTTCATTGGAAGACATTTTGGGTGAATAACATACTCCTGGATGAATTTAAATGTGGAGTAGTCTATTTCGATGCATATTTGATCACAAACCCCCTCGATCGGTGGCGATTTTTTGTTACACAACGAAGAAAGAAAAGAAAAGAGAAACAACACTTACTTAAAAATTCAAGCACGTAGCACGCTGTTCCTTCTACTTGCTTTGTTTATCTTATCCAACATTGTGAAGAGAGGACCTATCCCTGCTGGCCTCAACTACGTTCCTCGCCTCTGCACTGACACATATTCCCGTCACACTGATCAACATTCATCAGTATTACTTCAGTGGAGACCATGCGTAATTTCCTCACAGCCTATATTATTTCTACATGTATCCAGTTCAAATACTAATTCAATCAATAACATCAACCTGTCAAGTCTTCAGGACTATGGGTGGCACCATTCCTCTCTTTGCTCAAAATTTAAATTATACTTGTATTAAGAACAGAGACGAGCACAGTCTATTGCATAGTCAGCAAAGAGGCAAACAAAATGCACCTAGCACAACTCTAACCTTTGTTTCCATCTCGATACTCGCTAATTTAATTTGAAATCATGCACAGATATGGATATACTAAACGGTACGCTAAGAGCGGTGACGGTAGGTAGAGCATCGAGCTTAAAATCGTGAAGTTGTAAGTTCGAATGCCGTACATGGCTGCGTGTTGTGTTCATTAGTAAGACACTTTATTTCACGTTGCCCCAGTTCACTCAGATGTAGAAATGAGTTGCGACGTCACAGGGGCCAAGCTGTATCGGCCCCTTTCCCTTTCGCTTGGATAACACTGGTGGCGTCGAGAGGGGAGGCCGGCATGCATGGGCGACTGCTGGTCTCCATAAACGACCTTGCTCGGACTTGTGACTGGGAGGGTAACTTTCTAGGTGTAATCTCATGATCAGTCATGAACGAATGGTTTCTCAGACGCTAAGAGCACTGAATGTGTGTTAATGCAGGTTCTTAAAAATCATCGCTACTTCAAACATGCTGTAATCAAATTAGTGCTCATTGCATTATTCATGCTTTCAAAATTATAATGAAAATAGTGTCAGTCGCAATATTGTTGCAAGACAAATTTTAATATTTTATTGGATATTTCATGTAGCTTAATAATGCACAAATATATTATAAAATAGGACAGCATCTTCATTTCCAACTTAATATGAGTGTTTTGATGGAACGCCAAATACTGTGGTATTCGTCTTGAGGCGTCTGTACTATAGTAGTATGATGGATAAAAGTTCACACATATCGTTAACAATCGAAAATCGCCAGTTGAAAATCTGGAACTACCATGACAATATGATTTGAATGTACAACGTATCTTCCATGGCATATACCCTCTTACCGCATACCGGCCACATATCACTGCAAATAAATGGCAGTGATATCAAAGAAAGGACCACAGTATTCGGCGTTATACGAAAACATCCACGTTAAGCTGGATATGAAGATAGTTCTATGGTATAAATACTAATTATGTCGCTTATATTTCTTTTTTGAATGAGGCTTCTGGCTGTTTGCGGCATAAGTTCCTGTAAAGCCACTGTTATTTTATATATCGATCGCAGAGATATTTAGCTGGTATTTTAGACGTAGTACGTTTAAATCAGGTGACCTGGCGTTTCTGGTACCCATAGCAGGCGATTCGCATCTGCTAATCTTATAGGCGTACTTTTAATCAACATGAGTCTATATGTAGGCGCCTCTCAATAGGAATGACACACTGTTCGGTGTCCTAACTAAAGATACATATGAAGTGGGATATAAAGATTGCCTTTCGCTATTAATACTGTTTCTATTGCTAATAATTTTAGAAAAGTATACTGTCCTATATACTAGACAATATGACAATGTGAGGTACTTTAATAATAGTGTAGTATAGTATAGCACTAGTGTATAGCATATTACGATATTGTAAGCATAGCTGTTATACTCTTGTGTATATTTTTGGATTCAAGCTGGATGCTTGGATGCATAATCAAATTTATTTCATTACTCGTTGTTGTTTTAATCAGCAATATCACGAAACTCTTTGGTATGATGGCGAGATGAGATTGGATTGGCGTTCGACTGTTATATCAAGCACATCGAACCCCAAATCAGAGGATTTTATTCGGCTGGGGACACTATAGTTGTTTATGTTGTTTACGTTTACGCAATACCAGATGAAGAGACGCTAATGTGTACCTACACCAACTTTACATTTCTTTATGTGTAACAACCGCATCCCCGACTTCCGTAAAGCTACCGAGTAGCTGCATGCTATCGTATGTCCAACATCGGTAGGCTGTTTCCTTAGAAAAACATTGATGACTACGACAAAGTATCACATAATTTTTTTTATCATGGATAAATTACTGATACGTCAGTCGACAGTATCTGGTACGCTAGTAGTTGGCTTATAATTAAATATGCGTAGTTGTTTATATTCGCTGACAGAAATTGTGATAATTTTCTGTAATCACGAAAGACAATAGAGTCAAATATTTCGGCAGAATTTAACTCGTGAAGTACCAAAAAGAGATCTATATCAAAACACATTCTTCTGTATTCTTCATTCTACATAATCTGCTAATGATCGCCAATTAGTGGAGATATGTGAGACATCAGTTTCTGAAAGGTTGGCTTTCCCATGGTTGCGACTACGAGATTTCCAGTTGATTGGATCAATGGCAGAGCCTGCACGGGAAATTTACATGCAAGTGGCAGGGCACTCCACGTACCCTTAACATAGTTCTTAGGGAGATTCAGCCTATCATAGAATATGAAAATCTTAGCCCATACCAGCTAAGTGAACTGGAGCACCATGAAATAATACATGTTACTCAAAGACACAATTCGCCACCGGGAATCGAACTCACGTTCCTAGGTTTTCAGCAGAATACCTTTACTATAAACACTTAAGCTCTTTCTTTCTGTGCTTAACACAATCAGCGAAGGCGGTTCTAGAGGCTGTATGTTTGCTTCAGGGCTAAATTAACACCTTGTTCTATATATATATATATATTATAAGCAGATCTTATGTTGCCTAATAATACCGTCTGTGTATTCTTACAGAAATAGCTCGCAGTGGTTTCTGTAAACTTTAGGTAATATATGTTTTCGTTTACGATGAGTTCTTTGGATGTTTGTCGAACGAAATAGTAACACTGGATATTCTTCCTTGAGGTCGTGTAGTCTATCTCTTGAAATTTCACCTGGTGGGGGTTCATTGCTTGGGAAAGTATACATCCGCAATGTACGAATTTGCTCTCAGCTTTAAATGTCACGTTCAATAGATTTGGCATCCCACCCTTGTACAATACTGTTGATTCATATTAACGAAGGAGCAATGCAAATAGACAGAGAGCTTGCTAGAGAAAGAAGGAGGGCGAGGAGAGAAAGAGGAATGCGGGAAGAGAGTGAGAGAGAGAGAGAGAGAGAGAGAGAAAGAGAGTGATATAGGATATATTATGAGAAGCGTATGGGGAACACCGATATGAAATATAAGAGGAGTAGATGAACAACGAGAGAGTGAGTGTATATGATATTTTTTTATTTCATTAATAGTTTTCAGTATTTATGTATTCTCTATAATCTATCATTTATTTCGTTAGTTATTATCTCCACATTATAATACTTCAGCAAACGCTGCTTGATATCTATTCAAATAAACTTTCAAGGATCTTTAATCACGTAGTTTGCCTTCGATTTTATATACTTATTATTATTATTATTATTATTATTATTATTATTATTATTATTATTATTAATATTATTATTAATATTATTATTATTATCATCATTATTATTATTATTATTATTATCATTATTATTATTATTATTATTATTATTATTATTATTATTATTATTAATATTATTTTCATTGTTTTGTTTTCGCAGCCATTATATCAATGCGTCATCAATTTAGTTTTTTTCTTTTTTTTTTCTTTTTGATTAATAATAAAAAAACGGAGAGTAAAAAGATTGAGTGCAAATATGTCAATACTTTGTCTCTCTTTCTCTCTACAGCACTAACAACGGATGATATGCCTCCTTACACACAGATATATGTACGTATTTATGTGTATGTGTGTGTGTGTGTGTGTGTGTGTGTGTACTGGTATGTATGTATGTAGTTGTGTGTTTGTTCTCTTAACGACTGCCGGCAGTTGATTCATTTAGTAGATAAAAAAAAACTACTCATATATATGGACATATATATAATTACATGTGCATACATACTTATAATTTACACGTATATAATCATATATACTCACATTTATAGAGACGCATTTACATATGTGTATATACGATTGCATATGTGTACGTATGTAATCATATGCAAATCTGTACTAAAAGCTTACGCCACTGATGTTTTGAAGGGGCGATGTTTCTTATAAATATCAAAGGAAAGATCTAGTGTAATTTCTTTTGTTAAAAAGTTTTAAAAAATCAAGTAGACCATAATTAAGCTGTTGTATACCACTATCAATGTAAAATTTGAATGCTTTATGCCTTAACCGATTTAACACCTCTCACTTCCCGTACGTCCTTTATGGGAGAATGTAGTCTATGGCCATTACCTTCTGCTATTTCGTATCAATAAATATTAGGAGGTTTTCTCTCTCTAATTACTTATTATGTTTTGGAAATATTGTAAATGTACTAACACTGACAATAAATATCTGAGACTAAAATTGATTAAACAGATTTGTTTCATATTAAATATTCTAAAATATGAAATACAAGCGCTACAAACATACATGCATATATATATATATATATATATATATATATATATATATATATAATATATATATATATATATATATATATATGAAATACAAGCGCAACAAACATACATGCATATATATATATATATATATATATATATATATACAAAAAGTAATGAACCAATCGTGATATCATGTTGCTTAACCGACAGGGCATGCCATTACTACAGTTAATGTAGATTCTATATTAATATGTTAATAACACAGAAATATTTGGCTACTTTTAGTTTCGTCTCTATTGTTTCCGATGTAAATACCTTCCGGAATTTAGTTTCATTTTCAGCAAGTGTCAATATAACAATTTAGACATGATGCACTCCATTGGATTCAATTATCTACAAAAGAAATGTGTTCATATTCATTATTTAAGTATAGCCTGAGGTAGTTGCATTAGTACTTACGAGGCAATACGTGATTTGCTACAGAAATGCACAGTTTAAGAATACAAAGCTTTAAATGTAAGTTTTCATTTTGAGTTAATGCAACAGTCATGAAGAGTGCAATGATATAGTTCGTTATAGGGTCGAGATATTTGATCAAGAAATAGCAATGAAAAATATGCTTTGTATAGGCAAATGTCTGTTTTATTGAAAGGTTTCGAACGGACTATTTGTTGGTTAGTTGTCCGTTAAAGTTTTACATTAGGCTTTTATACGTCCGAAGTGATAAGGACACACATAACCAGTCATTAACTTGAGGCTTCAAATTCATAAGAGTGATACAGTAAGGGTAAAATGTATGGTAAAACACCTTGAAAACCATAAACGTAATGTGTGGAATACTGAATCATTTACAACTGAGAATCGAACACTTACTAGAAACTACCCTTGACCAGAAACGATTACTGCTACTAAAATAATGTGATTCTGGCAACATTAGTCATTTATTAAACATGTAAACAATAGACATCGCGCCGTCTCTGCTTATCTTCACAAATTCTTTATGTGCAAAATCAGTAGCCTGACGTCTTGACGAGGATCAGAAGTCATTATGTCTTTAGGAATGTGAAATACTGTGTAAATAGTTCATAAAAAATACAAAACCGAAAGAAAGGCGATGGCTGAAAATTAACACCGCCGTCGCTCAAACAAATTAGAAATTACTGTCCATCGAATTCTAGGAAACTGAAAGACATAATATTGAGAGACGTAAACAAAAGAAGACAGAGAATTAGAAAGAAATGAAAAAGAAAGAGTCTCTAAAGATAATTTCCGTTATCTTTAATGACAGGTTGGTCGATTTATTTTTGCTTCATTATTTTTAATGCAGAATCTCGTTTTTATGTCTTTTACATTTACACTTTAGCTGTTTTGCTATTTTTTTCAATTATGTATTCTTTACGCTTGCCTTTACGCGGGAGAGGACTCTGTCTCGTAGATTTGCTGAAAGCCTCTTGTGTTACAATAATTTATATATCCACATTGTTAGAAGCAAACTTGTCTGTAGTGTGTGTTTAGGAAATATGTGAGATCAAAGTACTTCCTCGTTGAAACCTGCTAAGCAATAAATAACTTGCAAAGAACTTCAGGTATCATCTTGGATACAAGTAACAAACTAATATGCAACATGTCTTACACTCACGAATATAAACATAGAAAAACACACACGAACACGAAAACAGACACACACAAAAATGCATATTCATGTAGATAGTGGCGTCCACCAGGGAACTATTCTAGGGTAAATGATGTTCATAATAGCCCGCTTACACATGCCCACGGTTACTCAGACAGCCTCAGTCACTAGCGATACCGAAGCTAGTCACTGAGCGGAGAATTAATGTATACGTGTAAAAGAATATTACGACAGATGAAAAGGAGTGGAAAGAGGAAAAGATCTGGGTTAGAGTAGAGGTGGGGTACTGTTCTATGACGGACTTAGGGAGGAAGAAACGAGTGAGTTTGGGGGATACGCATAGGAATGTATTTCAGAAATACACACAAAATTGCACACACATAAAACACGCTCACACACATTACACACACACACACAAACCGCGTTGCTGTGTTTTCTTTTTTTTTTGGTTTTTTCTTGTTTGAACTAACTTTATATATATATACAAAGGTTTCACAAAATAAGTGAAACTCCGTAAAATTTCAAACAAACTGATCTTAATATGGGGTAGCAGTATAGCTTGAATTCTAGGAGGTATGGACTCATACAAAGTTTCAATTGTTTCCAAAGGAATGTTTGTTCATTCTTCAACTGAAACAGCTTGCAGTTCTTGTAGTGATAATGGCGAAGGATATCAATTCCTTACTTGTTTGTCTAAAATGCACCGTAAATGATCAGAAATATTGAGATCTGGGGAATGTGGTGGCCAGATAAGATGTGCCATTCTGTAACAACTTTAGCTGCGTGAATTGGTGCATTATCATCCTGAAAGATTATGTTTCTCTCCGGAAACAGTTTCTGAGCCCTGGGATGAATTTGATAAGATAAAATGCTTAAATAGTCTTGACTATTAATTCTGCCATGAAAAGAAACCATTAGATTGGCGGATTTCCAAGATATCCCCCTCCCAGATCATCACAGATCCCCCTCCCAGATCATCACAGATCCCCCTCCATGTTTATCATTTGGAAGAACGCAGTCTGGGTCAACTGCCACTTTTGGCCCACTCCACACTTATACTCGGCCGGTGGTCGGAAATAATGTAAATGATGACTCGTCCGATAAAATAACATTCTTTCACTGCTCTATCAGACACGAATCAAACCTAAAGATCAACACCACATGATGACGTTGCTGGATTAACCTTTTTGCCTTTTTCGTAAGCGTTTCTGGTGACTTTCATCCTCTTTTTCAGGAAAGCAAATCTGCTAAACAATATAGCTCTTAAATCATTTCCTTCTTTCAAAAGCCACATGAAAAATTCTGATTTTGTCACTATCCCGTGTGCGAATTCAGTCTGTCTTGATTTTTTATTTATATTATTTTAAGTTTGTTTTTTTTTTGGCTCCCCACACTCACATACACGCCTGTGTGTATGTGTTTGTGAGGGGTATATATTTACACAGAACTAAAAACCAAAACATATGTTTTTATGTGTCAAATAAAGACGTCAAATATATCTTCCATAAAAGCATGTTAATAGATATGTCACCGGAGTGACATGAGTGGTCCGTGATATGAAATCCCACATAGATGGAACAAAGATACATTATGAATCATTTTAACTGTTGTCTACCAAGTCTTCATCCCGCTGCAATTTATCAATACTATTTATGTCGGTTATTGTACAAAGTAAAATCTGGTTAACGCCCTATACGAGGAGGTACACAAAGGTAACCGGAAACGTTCTCTGTGGGGCAAACACGAACAAAGGAATATCATGAAAGTTCATGAACTGGTTTTAGAGAACGGTCATTGAACAATTGACGGACTTATTAATATAATTGGTGTGTCCTAGAGTTTCTGCCAATGAATTTTCAGTGAGGAATCGCGAAGGAAAAGACTTGCAGCAAAATTTCTGCCTCGCTTTCTCATAGAAAATCAGAAGCAGTCACAACTGCAAGCATGTCATGAACTGAAAGATGCGTTAGAAGTTGATCCCAACATGTTTTCGAAAACGGGATTCCATATTTGGATTTAGAATATATATATATATATATAACGAAACAACTTCGAATCAGTTCGAAGCAGGGTAAAACGTACTGATGACGAAATAATTATTGGTTGGTGTCACTTTTACAATGTATTGTAAAGGAACTAATTGTATATGGTTCGTGGTGAAAACATTGCTTGAGAATTAAGGGATATTAGAACGTGAGAATTGTGTTTGGAAATGTACCTTTACGTAGAGCGCAAACCTTGATCCCTTGACAAAACGGATACCTTGCTTGGGTTGAAATATACCCTAAGTTTATAAGATGACAGCAGAACTATTTAGAGATTAATATTTCAGAGCAAACATAAAGCAATATATCTAAATTATCTCAATGATAAAATTATGATATTTTCCCACCTATTAAACTCATCTATCAACATGATTAAGAAAGGGGAATTATATGGCTACCTTGTATATAAATGTTGACATTTATATAATTATGGATGGCACTTAAAACTGACATTTGGTTTTTAGGGATAGCTTTGGTGCTAGAGCATGCAAGTCCATACAAGATAGATGCAGTCCTACTATCTTTCAGTCTTCTATAATTTCTAACATGTCTCGGTATGTAGACCTTTTAATCAATGAAAATGTATAAATATGTTTGAGAAATGACTTTGCTTAAATGTACACTCCACTATGCTGATATAACACAGCCTTTGGTCTGATTGAGGTTATGTCTGTATATGTGATAGGTGTTTGCCTCTACGTTTCATGTTTGGTTGAATAAATTTGGGTATCTCAATTTTTTGTCCTTTACATGATCAGTTTGTGTAATTTGGTTTCTCTTTAAGCATTCATATAGATGACATGTGAACGTAAATGGCTTAGTGGTTAACATATTTGGCCTGCGTTCGTAAGGTCGGGAGTTCAATTCCTGGCAACGCATTGAGTTCTTGTGCCGGAGTATATTTCACGTTACTCTAGTCCACTCAGCTGGCAAAACTGAGTAGTACCTGTATTTCAAAGGGCCAGCCTTGTCAGATTCTGTGTCAGGCTCATTTGCCCTGGGAAATACGTTGAGGGTAGGAGTAACTGTGGAGTACGCGGCCACTTCCACGTTAATTTCATGACCAGGATTTTCCGTTGATCGGATTAACTGGATCTCTCTTCGTTGTAACCAACGGAGTGTTTGTGATAGTTGGTATGAAGTGAAGGGCATTTGCGCATATATGCTTCAGAAGGTTGATACACATGTCGTACATAGATCATAAAGGGGAAAACTTTCTAAGGCAGTGGGTCGACAAATACGCTAGAACAAGAAGCAGTCCTTGCCAGGTCGTCGTCGTCGCCGTCATCATCGTCATCAAAAACATCAACAGTAGTAGTGGCAACAACAGCACCAGCTGCAGCATCACGAACGCCTTCAAAATCACCTGCAGCTGCTACTGCTGCTGCCGTTGTTGTTGTTGTTGTTGAGCGAACGGTCTTCATCCCAGATGGGAGAAGTCCGAAACGTGGTCCTTTGCTATTCGCAAGAGCGGAGTAAGAAGGAGAAAGCAGGTCAACCCCCGACACCGAGATCACCGACTGATGGATGAATGCGCATCCAGGCTCAGCGGTTGCGTAGGAAATTGGGGACAAGAAACAAGAAGAATGAGTGAGAGAAAGTTGGAGCGAAAGATTACAACAGGGTTCGCCACCACCCCCTGCTGGAGCCTCGTGGAGCTTTAGGTGATTTCGCTCAATAAACACACACAACGACCGGTCTGGGAATCGAAACCGCGATCCTTCGACCGCGAGTAGGCTGCCCTAGCCATTGGGCCATTGCCCCTCCACTGCAGCTGCTGCTGCTGCTGCGGCTGTGATGATGTTGGTATTCACGACGGCAGCAGCTGTACTAGATGCCGCCTCATTGCAGCGATATCAACAGACCATAGATTTCTCCTAGTTGATCGATATGATGTCACTTCAATTCTAGCATTAATCTCATATCATTAGACGAAACGCATTTCGTTTTGCTCTTCAAACCTACTAATTATCCAATTCTAAGAAAGTCTTAGCAAAGAACAACAACAACATCAACAACCAATATCAAATCAACAAAGAGATAAGTAATAACCCATAATTACATTCAAAACGTTAATGACGGATCAATAACTGGATTAGAGATCAATGACAAATTAAAGTGAACTAAATATCTACAGTCCTAGACGCCGGGTATTGATTAGTAATTGTAACGTCGCTCATGCACGATATATCTGTCTAACTTCACAGATATGGCAAAGTGGTTAAATAATATGATTGGAAACAACGTGTTTGTGGTTCGAGCGATGTATTTCAGTGAGCTTCCACAAATTTATCTTTGATTTTTATCTAATCTTTGCGATGGAATCTCAGGAAACAACAATGCTGTGGTGGAGGCAAGTGGCTTAGTGGTTTGGGTTCTGTATTTACGATCCCCAGATCGCAGTTTCCGTTCCCGTATCAGGAAGTACATTTTGTGCTTTTTTTTTTTTGAAACATTTCACTTTACGTATCTCCTGTCGCTTAGGTTGTAGATAAGTATTCCGATCAGTGGGAATGTTGTGATATTCGTCATTTATTTGGCATACAATCGGGTTACTTGACTATATGAATTCTACGAGTCGAGACAGTAATGTACAGAAGTCGATGATGATGATGATGATGATGATGATGATGATGATGATGATGTGACGACTATGATGACGATGATGATGACGATGATGATGATGATGATGATGATGATGATGATGACTATGATGATGACTATCATGACGACTATAATGATGATGTTGATGATGATGATGATGGTGACTTTGATGACGGTGATGATGACTATCATGACGACTATAATGATGAATATGATGATGATGATGATGACGATGATGGTGATGATGATTATGATGATGATGATGACTATGATGATGATGATGATGCTGATGAAGAAGAAGAAGCCGGATAGAACCGAACGAACTCCAGTGGTCAAGCGCTGGTGAGAGCTTAACACACACACACACATACACACACACACACACAAACACACACACCTAGACAAGCACATAGCCAATTCAATCCAGAAGCTATAACAGAAAGCATTTCTTTCCGAAGCTTTGTGGTTTGGAATAAAACGTCTGGCCACACAGCCACCAGTGCGCCTATAGCCATGTCTACGCCCTAGTCACAAACTTTATAGTTTTGCCTCTCCAAAGCAATAGAACTAATCGTTAGCCAGAATGAAAACGAGCAGCATTGTCTCAAAAGTTAAGCCACGTTCCAAAAAAAACTGCATACCGAAACCTCTTATTTAGATCTTTTGAATCACAAGGACTCTTCAAAATCTTATACGAGTATAGAAAGCAACACTTCATATCAGATTCAACAATAAATTCATTTCACTTTTCTGTGTTACAGCCAGACAATTCATGAGTGTGAATAGCAGCATTTCTGTAAACTATCTTAACAACGAAGAGTAGAAAACAGCAGACATAAAAGGCAAAATATTGACAATAAGTTTAATGGTACTCGTGTCTACGTCTCTATGCAGTATTCCCATTTCATGCTAATTCAATGTGCTGGCCTCTCACGTGACCAAATCCTAAATAGTGGTCGATGACATTCAAATCAGAGACGATAGACGCTTACTCATACACACATATATACATTAGGAAACATACACATGTATATACATATATATATATACAGTATATATATATATATATATATATATACAGTATATATATATATATATATATATATATATATATATATATATACACTCCATATACTCATATAGATAGCTATACATGTATATATGCATACATATGTTTATGTATACGCACACACATATACATACATATATATATATATATATAATATTCACATATATACATATATATATATACATGAATGTATCTATTGCAATATATATATATATATATATATGTGTGTGTGTGTGCGTGTGTGTGTGTGTGTGTGTGTGTAGATGTATATATATACGCGTGTATTTGGTGTATGTATTTATGTGCATATATTTATGCGCATATGCCCTCTTTCGAACTGACATTTTATCAATTTTCTCCATGACAACACTGAATATTCTCTTCTCTTTCAAATGTTATCAGCTGTGTTATACATTTGAATTACATATAATAGAAGCGATTAAGCTCGACTATTGAGACACTTGTATAGAGAACTTTAACAGATTTTATGTTCATTTCTTATTTGTATATATTTTTTTTATCTTTTCGCTTTGATTTTATTTTTATTATTTCCCCTTCATATTTAGTTCAGCACATTAAAGTTGTTGACGAAAGCAATATTCTTTAATTCTTTAGAATACTTTGCTATGCTTCACTGAACATCGAGAAATAATCAATAATGTTTCTCTCGACTCGATTATTCATTTGACATTTTCATAAGATAAATACTGAAAGATCTTATTTACTTTTTTTATTGTTGTTAAAACGAAAGACATAAGAGAACAGGAGAGAAGAACAAAAATAGTAGCATGAGGAGGCTGAGTATATGGTAGATATAAAGATAGATGCAATGGTAGTGGGTGAGTGAGTGAATCATAATGTTGAAACTTCAGCAGTGATATTGCTTTTCTATTGTTTGTCCGATTATAAGTATTTAAAGTATTAAATACTTCTTAATTATTGCTCAATCAGAAACTGCTGACAGAATATTTTGACACTCTAAGGGCACTTGACAAAGCATTTCAACACCTATACACACTCACACAGCAAATACGTTTATGTGTTTGAAAATATACTTAATCCGCTAACAGACGTTCGTGATTTTACTTCATGGTATATTTAGAATGTTTTAGCACATATATCCAGTAAAGTGCAGTTTGTCTAAGCTGATGTGCAAAAGATTGGTTTTTCACTGGAAGGTATTAGCTCTATTCTATTTCTCGAAAACAACAATCTGTAAGACTCTAAATTTCTGTGCATATCATATTAAACATACTCGTTTGATATTCTCACTTCGTCAAAGAGATTTAAAAAAAGTTATCCATAGCGTCAAAGGAAGAGATTCAGAGAAAGATATTCGACATTCCAAAACCCAAATCCTTTTCTTAATTGCTATACAATATAGAGTGCAAATGACTGTATTGAATACAAATTCAGAATCTTGAAAAAAATTTGTCACGCGTTTAGCACATGACGCTTTTTTTCGAAACACAATACACAAATAACTTATACTCTATTCTCATTGCGATCGCTTTCTATTATATCGAACGGTGTGTCACTGAACTATTTTTTGATTTTTTCAAACAGTATAGATGTTTTTGACTAATATATTTGACGTTACACTATTTGTTACACTGAACGAAAGTCTAAGAGTCATAAAAGCATAAGCAAAAATTAGTATGTTTATGGATGTTTTTTTTTTTGGTACAGTCATTTTTGCAAAGACGTGAGATAGCGGCTATTGGGTGTCGGTGATAGAGGGTGACACATCTTCACATAAAACGTTTTAATATTTCACTTGTCTCAATGCTTCTTTCTCTTCCTCCTCCTCTCTTTTAAGTCTTTTTTACTTATTATCTATTACCGTTTTATTTGTTTCAGTCATTTAACTGTGACCATGCTGGAGCACCGCCTTTAGTCAAGCACATCGACCCCAGGACTTATTCTTTGTACGCCTATTACAGAACCGCTAAGTTACGGGGACATAAACACACCAGGAACGGTTGTCAAAAGATGTTGGCGGGACAAACACAGACACACAAACATACACACACACGCATATATATATATATATATATATATATATATATATATATATATATATATATATTTATATATATATACCAAATCCACACACAACGCTTTCGTTGGCCCTAGGCTATAGTAGAAGACACGTGCCCAAGATGCCAAGCAGTGGGACTGAACCCGTAACCATGTAGTTTGTAAGCAAGTTACTTACCACACAGCCACTCCTACACCTATAATCTATTCTCGTCGCGATCGCACTCTATTATTTCGACCAGTGTTTTACTTGCCCAAGGTGCTAGGCAGTAGGACTGAACCCGGAACCATGTAGTTTATAAGCAAGATACCTACCACATAAAATTAAAATTTCTGGTTTTATGCAATCGTATACAACTAATAAATTGTAGTGTCCCTCACTTTCTTTCTCTCTCTCTCTGTATCTCCCAATCTCCATATATCTATGTATCTATCTCGCTCTCTGTCTGTCTTCTATTTATCTATCTATCTATCTATCTATCTATCTATCTATCTATCTATCTATCTATCTAACTATATATCTGTCTATCTATTTACCTATATTTATGTGCATATTTCCGAAAGCACATGCATGTATGTGTATTTGCCTCGAGCACCATAAAGAACTTTCGCCGAAAGAGATTGAATTCCCTGTCAGTAGTGCCAATCGTCAGTACAAAACAACTGAGCGCGACCGTCTCAGCCGGCTAGAAAATTGAAAATAGAGAAAATTGATTTAACACCGAAGCCAGCACGGTGCCTAATATAGCGCACTGCTGGATCGGCCTTAAATGAAACGCTCCATACTCCACCTTCAGAAAATATAAACACTAATTTCAAAACATAGGAATTCATGTTCATTCTCCTTAAGTTGTCTTATGCTGTTGTCTTACACGATCTTTTCCTCTTCCCATCTACACACGCCCGTTAGTACAGATCTAAGTGCAAAGTAAAGCAATACTTACATCCATCCTCTCATATTGTCATTCTCTCTCTCTCTTTCTCTCTGTATATATATATATATATATAAAGTAAACAGAAAATGGGGAAATATTGATGAACAACAATTGATTTATATCAATTATTTTTTATAACGTTGAAAGATTTAAAAGGTGAAACAATGCAAATAGATTTTAAGACGAGGCAACATAAACTAAAAGTAAGTTAACTCGTAATCTTTGGCCGTATATGTATCCGATATTTCAGGACATACAAGTCTCTTCTTCATGGTTAAAAAGGAACTTTCCTTGGAAAGATGTTTTTTTTTATCAGAGATGAAATAATTATTATGTATTAAATTCAATACAAATATACTGCATCCCTTCTAACAACTGTTTCTGCTCCCAATGCCCTGTGGTATTGCCATTGATATACTAAAAATATTTATCATATTTGGTAATAAAACCGATCTGGAGAATGGAGCTTCATGAGACTGTAGAATAAATAAAAAAGAAATAAATAGAGAAGAAAAGGAAAAGTAGAATATGTTTGTAATCATACCATTTTGCTTGTGGGACGTTAAGTGAATGACTTTACTTAAAATAGAAATTGGTGGTTTAATCATTTGTACGGGGAATGGATACGATGGAGAAATAACAAAAAAAAGAATAAATAGTAGTGAGATACGCCATTATGTCTTAGTCGGGAAGGGGTGACGATACAGTATAGTTTTAGATTAATCATAAAAATTATAATTATGTTTATAGTACTGATTAATAGTATATTTTTATAATAAAGTGCTAATCAATTAAATGTAATTTAAATTTTTTTTACTTGTAGGTGGTTAAACCCCTCCACCTCTTTCCAATGTGAGATTGGCTAAGGACCAACGTTCGATATAACTGATCAGTTGAAATTTAGAAACAAACAAATAGCTGCTGACACCACTATACGAGGTAAGCTAAATAAACAATTGAATGGGAAAATTGTGAATGTTGTAAGAGGCCCTAAAACGCTTAGATTTCAAAAATAAATATTATGGAATAAATATCAAGAGAGAAACCTATTCGGACATTTAGGAAGTAAGATGGTTAGGGTTGGAACTGGTCCGAAAATAGATTAATAGGAATGCGCAATTAATAAAAACAATGGAACGAATTAATTCGGTAGGAAAATTATTGAAATATTTCTGGTTAAGGATTAGGTTAAGGATTAGGGTTTGCGGCCACAATTAGAGACTAGCTCAACAGACAGCTAATTATGCTGCTAATTGGCAAAACAATCTATAAATCAGTCAGGCAGGTGGTCAGTTAATTACGTAGACTAAAATTGTTTAAACAATTAGCTGTGAAAATAGCTGCCTGTTGGGCTAGTCAGATCACTGATTAGGTGCAATGAACGCCAGATCAACAGTCTTTAATGTAGACGACTTACTACTTACTAATGCATAGAATCTCTGGAAACGTACGTACCAATGATTTAGAGAATTTTCATGTAAACGTTTTGTTATTTCTATGTATGTATATATATATATATATATATATATATATATATATATATATATATATATATATACATACACATAGAAATAACAAAACGTTTACGTGAAAAGAAAATATATATATATATATATATATATATATAAAGAATATCGTATATCGTATATATAGCTGGACATGCTCTAGGGGTATAGCGATCTGAAACAGCGGGCTTAGAAGCATTATATAAGTAAACGAAATTTAGGTACAATATTTAACCATACCCGGTTGATGTATACCTCTTTCCTTCCCTGTGCAGTCAGCTTCTTTCTATATCACTTTTATCAGTGTATTATTTTGGGTACGTGCAGAAAACAAAAAAAGAAACATTTCCAGACATGACCAATGAGTTGTTTTTTTTTAACGATTTAACGTATTAGTATACTGAATATTATTTATAAACAATTCATCTATTCGTAACAATGGAATACAAATAAATATTTGTGAGGCTTGAGGTCAGACGAATCAACTAATGATTTATAATGTATTGAGAAATTTGCGGTCGTAGCGTCAATGCAGTACATGTCAATATCCAGGATACTGAGATTGAATTCTATGTCTTCAAATATTGATAAATCTGTAACCCACTACACATATAAACTTCTATTTGTATCAGATACAAAAGCAATTAATTTCCCGTCACTCATGTATCGTCTCGCAAGGAGATTTATGGATCAAGGCCACTTTCTCACTTAATCACAGAGAAGAAAATATAAGGTCATATAGGCAGTGCCAGTATTTGCTAACCTATTTATACTGTTTTATTTAAAAAGATAACACTAAGTTACGTACGGAATTAATGTTGAATAAATCAAATTCGATAAAATAATGATAGATGAGAGATATGTTATCGAACGTTTAGTACAAGAAACACAAAGGGGAGCCTTAAATGATTCGATAACACAAATACTTCTACTGAGACTGTGTCTGGCCAAATTGCAATACAAACACACAAACACGTACACGCATTCACGCATATATATATATATATATATATATATATATATAAATTTATTTATGTCACTGATCATAAAAACAAAAACATACAATATGAAGAATATTCCCTTCTTCAGTTTCTCTGTTTCGTCTCCTCCATTACATATACATACACACACACGCATACATACATACATACATATATATATATATATATATATATATATATATATATATATATATATATATCCATTCTTGCTTGTTGGTGATTTCGTATGTATCATGACGCGTGGCCCACTACTTATGGAATCGCGTGTTCGATTGCCCAGCATGAGTACGACGTTTGTTTTTTCGTAACCATGACATTATAGTTCACAAGCTTCATTTCACATCGTTTAGAAAAAAATATGCGATGGTCCCGTTTCTTATTCAGGTGGTATTATTCTTTGCTGTGCAATGGAAACAGACTAACCGGCTCTGTGAATTTCAGGAATCGAGGACACGGAAATTTGTTGCAGCATTAACTATCCCTTGCGCCATAATCAAGTGGAAAATTTTGACAAAATTATATGACAACTATAACAGGCAGCAGAAGAATATGTTTTTCGTTTAAACGTAAAACAGTTTATATTAGAAAATGGGCGGAAAAGCAGCAGATGAGACAGAGAGAGATGAAACTAGACACGTATACTGCTATCTTTATGTTATCAATATAGGTAGATCGCTTTATATATATATATATATATATATATATATATATATATATATATATATATATATATATATGTCTCTGTGTGTATGAGTCTGTGCTTGTGTATGTCTATCTATGTATGTATACCAATAACAGCAAGTGTCAGGGATAGGTAGATAGATAGATAGATAGATAGATAGATAGATAGATAGATAGATAGATAGATAGATAGATAGATAGATAGATAGATAGATAGACAGATAGATAGATAGATGGATGGAGAGATTGTGTTTTAATGGGCAATTTTAAATTTTTTTAATGTTCGATAACGAATCTCTATATTTTAATGTAGGAGTGTATAAATTTCGAATAGATTTACGCTGAGAGTATGATAGACATACAGACATGCAGATACGCTTTTCGAAATAGATAGATCGATAACATCAAATAACGATAGATGGCTGTAAAAAAAAAACCAACACTGCTAACGCCTCAATGATTTATTAATCGAATCAACTGCCCAAGTTGTGTACGTGATTCAAAAGTGTGTACGTGATTTCAAAAGAGAAAAAAAAAGCGAAAGCTAACTTCTAATAATGGAAGCTATAAATACAAGTCTGATTTGGACTGTTAGTGTAGAATGTAGCTGAGAAGATCGGAACGACGGGCGAATCTGCTTCAACGGAACGCTTTTCTTCTCTTTACACAATGAACACTATAAAATCTCATACATCAGTCTCAAGTTACATGTGTATTTTGTAGTGAGATATAATTAAATAAACACTTTGCTAACGCAATAAATATATTACTGTGTTATAAATGGATTATTAAAAGAAACAAGTCCCCAAAATTAAATCAAATATATATGTTTCACGCCTGGTGTGAAATTCTCTACTGGCCACGGCTTCATAGCCATCGTTGCTGCTTCTTCTTCTTCTAATTAGGACTCACGCCAATAGCCACAAAGAATAATCTCTAATTCGAGCCTATCCTAAGCTGCTAAAAATGTGTGTGGCCGCTTGAAGGTGCACCCAGCACACGCGATATACTGGCGGTTGCACAGGTGCGAACGCTACGTCGTTATCGTCATTCCGTAAACGGTGGCTTTTAACGGGTGGAGAGCTGAATCATCCTGGAGTACAGAGGATTCGCAATTTAGACTTGGGTCTGAAAGTTTACCACACCATAGTGGGTTACACCATGATTCCTCTGCTTTGTGGCAGAAGCAGGAAGAAAGAGTGAGAGAAAGTTGTGGTGAAAGAGTACAGCGGGGTTCACCTCCACCCCACCCCACTGGATCCCCGTGGAGCTTATGTGTTTTTGTTCAATAAAGACTCACGATGCCTGGTCTGGGATTCGAAACCGCGTTCTTACGATCACGAGTCCACTGCCCTCACCACTGGGCCATTGCGCTTCCACACCTTTGATGCTATCTGTGTTAAGTCTTACACAATTTGAAATGATTACTTGGCCATCGAGCAGCAGTCATGATGTTACGGTGTTTTCCTTGTTTCCAATATTCAGATGCGCTGTAGTCCGTCACGTCGTCATTAAACTTCTCACCTATTTGTGCCTGTGTTTGTCGCCACCTCCACCGCTGTTGTTGTCTTTATGTCCCCGTAACCAAGCGATTCGCCAAAACAGTTCGATAAAATAAATACCAGGCATAAAAATAATACTGGGTTCGATGCATCCGACTATAAGCTCGTTAAGGTCGTGCCTTAACATGGCTACAATCTAATGACTACAACGAGGAAAAGACAGTCGACACACATACATACACATACACGCACATGTACATGATGCGTTGAATATATTGTTCTTTAAAATAACACTGTAATCTCATGTTAACAGATTTACATAAAAATCTCTACAAATACTAAAGAGTAAATATATTCAATAAATCGCCATTAGCTTAAACCATAGCCTCCCGATATCTTCGGATTTTCCCTCAACTATCTAGGTGGTCTCCTTGTTTGAGCAGGAGAATGCTGCTATAATCCTTGCCTTCTGTTAATCTTTGGTGTGACAAGGATTTTTCTTGTCTGTCGTTCAACTGCACCCTACACATATTAATCAAGGTGGTTGCAGTCTGACGAGTTATGGGACTTGATGCTTGGGGTATACATATGTGTGTCAACTACCCTATCGAATTCTTTAACTCACTACAAACATTAGGCACAGCTCCTCATTGTCTTCAGTTGACAAAAGTGACTCATATTATGCCATTACATAGTTTGTCTCAACCCAAATTATGCGATGGTAAAAGATTAATTGTTCACAAACTTCATTAGCCCAAACATTCTCACTGTTTGTAGTAAAGGCTTATGTACCCCGAAATAAAACAAAAACAATACATTGTTCATAAAGAAATATTATTAATGCAACATGGATACTTCAATAATTTCATTTACCATTACCAAACATTCCATTCAAGAATGAGTAAAATACCTATTTCAAAGAACTGTATTATATAATTTTTATTACTGTATTGATAAATAAAATGACACATACATTTCTCTTATTATTATCATGTAATAAACAAACTTGAATTCATGTATGAAAACGACCCTTTTTTATATACTTCACTTATTACATGGTTTTCTCTTCTGAACGTAAACACATATAGGACGAATAAATTATACATATATTAATACTTTTAATGTGGCTCCCGATAAACGGTAAAAGTGTATATCCGATCAACGACGGGTAGGTAGGTAGGTAGGTAGGTATGTAGGTAGGTACGTAGGTAGCTATGTAGGTAGGTTGGCAGCCAGGCAGGCAGGGGTGAATGATTGTATGTATAGATCTATAGATGTATCAGTGTAAATGATTTCAGTAGCATCCTTATAATCATGTTATGATATTTAGAAATGATTACATAGTTGCTTCCATACTCCTGTCCATAATATCCTCTGGTACAGTCTGATTGAAGTGTCTTCAGACATATCTTCCATTGGGTGATATCGCAATGAAACGTGAGCTGAAATTCGAGCTTAATTCCCAAACATAACAAAAAAGATCTTTGTTTATTATCCCATCGTCTTGTGGTTTCATGACATTTGGCTCACAGAATGGCACGCAGAATATATTGGAAAAATACCGCGGCATTTGACCTATATATATGTATGTATATGAGCCTGGGTGGTTATGTATGAGTGTGTGCGTGGGTCCATGTCTTATACATTCTAAATGACATTCTATTTGATTACAATGTGAGCTGATAACAGTGTCCGTAAGAGGAACTTCCTGTGATAGCCGAACGATTCTCTGAATCCACATCTAATGCTGCTCATTTATACACACGGCGGTACACACCACCTATTTACATACGAATGGACACATTTAAACGCGAATATGGAAGAACACATAGATACAGGCGGCAGATAGGTTCGCATACATAAGAGCAGGTGTTATCATTTCCAGTGTCAAACGATTGCTGATTCTCATAAAGATGTCGATGGAAGCTCAAAAATCATTCTTTACATAATTTCAATATGATGTATATATATTTGCTTTTTTCGTTTTGTGTTTTTTGCTTTATCGACCTTTCCTTTAACCTTCCTGAATAAAGGTGACAGGAAATAATTCTAAATTTGAATTTTACAAACATGTGATATTCTGCATATTTATTCATATTCGGTCGACAAAAGGAAATGAGTTCATGATTTGTCATATTCAAATAGCGCCTATATTTTAATGCTTAAAAGTGGGTTTTCGTATTAGATCTGCATAATATGAGAATATTTTTTCTAAATATATTTCCATGACATTAATGTATAAATTCATTTACATAAATGCACAAACACATATGTAAAAACACGCACTCATGATATTCTTATTTATATTAAAATATACATACATACTTATATATATATATATATATATATATATATATATATATATATATATATATATATATACATATATACATGCATAAACGCACGCACACGCACACACAAATATATATATATATATATATATATGTGTGTGTGTGTATGTGTTTGTATGTGCATGTTTGTGTATATGCATGTGTGTATGTGCATGTATGTGTATGCATATGTATGTATATATACATATATATATATATGTATATGTGTGTGTGTATGTGTGTTTGGGCGTATTCAATATATGTTGTTAAAATTTCTGTTGACAAGTTGGCAAAAATCGTGAAGTTCGCCGGACAAAAAATTAGTGCCTTTTCATCAGTCATTATATTTGGAATTCAAATAACACCGAGGTTGACTTTGCGTTTCATTCTTTCAATATCGATGAAATACATATCAGTTATGCCCTAGGTTTGATGTAAACTACCAACCCCAACCTCTCCAAGAAGTGTGTCCTTTTCCCTGCAGCAGAAAGGAGTAAAGTTTGAGGTAATTTTTCACGCATTTTGCCACACATTTTAATGAAACCCAAAATTGGTTCCTGGTATAGTCTATAGACAGCTAATTTGAGGAGCAGAGGTTAAATGAATACTTTGATTCCGGTTTTACAATGGTTCATGATTTGTACCGGCTTCACTGAAGGTTTGACAGACAAAGTCGCTCCTCTCAGATTTGAACGCAAATTTCCGAAACAAAAAATGCGAGATATTATTTTCCACACCTTAACAGTCTTGTCGCTCCTACACCCCTTTCTATTGTAGCAGCATAATATTCTAAACATGAAATTTATACTGAGGTATGCATATTGAAATGCATTTAATCATTCATCGTCATTGAATCATCGTACTTTCAGCTATGTACTTTCCTACAGCACTCGTGTATTTTTGTTAGGTACGATGTAAGATGTTGTGTAGCAAATAACATAAAAGTATTTAGGATTTTAAGTAGTATGTTCAATAATTTGATTTCGAACAATTTTTTGCCTATGGACTCTTTAATTCTTAATTTTAACGTCACACCACATACAATAAGGTGTAAAATAGTTGATAATTTCGCACCATATCTCAGCTGATCAAAAACCTGTAAGCTATGCGTAATTGAAAGAACACAAACTTTTCAGATCTAAGGAATCTACCATACTGCTCAATTTCAGATCTAAAATTTTCAGCGGTTGTACACTCATGGAAAATTCCTATAGCCGAATTGCAAAGTATCACATTCCCCGAATTAAGCACCTGTACCACAGTCTCTAGGAGATTATCCTGTCAGCATTTTGAATTTACAGTCAAATGGGACACAACTCTAATTCTATCCTTTTTGTTTGTTACTATTTCCGTTTTTCGTTTTTTCAATTTTCACCTTTTACATCTACCCCTTACTCACCTTTTTTCGTTTTATTTTTCTCTTATCCTATCATCCTATTTAAAATTTTTATGCCACGTGGTCAAATTCTGAAGATTGCGCTGACGCACTAGACGTGTCAATAAATGCCATCTGCACTGCATTCACCGCATGAAACTAATAGTAGCTCGGAAAAACATATTGCGTTTATAAAATACTATTTATCTCTCACCAAATGGAGAACATTTTTCTTGAACTTGCCGTCACGGAATAGTACGCTATACGTGTTTAGGTATAGGTGTGTGTGTGTCTGTGTGCATGTGTGTGCGTGTGTGGTGTGTGCGGTTGTGCCTCTGCGGGCGTATGCGTGTGTATCAGGCAATGCTTTGAAAACACGACTGAATTCCCGAACTCTAGCATTACGTTTGTATCATTGCTTCATATTGCCCCATGAATACTTCATCAGCTATTCTTATTCTATATACTCAAATCGTCAGGTTAATTTAAAATTCAGCGTAGGTTACATGCTTGAAGTAATCTGTCAAAATATAATCATTCTATAAGTTATTCAGAAACACGCTATATGCTAAAGGATATTTCCAGCGTAAATCAATTCGGAGCATGTAGGAAGTTGTTGTTTTAACTTTCACTAATTATCTAAGCAAATAATAAGACGTATACCGATCAAGTTAATTAATACATGTTTAATTATCCGAGTAATGTGTATAGAATATATGGTATACGAGAATGGAGATAATGGAATATACATTTATATCACATTTTACATTGTTCCTCACATATGTTCATATTATTACCACAACGTAAGTTTCAATTAAAATGTATGCATATATATATATATTATATATATATATATATATATATATATGTATATATGTATATATATCATCTGCAAAATCTAATAGAGTAGATTCAAGCGCTAATATATGATTTATAAAAACATGTGACATATTAGTAAAAATCGGTAAAAGTACAATCATCCAGATTTCTGAGTACGTTATTTTTTTAAATATATAATACCAGTACATTACCTCCAAACATTCTAATATATATATATATTATATATATATATATCTATATATATATATATCTATATATATATATATAATATATATATATATATATATGTACATATAACGCCTGTGCTTGCTGACTAATTTAATATTTTAGTCGTTCCTACACTAATATGTTGGAGACAACTTAGCGTGAAAGGTCCATCAGTATAAGTGTAGTAGTATATCTCTTATATTTTAAATGTCAAATACGTGATAGAACAAAACACAATTTTTAAGGATTTCCTATAATAAAGATTATTTTTTCTCCTTTAAATAAAAGCAAAAATTGTGTGCACGCTCGACCCAATTTTCTACATAGTTGCATCTTCTATTTGCTAAAATAAATAAAATGATTGTTTTCTGTGTGAAGTATGCTAAACACTTGCGTATGCTCTATTAAAAACAAATTCAATTACATTTGAATGACAGGTATTCCTTTACTAATAAATATATAATTATCCCAGTAATGAGTATAGAATAACTGATACAATAGGAGGAAATAGAAGACGCATTTATATCTTCTGTTTTTACGTTCATAAAGTAGACAGGTATATAATCTGGTTTAAAAAGAAAACCTTGCTATCATAAAAAATAAAGATACGAAAGCATTAATATAATCAACAAGCATCTATATTCCCTTGACAGTACGTACAAATCCATTGACGTCAGATAGCTTATTTCATGAAAGGAATTCAATTGAGAAGGGAAATGAAGTAGTGAAAGAGAAAATCAAATATTTCTAGGGAGAAAACAATAATGTAAATAGGGAATAACGATACCATATTGTGTGGTAATTTTTTTTTCAGTTTCAAATATAATGCATTATTGTGAGTATACAGGACATCGTGTCTCCATATAGAAATGCTAGTTGAATGAGACTAATTCAGATATCTAGGGTTTCTTTCAGTTTTGAACCAAGTTTGATTTTGTACTAATATACTTAGTGTAAATTTTTAACTTCATAATTCTACAAAATTGTCACCGTGCTGATAATAGCTTCAAGTATCCTCACCACAAGTGACACAGCACATCTTTGTTATATTTCAGGACACATGTTCGATTTTATGCTGAGGTAATTTGCGTAAATTTTAAACTTCATATCTCGACGTAGGTACTATCACTCAGAAAATAACTTCAACAGTTTAACTGAGTCTACATGTACTCATCTGCGTAGGAAACGAATACATCACTAGGGATTTATAGACAAAATGCAAAGTTTTCCTGAAATGTTTGGGATTCGACCGTCACTTCAATGTATTTTATCTCGATTCAGTTACTAATCAAATTGCTTATGCGCTTTCAAAATAAATTCATTTGGCAAATACTGTATTATATATTTTGTAATTTACTTTGATCTTTCACGAAAAGTAGTTTTTTGATACAGTCATTGATGAGATTGAATATATAAAAAGCAGAAGCGTTCTACTTTCCACGCAGAACGCAAATTATGTTAAGACGCACTTGATGAATTAAAAACTAAAATTTCAGTTAAAGCTTTTTTTTCTTCTTTTTTTGAAGCGTAATAGATGCTCCGAAAAGATAAATAAAAAATCTCAACTTATTGAATATTACGACAACTAAACTGATTATGGTATTGCAGAAAAATAAAATTAACGTCCCAAAATGCAGTTGCGACAAATTTGGAATATCAAAAGAGGAAGAAAAAGAAAGACAGAGGGGAAGCGAAGGAAAGGTGGGTATGTTAGCCCTTACGTTTTGCAGTAGATTCGTTGTACAACACAATTATACCACAATATCAATGAAGAGACACAGAAAAAGATAGATACAGTGGCAGAGGCAGAGAGAGAATTGGATTAACTCCTACATTCTAATATAGATTTTCCTAAGCTTGATTCTATCCACAGCTCAATAAGAAACGATACAAACGCGAATCAAACTCTATAAAAAAAAAGAGCTATTTAAATAAACGAAAAACATAATGACAAACACATAATTCAGCCAGTATAATTACTATGTAATTCTACACAACACATTGTCACATATATAGCATGTCAAATAATAGAAATATCAAGATAATAAACAAAATGAAAGACTGGTAGATTTTGCATACAGACAACAACAACATAAAAATAATAATAATGATAATAGTAGTAGTAGTAGTAGTAGTAGTAGTAGTAGTAGTAGTAGTAGTAGTAGTAGTAGTAGTAGTAGTAGTAGTAGTAGTAATAATAATAATAATAATAATAATAGTAATAATAATAATAATGATGATAACAGTAATAGTAATAGTACAATTAAAGCTAAAAGATGTTGCTGAGGAACTAATTCAATAAATATTACATTACATTTGAAATAAATCACGTATCGCATAATAATGATTGCAGTTGAGGACGTCACGCGACAGACATTTCCCACACGCTAGATTTCCATTCACGTGAATAAATTGCTGATATGCATCGTATCAGGATGTTTTGTTCGGTTCCTTACGCCTTAGAAATAGCAGTAAATATCTCTCGTAATCTATTCCGTGTAGCTGCAAAAGTGCGACAATGGAAAATCTGATCCTAAATAAAGTGTATGCGAGAGGAATGGTTGCTGTTACCTCTGGTTATTTACTGGAGCGTTTCCTCTGGGATTAAGCCATAGAAACAAAATTAAATCAGTTAATATATAGGACTCACATAAGAGCATTTTTCATTTCATGCCATGAACCAAGAAATTAAAATATGTGATTGCTTGACCAGCATTCTAGTTGCATACAAAATCCTTTCAAATGACTACCTTACGTTTCAATTTGTAAATATGTGAGAAAAATATTATGATTAAATTTAGAATGACATTCGTGTTCGACCAGCTCACATTGCATTTTTGTTTCTTATCTGGGCCGAATATCAAGGTTGTATATACTATCATGATGTCAATTAAAAATACACACCGACAGGAAATGTACCCACGAAAGCAAATACCTACTCAATTACATTCAGACTCAAACACACACACTTACAAGCGCGTGTACGCATACACACAATCCCACATGCATAAGTACACATGCAATCAAATAGATACACACACACTCACACACACACACACAAATATGCAATTGTATTATTAACGAGGAATATAACAAAAAACGTAAACGCTGAGTGGATGAATTTGCAATTTTAAAATAATTTGGACACAATTTAAAGGTATCGCTCTATCTCAATTAAAATAGAGTATTATTACATGAATCTATTATGGTTACTTTTTATTCTGATGAATTTCAAACTTGACGGAGATTCACTTGGCTGAATGGTACTTTTGTGGGTTGTAGAACAATTAGCAATCAAATAGTATATATTAAAAAATCGCAATAGAGTATGTTCGAGCGGACAGCCATGCTGAAGTGGCTGCGAATATTACTTGTCATTACAACTACTGCGTTAATATCTTACAGAGAGATTTTAGAACTGGCCTTTTTGCTTTTTGCAAAATAAGCATTTGCTTTTTCGCTTGAAATATATATATTGCGAGCAGAGTCGAGCTACTATCCTCTATAGCAGACGAGAGTAGCAGAAATAGCCCGAAATCAAGGCTGGTCTACTGGTCCTGTCACTAGAAAATGGTAGGGGTTCGCTCCCCTGCACACAATTTATCGAATGCAGCTCTGCATCGTTAACCAGCTAGAGATGTCCTTTTGGGTTTAAAAAATTCGGAGTAGAGACCGTTCGATCGGACAGCCATGTTGAAGTGACTTCGAATATTACTGGTCAATATATTATTTTTTGTTCATTTATCCATTCATGCATTAATCGCAAAATTAAAAAAAGCTCATTTTTTGTCGCACATTCAAAAACGAACCATTGAATTTATTCCAGAGTATTAAAATACAGAAAGAAAACTTCAGATTCTTCTGCTTTTATAATAATAATAATTCGGATTATGAACTTAAAGTATGCATTAGCCGAGTAATCGCAAACATTCATTTTTCAACCTGCTATCACCAAATTAGAAACTTTTCTTCACTAGGAATACACACCTCACTATGTTCATAATATAATCCTTATTAGTAAACGTTCTACATCAACATGTAGGATATACTGCACAGCAAAGCAATACATGTCCCCCTGATGTAGTTGATAACCATTCTTTCAAGAAGGTTATGTCGCCAAACTCAATTAATACTTTCATCAGAAGTTTCTATGTATTCACAGGCTTAAATAAGTTGAAGCACAAATAGAAAAGTGTAAAAATAAAATGATATACGAAGACACACCTGAAAAAAAATATATTGTCACAATTATAAATGCACAAATACACAGCTACAATAACACACACACGCACGCACACACACACATGTATATGTATAT
>NC_043004.1:84156859-84179359 GCF_006345805.1 Octopus sinensis
ATGTAGGAGAAATAAGTCGGTGTGACCTTTAGTTGAGCTTTACACATTGTCAGAATTTATTGAAGCTCTGACATACCGTCTATGATACGCTATACGCCAAAATTATTGGTAGCTTCCAAGAGGTAATCATCGATTACATTAAAACCTAGTGTCCGAATCGGTTAAAAGGATTTTTTTCTATGAATTTTGTGTATGCATTCTCCAGGGCAACAAAATTCCTTTCGTTGAAGATTTGTAAAGGAAAGAGCGCATAGGACTGGCATAAATGGGAATGTCTCCAGTGAATTTAATTCTACAGGCGTTAATTTGTCCGAGTGAGAAAAAAATGACATTTTCCAGAGAAACTAAAATTGTTTCTTCTGTCCATCTATTACATTTTAGATGTTATATGTGAGAACAATATTATAATGAACTTGGTATGACAAGCTATTGCCTTTATTGCAATGGAGCGTAATTGACCGTGATCCAAAATGAGTAGGAAATTAAAGAGATTAGTGAGATTTGCAGCGTGTTTGTTTTTGACCCTATATTCTGATTTTTTGAAACACCGGTGGTTTTGCTACTTTGAAGCTATAGGTGGTCTTTCTGTGTAGGTTCAAGCTATTCTCTTTACTGGAATAATGAGTAATGATTGATGATTCAAAATACCAGGCTTTAGCCTCACTATATGTAAGAAATTACATTGTAAATGTTACATTTAAGTACAATAGAAAGAAATTGGCTTGTTGAAGCTGACAAATTCGAGGATAAAGAAAATATCTAAAATCCGGGAAGGTTGTTTTGACAAATCATGAATAAAGAGGCGCAGTTCAGAAGGCGAGAAAATTTTGGTTTCGGTAGATGCATGAAGATGTATTTATATTTTCCAGGCCAGCCAGATGGTGATTTTACAAGATCTCCACTGTTGTATTCCAGTGTTGTTTAAGGATAACAGTCTTCGATATTTTTGACCGTTTTGTGTATTCGATCCCCTATATGGGAACCAAGGTTGATGCACTGGGCGAATTTGCCATACTGAGTATTATCTCGTTTGAGGAATGTGTAGATTATGTCAAAAGAATGCTTCATGTTTCACTAGCTCCTTCTATATGTAATCGTTCATATAGAGAATTATCTAAATACATAGTCTAGTCTAGCGCCAAATGATATTTATTACATTGCTGTCGTCTTCTACATTACCATAATTAAGAGTTATTAAATACCGTATGAAACATATAGTTTGCGGCGAAAGCCACACTACTTTATATATATTTTTAACCAATTTTGTTTTATCTCCTCAAATCTATATTAATAAGGAAGCACCATTTATGCCGATATCTCAGTATTCCGATTCTCCGCTCTGCTATAGATTTATCTTTACTTCATTGTATTTATTCAGAAGCTGATAGACAAATGACTTAACTTGAAATGTCATTTAGTTGGCACATAAAAGAGGGTGAGGAATTCTGAGATAAAGCCCTCCTTATCATGACTAATAATTATCTTTAAGGCAACAACACATGCTTCAAAACGTCAATGCAGTGTATAAATTTCATTACTGTTGTGTTATATATTTTCAGGCTAATTCTTCGGGAGATAATGAGAAAATAAGAAAACGTGTGTAAGCGGGCACGTGAGGTTGTAAGTGTGTTCTGTTTCAGAAATATAGGTCGTTGCAAATATATAAAATGTTAATGAGATAGGAATTCAATTCCGGTTGGGCGCAAATTTTGTTTTATAGTAAAATTGACATATGGCTGGACGTAATATGTATTTATCGGTCCTAATCTATGAAAGGTAAAACACTGATTTGCTTTGCACTTAAGCAGTTAAAACTTAAATAAATGTGCAATATATTTTGTCCGTGCCACCGACCGAAAGATGTTAATAATCCACCCCCAAAGTTATTGCAATATTTCCGAAATTACTAACTTACGAATATGTATCTGATAAGGAGACAAGATAGTTAGTCTGGTGTTTGTCTTTATCGTAACGATTTCAACAACAACTGATAGATATTACATATACGATCAGCTATTGTTAGATATTTTGATGAAATCTTTTCGAAGGAGTGAGTTGCTAAAGATATCTACAACGGTTTAAAAATAATTGTTCTTGATACTTAGCATATCTAATATAACCAAACAAGGAGGTTCAATACTTTCATACGTTATCGATATACACAATTAGATGAAAGTACTGGCGAACATTTTTTTATTCAGGGAATCAATATTCGTATAAAAGATATCAATGATATACATGGAATTGAAAATTTGCTCAATGACTACACTGATTGACATACGAATAATTTGTAAAAATTTCAGCAAATAATCAAACAAATGGCGGTGCCCCAGCATGGCCACAGCTTGTGAGCTGAAACTAAATAAAATAAAATAAATAAATAAAAAAAGCATTAAATATACTTTCGCGTCTTGATTCGTTTTGTTGCTGCTTAATATATTTGTAAATCTCAGGCATAAATTATTTTCTTTGAAGTTTTCTTTTCTAGTAAATGTAAGTTACAGACCAGTTTTGAATATTACTTCTCAGTAGAGTTATCATAGTAAGAATAGACGTCAGCATTAATTTTAGATGCATCATGAGACTACCTCAACTGCTTTGAAATCCTGAATTTGTTGGTGTCATTTTTACCATTCTACATTATTTAAATACATATTTTCGGGAAACTTCTATCTCTTGCAGCTCATATTGAACACTAAGCATTATATAATGCTCGGCCTGGTCTACAAGGTTTTGGCGTTTAAGAAATAGACATCATTCCTATACAAAATCCGTCTCCTGTATCAAAGTATGGCCTTCTTTTTGACATATCAGATCTAGTTTTTGTTATTGAACATCCCTATTGTAAGTATGTATGTGTGTACGTCTAGTACACAGTGTTCACTAACTTATTCTAATTTTTTGGGGTTTCTTTTCCTTTTCAAAATTTGTAGATGTTGCGGTGAAAGTAACCAATAGAAAATGAGCAAGATGACCTCTTTTTCAAGAAAGTGTTGCGTTAAGTATCCAAATGTGTATTGTTATGTTTGTGGAGGATAAATATTACCTGAAAATCGAGAAAAATCATCACTGATTTTGTTGAGAGAGCGTATATAGCACATTTTGGGGTCAAACTGGGAGATCAAGATAAATATTGGGCACCACTTACTATCTGTAAAAAATGTACAGAACATTTGCGACAATGGATTAAAGGGTTAAGAAAAATATTGTGGTTTGCAGGAGGCCTATAATCACATGAACGACTCCTGTCTTTGTAACATAAATTTGTAGGGTATGGACCGGAAAAATCGACAGACATTTGCCTATCCTAATATTGCCTTTGCTATTGGACTGGTTCCACACATTAAACAACTTCCTGTTCTTCTTTTCAATGTTTTGCCTCAGATAACTTTACCCTCAAACAAAGAAGATTCATCACCTGAAGATGAACTAGAGATCAAGATTTTCAGTTGGGACTTTACCTCAGCTGTTCTCCCAGGTACAGCTGAAGGGTCTAGTTCGTGACTTGAACCTCCCCAAAAATTCTGGAAAACTGTTGGCTTCCCGACTGAAAGAGAAGAATCTTCTACAGAATGGTGTTCGTATAACCTTTGTATCGGACTCGGCATGGAGAGTTCGTTTCTTTCTTCACTTAAAAGGAAGAGCTAATTTACTGCAGAGATGTCAATAGGCTTCTTAATAAACTTGGCATTGAGGAATAGAAGCCAGAGGAATGACATCTTTTCATAGAGAGCTCTTGGAGTAGTTTAAAATATGTATCGTTACACAACGGAAATGTGTATGGCTCTGTCCCACTCGGGCACTCAAGAACTCTAAACGGAAAATATGAAGAAATTAAGTTGGTTTTAGAGACGGTCCTGTATCATGATTATAAATGGGTCGTCTGTGTTGAATTTAAAATGGTCCAATTTCTCATACGACAGCACTCTGATTACACCAAATACCCATTCTTTCTTTGCATATGGGACAGTAGGGACCGTGTAAATCACGATATTAAGATAGACTAACCTCGAAAAAATATGGTTCCATGTAGAGCTCCCAATATAGTTGTTGAGCGAAATAACATAATTTTCCCCACTTTGCACATCAAAAGCGGGTTGATAAAGTAATTCGTCAAAGCTCTTGACAAAAATAGAGAGTGCTTCAATTATATCTCTAGAGTATATCCAGAATTGACGATCGCAAAACCTAAAGCTTTTGAAGGACACATATTGATGTGCGAAAATGAAACATCTGCTTCGCTATCCTTTGCAGAAGTAGAGCAAAATGTTCTTGGGAAACGCAAAAGTAAAAACTATAAAGATCTTCTTACGAACTTGATATCAACTTTTCGTGGTCTTGGCGAAAATATGAGCATCAAAATGCATTATCTTTTCAGTGATCTTGGTTGTTTTCCTGAAAATATCAGAGATGTTAGCGATGAACACGGCGAACGATTCCATCAGGACATCAAGAAAATAGAAACTCGTTACCAAGGTTGTTGGAGCGCTGTGATGGTGGCAGACTATTACTGGTGTTTGAAACAAGATACTCCTGTCGCTCAATATTCACAGTGAACAAAGAAGCGTAAATTTATTCCTTGAAATTTCTGTCAAAAATCTTTGCCAAAGTGCGTTTTCAACTTTGAATTTTTATTTGTACTTTGTCATGTTTCGTGTTACATACTCTTTATTGATTCGTATTATATGCTTCTAGTATGAATAAAATACTTGCTCCATAAGTTCTGGTCATAAAACTAGACCTGATAGAGAAAAACCTGATGTTATTCTTGAATTTAGCAGACAATATCTCTTAAGAATTCGTTGAAATATTCCAGGCACCAGACGAAATTAAAATGCTGTTGCCCAGTGGAATTCACTAAGGTGAAGATTTAATATCTAAAATGATTGATTCTACATTCTTTTCCGCCAAGTGGATATGTACTAGGTCAGGAAGATAACTAGTGCTAATAAAATAAGAGGTATTTATGTTAACATTCTTATCTAGCTTGTCTGAATAATGTTTGGGAAGGAGTTGTCGCCTATTACCAATGGGGCTATTGTGTTTCTATCATAAAATGTTTGATAGCTTTCATTTCGAAATACTTATAACACGTTCCACCCTACATCCTAAACAAACAAATCTTTTTTACATTTCACGATCAATAGATAAAACTATTTATATTTTCATTGTTAAGAAATATGCCTATCAAATTCAAGACCTAGAGTCGTCGTAATTTTTCCTACTGACACAAATATACTTCCTTACAGACCTTAGAAAACTTCCTTCATAAAGATCAAACGTATGATAACATCAGAATGCTGATTTCATTTTTCAATTAAAATCATTTATATGTAGTCAGTTTTAGGAAGATGTCAAAAATTTATTGAAGTCTATCACGCAGAGATAGAAATCTAACGTCAACTTGTTTTTCAGAGAGCCTCAGTTAATCTCTTCAACAGTGAAAGGATTATGGCAGATAATTAGCGTTAAACTATATGATAAAAAAGTTGACCTACCTCAAGTGGTTTTTGAGAAATAACATTTCGTAAACACTAAATTCACCGTTTTACGAAATTCAGTCTGTTTAGAAGGAGAAAGACAGCGAGGGAGAAAGAGAGAAAGAGAGATATATAAATATTTACACACACACACACACATACACACACACGCACGCACACACATCTATATAAACATTTATATCGGACGAGAAGTTATATTTATATGAATATATTTGTGCTGGACTCACTGTCTTTTCGCTGCAAAAAGGTGAATTTCAGAAATCTACAGCATTAGACAGAGCGGTATAGTATATATCATTTTGTTGGAGTCATTTTTATCCTTCTACATTAGAAAGATACACATTTTCTGTTTCGGAGATGCATGATGGTGTATTTATTTTTTTCGAGGCAAGCGAGATGGGGATTTTACAAGCTTTTCAGTGTTGTTTAGGGATAAGTGTCTGTGAAGTTTTTGACCGTTTTGTGTATCCGATCCGATATATGCGAACCAAGGTTGATGCGCTCGGGGAATTTGACATACTGAGTATTTTTCGTTTGAGGAATGTGTAGATTATGTGAAAATAATTCTTTGTGTTTCACTAGCTCCTTCTATATGTAATCGATCATATAGAGAATTATTTAAATGCATAGTCTAGTCCGGCGCCATATGATATTTATTACATTTATTACAATTTCTCTCATAAATGCTACACAAATACATACATACATACATACATACATACATACATACATACATACATACATACATATATATATATATATATATATATATATATATTATATATATATATATATATATATATATATATATATACATATATATATATATATATATATATAAATATATATATATATATATATTTATATATATAGTGAGATAGGGGTTCTGAATGTAACCCTCTATGGGATAACATATATCCAATATACTGCCAGTAATGCACCCAGTAATGCTAATACATAAATGCTAAGAATTGCAATGCAATTAATTCATTTATCGTATTATATGGGCGAAGGTAAAATGTTTTACCTCAAATTCATAATACAAAATAGGAAAATGGAGGAATACTCTTTAATCAATCATCAACTACCAGATAATACCCATTCACATATTTATTTATTTATTTATTTATTTATTTTTTCTGTACTTGTTTCAGTCATTTGACTGCGGCCATGCTGGAGCACCGCCTTTTTTTAGAGTGGTGAAAGAGTACAGCAGGGATCACCACCTCCTGCCGGAGCCTCGTGGAGCTTTTAGGTGTTTTCGCTCAATAAACACACACAGCGCCCGGTCTGGGAATCGAAACCGCGATCCTCCGACCGCAAGTCCGCTGCCCTAACCACTAGGCCATTGCGCCTACGTATTGTACTTATGGTATCATATTACTCATTGATGTGTAATGTTTTGTTCTGTATTATTGTGTTTGATCTTGATGTTCCTATGTAGTTGGTTAATAAATTATGTGAATGGGTATTATCTGGTAGTTGATGATTGATTAAATTGTATACCTCCATTTTCTTATTTTGCATATACATATATATATACATATGTATGTATGTATACATATATAACGTTTTGCGAAGGAAGAACTGATCCTTCAAGGAATGACTTACATCGAAGTCTCCGCCGGTTTATGCATATATCTGTGAATTTACTGCAATTTGTTTCTCTGCATTAGTGTTATTATTTACTAGGAACTAGTACTATGATATTATGGAGTATGATTAGACTGCATAGAAATTTATTTTTCTGATTCAATATCTTGGAACATGATTTCAGTAATATAATAAAAAGAACATGGAGAATATGAATACAGAAAAATCAATATGTTTACATATCTTTCGACTACATAACACCAACGACTGTTTCAGTATCCACCTTCATTCTTTGTACAATTAATAATAGTTACATTATGATTTAAAGGTAGAGATTTCTTCAGGACCAATGGTTTAGAATCTATAATGAACACTTGAAGTTCGGGTTGTAAAGAAATATGTCGATTTTAGACCTGAAGACATCTCAACATTTAAATCAATAATGCAAGCATTAATTGTCAAATTAATAAAGGTGGATATCGAAACGATCATAGGCTTTATGTAGTCGAGAGTTCTGAAAATAAATTGAATTTGGTTTATTCAATCTCTCCGTTTTGTTTATAAATATATATATATCTATATATGCAACTATATATGAGTGTATGTATATATGTGTAGGTATATAAGGCGGTGAGCTGGCAGAATTGTTCGCACGTTGGGCGAAATGCTTAGCGCTATTTCGTCTGCCTCTACGTTCTGAGTTCAAATTCCACCGAAATCGACTTTGCCTTTCATCCTTTCGAGGTTGATAAAGTAAGGACCAGTTACGCACTGAGGTCGATATAATAGACTTCATCCGTTTGTCTGTCCTTGTTTGTCCTATCTTTGTTTAGCCCCTTGTGGGTAGTAAAGAAATAGGTATATATGTGTGTGCGCATGTGTGTGTATATATATATATGTATGAACATATGTGTACTTTTGCACGATTGTACATTTACATAAATGGATATGCACTTATACAAAAGATTTTCAAGAAAATGAGAAGGAAAGTGAAATCGTTGAGTTAATGAACTGTGTGAACAGGTATATTTCCGCCTATTCTGCTCCGTTATTTTTACGTATTTTTACGTACAGGAAATACATTGAAGCAGTGCTATATATTTTAGAAATCCAGGAACAAGCATCTGATTTTAGCAAAAACGTCAAATGAAATAAAATTTTTTAAAATCTGCATTCAATGAAGAACGATCGATTTTCTTACGGTACTGTCGAATTTCTTAGCGCTCTCATCATACCGATTTTCCTTTCTTTTTGAATTTGCGCGAGATAAATGCACGCCTACACATTTTGAAAAATTGGGTCACGATAATTTGAAAACGAGGAAGTTATGATAGACGCCCCATGTGGGAAAATGAAATTTTTAGAGTTATTCATAAAATATTGCGATGTACGTGCGTCTTCTCAACACGACTGCCCAACTAATTTAAATAAAATATATTTAAAACTTACATTTGAATTCATGCACATATTCTAGCCTTATTTCTATTCATGAAAGTTTTAATCACGGAACTTTCCTATAACATGGACGAAGCAATTCCAGGTGTCCAACATATATGAATTGCAGGGAACCATATATTCTAAATACATTATTTATAATGAAATTCATTTGTTATTATTGTTTACTGCAAGCAACATATATAGTAATTAAATAGCCAGCTTACATGATGGATAATATTAAATTCAATTCAGCGCCAACTGAAGTAAATATCGATTAGAATTTCGACCTCAATCTTATAATTACAATATAACATATAATGCTATATATCTGTGTCTGTTATAATATGTATATATAAGTATGCATATATGTTTATACATATGTATGTATTTATGTATCTATGTATGTACATATAGATACATAGAAATATAGATAGATAAATAGAGAGATAGATAGATAAATAGATAGATATACAGTTAGATGGGTAGATAAATATATATATATATATTGATAGTTAGATAGATAGATAGATAGATAGATAGATAGATAGATAGATAGATAGATAGATAGATAGATAGATAGATAGATAGATAGATAGATAGATTGCAAGTTCTGGTGCCAGCAGGATATAATAATAGCAATATGGAAATAAACACATTTGTAATTCAAATGTTGCCTAAAATCAAATTGGAAAAATAATTTTAAACATATCATTTAATAATGGCTGTTAAATTTTAAACGCAGAAATAAGCACACGTACGCACACATAGACGTATATAAATAAATATATTAATATATATATATATATATATATATATATATATGAGTTCCTGTATATACACATTTATATATATATATGTGTGTATGTATATATGTATATATATACATGTATGTATGTATTTCTCTTTGTATGTAGGCATATATGTATGTATATGCTAACTATGAAATTATAAACGGATGTGGGATAATTTTCATCGGAAAATTGATAATAAAGTGCACATCGCTGAAATTTATTGCTACATTTAAATTTAATTTTACATTCAGAAACGATGGTTTAACAAAAACGTGCAACCCAAAAGGAGACCAACCCAACTGGAGAGCAAGTCATAAGGAGAGTAAGTCATAAGGAGAGCAAGTCAAATGGAGAGCAGGCCAACTGGAGAGCCGGCCAATTAGAGAGCAAGTCAAAAGGAGATCAGACCAACTGGAGAGCAAGTTAACTGGAGAGCAGGCCAACTGGAGAGCATACCAAAAGGAGAGCAGACCAAATGGAGAGCAGGCCACCTGGAGAGCAGGACAACTGGAGAGCAAGCCAATTGCAGAGCAGGCCAACTGGAGAGCAAGCCAACTGGATAGCAGGCCAACTGGAGAGCAAGCCAACTGGAAAGCAGGCCAGCTTGGGAGCAAGTCAACTGCAGAACAGTCCAACTGGAGAGCAGGCGAACTGGACAGCAGGCCAAGTGGGGAGCAAGCCAACTGTAGAGCAGCCCAACTGGAGAGCAAGAACTGGAGAGGAGGCCAACTGGAGAGCAGGCCAGCTGGAGAGCAGACCAGCTGGAGAGCAGGCCAACATGAAAGCAGGCCAACTGGGGAGCAAGCCAAATGGAGAGCAAGTCAACTGGATAGCAGGCCAACTGGAGAGCAAGCCAACTGGAGAGCAGTCAAGCTTGGGAGCAAGCCAACTGGAGAGCAGTCCAACTGGAGAGCAGACGAACTGGAGAGCAGGCCAACTGGAGAGCAGGCCACCTGGGGAGCAAGCCAACTGTAGAGCAGGCCAACTGGAGAGCAAGCTAACTGGAGAGCAGGTCAACTGGAGAGCAGGCCAACAGGAGAGCCTGCCAACTGCAGAGCAGGCCAGCTGGGGAGCAAGCCAACTGGAGAGCAGGCCAACTGGGGTGCAGGCCAGCTGGGGAGCAGGCCAACCGGAGGGCAAGCCAACTGGAGAGCAGGCCAACTGTGTACCTTGATTGCCTTAGCATGTATTTCTGTATGAGCCGTGTCGTACCATGCTCGTCTCCATCAACATTTTCCTTATCGTCATCATCATCATCATCATCATCGCGATCACCCCACCAATAACCTTAACATTTTTAGCATCATCATCCCCATCATGATAAACGACTCATATCATCATCATCACTTTCAGGTAGGATTTTCGAATATAGTCATATATTACTTCTGACGGATACAACTAACATTATTCAAAAGTCATTTAGTTCTTTGTCGTTGGAGTACACCCAGAATGGCAATGATTCTAATAAAATATATATTGAGGAAGAATGTGCACGAGATGAATAATGGGTATTTGTTTCGCGTTACGATATCAGATTCCTCTGCCTTTCTTGCCTTACGATTTATAATAGCAGTGTCAATGCTAGTGTGTCTCTAATAATTTTTTCCCAATGGCTGCGTTTTCCCATCGACATCCGTGGCATGTTGCCAATGATATGAATTCTAGATAGACACTAGATTAAATAAAAATAAAGAGAAACTGAAGAAGAAAGGGATATAGAAGACAAATATGATGGAAATAAATATAAACAGTGAAACATGAACCAGAATCTAAAATAAAACAAAAAGTGAGTTCAAGATAGTGACCGTAAAAAAAGTAGGAAACCGAATATTATATCGTACGACAGAATCAAGAAAAATTAACCGAAACTTTCGAAAGTCATATTTGTGTGGTAGACATAGTCTTATAAAGTTTAGGCAATGTTTGTATAAATGTTTCATGTTGTTTATGGCTTCTCGTATTTTAAGATACTCTTAAGAGACTGAGAATAATGCATACGTTACAGAACCAAGTATATTAATAAATAAAAATATAAAATACAGCGTATCCTCATGTATGTGTATACATATATTGCTGTGTACATGTGTGTGTGTACCGAATTGCCATACATACACACACATGCATACAAACATACGTATCCAGACACTCACACACAAATACACACATGCACATACATATTTTTTCTATCCAGTGATCAAGCTTTATCGTTATTTTACTGCATATATTTATATACATTCCATGAATCTAGGTTAATCATGGAGCCCATATTCAAACCGATGCCAAAATAAACCCGTAAACAAGAATTTCATCACAAAATTAATAACTGGCTACAGGCATTAAATCGCATCAAAAACCAACTTAACATATGTATATGACTTAAAACACCTTCGCCATTACAAAACCTCATGGTACAAATATCACTAAAAAAATCGAACACTCTAAAGAACCTATTTCAGACCTGTTTCAATTCCTGAAAGGGAAAATCTGAACGGCTGAAGATTGTTTGTTCACGTCTGCTTGTTTTCGTCTTTCTTCTTTAATTTTGTTAGACTTCACCTACTTCGGATTAATTGCTCCAGGCGAACTACAAGGGAATACAAAATATATGTAATTAAAAAATATACAGCTGAAACATATCCGTTGTGGGAATATATAGTCACTACAAGGTGTTGATGTGGCTGCGTGTATCTTATAGGAAATATAGAATTAACAGCTAGGTGGTGGTTTTCAGTCATGTGGCGTAGAGAAATAGACGGATATAGCAATGGCGTGAATAGCTCCATGTCTAATCGACTGAGAAGCGAAGAACAGGGTTAGCAAGCAGTTTTTATAAATAGAAAGCTAGAGATTCTAGACATAGAGGCTTCGGGAGACTTGGAAAAGGGAGGTTACTCTATAATCTTTCTTTCAGGGGAGTTCATTCTACAATTTAGTTACGTAGACCACTACATATCCGAGGTTCATTTATGAACTAAGAATATGTGTATGAAGACATAAAATCGCACCGTTTTTACCAATGTTTCTTTACATATATATATATATATATATGTGTGTGTGTGTGTGTGTGTGTGTGTGTGTGGTGTGTGTGTGTGTGTGTGTGTGTGTGCGTGTGCGCGTGCGTGCGTGTGTGTATATGTGAAGCTATTTTGCAAATTTTGTTTTCTCACTGGAATGATATTTTTTTCTAAAATAAAACAGGCTTTTCATTGACGTTTTAAAACCGTTAACGTCATAGTTACGTCATGAAAGCAAACACTTTCCAAGAATTTTAAATGGTTTAAATATCTCAAAATAAAAAACCTTGAGACGATTTATAATGGTTTTGTGAGGTATGAGAATGCAAAGGATACAGATGAAACTAAGGAATAGATGATAAATATATTTGAAATGTAGTAGGTAATTTGTCAAGGGGGTAATAATGAATGAGAACATTGCTAGGGGAAAAGTAAATGAAGACCATTTTGTTGCTTGTATATCAACTATTCCTCATCAATACTGCGTTGATTAAGGAGGAACAAAAGAAAAATCAATTCTGTTTTTTTTTTCTCGCTGTGTCTTCCTATTTAAACCTATGTTGAATGAGATGATTAACTATAGGAGAGTACATGTTTCAGGAATATTATTGAGCCAACATTTAATAGATTGCACATTAAAAGTACTTCAATAGCGTTTTACTTTCTATTGATATTTGTCTGTGTCTCCGAAAAAAATGATGTGTTAGATAAAATCTAAATATATTAATATATAATTATAGATGATTACATATCTTACGTAAACTACTTTTTCCTATCTTGCTTCTATTTACAAAAAATATTTAATGAATTTTATACATAGTGGAAACTACGTAAGAAATTTATCGAAGTTATTCTCGTAGGTAGATGGTGAATCGTCAATGAAAAGTTTACCCTATTTCGCATTTTCATTCCGGTGATAGATTTGAATGTGTTTGTTCTTAGAAAGTATACAAGGGAATAGTAAAAAGGAGTGATTTATTTAGAGCTTTAATTGTCCCTACAAACAAATAGCAGGCAATTTTCTAGACGGTCACCATAATGATATTCGGATCTTTAAATACTTGTATAATTTGATAATGTACGCATCTGTCTATGTGGGTATGTGTGCGAGCGTCCGTATCTGTGTGTGTTAGTATGTGTGTGTTTAGATTATACATATGTAAGCATAGTCATACATATACATGTATCTACAAACACACCATATTGATAGATAGATAAATTATTACGTAGCTAGGATGGTAGATAAGTAGGGAGGTATATATATATATATATATATATATATATATATATATATATATATATATATATATAATATATATAAGGGCTTAGTAAAATAAATTACTTTGCCACATACTGAACTCATTAGAAATAGCAGCTAAAGAAATTTCTTCAGCTATTTCTAATACTTAAAGAAGATCTCTCTCAGATAGTGTTTGCCTAAACCAACTCACAAAAGTATGGGGGAACAAACATTAAAAAAATCAAGTGCAAAGGTTATTTGAGAACGTACGTTTCTAGATTAGTCAATTCGACATTTCTTTCTTCAGCTCAGAATTCCTTGAATCGGATTTGGGAACACTGAAAGTCGGGAGCATACCCTTTCGGCTTCTAATCACCTCTAGAATTCTGCTCGAACTAAAAGTGCTATCAAATTCGAATATGCAAGCGAAGAATTTCTGCTCTCCCCTTTCCACCAGCGTGGGTTAAAATTGACAAACACTATCTGAGAGAGATCTTCTTTAAGTATTAGAAATAGCTGAAGAAATTTCTTTAGCTGCTATTTCTAATGAGTTCAGTATGTGGCAAAGTAATTTATCTTACTAAGCCCTTATATATAATGTAATATTTTGAATTCGCCTATAATGGTCCCTTTACATACTGAATACTTGGTGAAATTGATTAATAATTAATTAATTTTACCCTCAATTGTTGAAATTATAATTCATCTCTCTCTGCTAAATTCTGCGGTTTTCACCGTTAATACATGGTGTTTGTCAATTTTAACCCACGCTGGTGGAAAGGGGAGAGCAGAAATTCTTCGCTTGCATATTCGAATTTGATAGCACTTTTAGTTCGAGCAGAATTCTAGAGGTGATTAGAAGCCGAAAGGGTATGCTCCCGATTTTCAGTGTTCCCAAATCCGATTCAAGGAATTCTGAGCTGAAGAAAGAAATGTCGAATTGACTAATCTAGAAACGTACGTTCTCAAATAACCTTTGCACTTGATTTTTTTAATGTTTTTTCCCCCATACTTTTGTGAGTTGGTTTAGGCAAACACTATCTGAGAGAGATCTTCTTTAAGTATTAGAAATAGCTGAAGAAATTTCTTTAGCTGCTATTTCTAATGAGTTCAGTATGTGGCAAAGTAATATATTTTACTAAGCCCTTATATATAATGTAATATTTTGAATTCGCCTATAATGGTCCCTTTACATACTGAATACTTGGTGAAATTGATTAATAATTAATTAATTTTACCCTCAATTGTTGAAATTATATATATATATATATATATATATATAGAGAGAGAGAGAGAGAGAGAGAGAGACAGAGAGAGAGAGAGATAGATAGAGAGATAGATAGATAGATAGATAGATAAATAGATAGATAGATAAATAGATAGATAGATAGATAGACAAAAATAGATAGACAGATAAATAGATAGAGAGACACACAGACAGATAGATAGATAGATAGATAGAGCGAGAGAGAGAGAGAGAGAGAGCCAGGTAGACAGACAAACAAATAGATAGATATATACACCTATGGATACACGTAGATGCTTGATGGCATGTAAACAGATTTATATATATAAAGGTGAATTCATTTGTTCGCGTCTTTGTACTAAATACATGTGTTTGTGTTTGACCATACATAAAGTATAATTTGTTGGCTGGAAATATTACTTTGGAAACAGCTCAAGTAGATAGCATATTCAAAGAAATGAGTAATGGACGACTCAAAAGTCATGGATGAAATGAATTAGAAGTTTGAACATTCTTACAATGTTTTGATGTCAATGCAATCTGATAATCGATATACGGCCAGTGAAATGACCACTTACATTGAGAAATTCCGTTTAAGTTGTCAAGATAATGACATCAGCGTTTCTAATATTTCACCCATAAATTCGGTCAACCTAACTGTGCCATCTTTGATATCAGCATTATCGAGAAATTCTATATGTATTCAACCTCTGATGGTTATAAGAAACGAAATTAGAAATACTATGGAATAGTTATTGATATATGTGAACCCTGACCGACATAGTAAAACATGCTATTCTATTGGCAAACATTTAGTTAGAGATTCTGTTGAAGATTTAGATATGCATTTCAATGTCAAACATGACATTCTGACATGAAAATGTACCACCGTTTGCTAAATTTATTGAAAACGCTAATACAAATATAAAATGTCCGTCTGAAAAGTTTTCCCGTTTTAAACGACGTAAAACTTTTGATGTCAGCTATTTGAGAGACGTGCATGAAAATATTTGCAACTTGAATTTCAATAAACAGTGGTAGCTGACGTTTACAGAGCAGTTTCAGTGTTTAGTCAGCGGAAAATTACATAGATTGTGAGACAGTTTTGTATCCAGTGAAGCAGACATATACTAAAATGGCAGATCTGAACAGCGAAATCATAAAACCCACATTTCAATATCATCATGGCAACGGAATAATAGGTTTACGAGATATTTCACCAAATTTCGATGCCAACCTATATAATAGTTCTGAGCAAAAAATAAACATATATCATTATACCAGACATCCTCGGGGAAATGGAATGCATACAAATTATGAATGTATCCGATAAAGTTCAACGAAACATAAATTCTATCAGCAAATATAGATCCCATCTGTCTATCTTCTGTCACTGTAGCAATCCATTCAAATACATTCATTTAACGGAGAGCATTGAGAGTTATAACAATAATACTCATTATTGTAATTACTATTTAACGGAGGAAAGGATAAACGCAATGCTAGAATAAATTTAAGTTTTGGTTTATTGTACACAACAGATTATAAATCACTTGCAAAGATTATGTTTCCATTAGGATGGAATATATATAAAGCTACATTACTAGAAGGAAAAAAGCTATTCAATGTAAGAAACAAACGATTAAATAACCATAATGAAACAAATACTTGCGTGAATCAGCATAGAGAAATGTTCGGAGTTAATCGGAATAGTAAGCATAAGAATCTCTGCAGAAATAGCCAGCTATTATTTTATGGTAATTATGTAAACATTTAGAATTGTACTCACTCTCAATTGCTTAAATTGTTTTCTATCTTATGAGCATTCTATTATTACTTTCAAACATTTAGTTTGAAAGATCAACATACCCCGACCTACGACAAACATCCTGGTATTTGCAGTATGTCGGTGGTATGTTGTTACACACTGTTAACACAGCTACAGGTGCATCACGAAAGTTCGCTTTTCTATATAATCCCTTCTTCACTGTCTCCATTTTCAGCCTCCCCTTCACTCTCTGTGTTTGTATGTATGTATATGTTTATGCACATGTGTGTATGTGCGTATATGATGAGTATCGTAAGTAATGTATTTTTCAAGCAAAGAGTTACTCGCAGTCTATTATATAATTCTATAATACAACTCTTTGTTACATTATGACATTAATATTAGCGTAAATTTTATTTTACAAACCTCCTGTGCGACTTTACATATTTTTCTTCCTTAAATATATACATATATATGTGTTTGTGTGTGTGTGTATGTGTGGATGTGCGCGGATTGGTATCATTGTATCATTCCCTTTAAGAAGCAGTGGTAGTGTTTGATGCCTGTGTCTTTGAGTATTGTAAAGTTCATAATTATGGCGAAAATCAAACGTGCTATTGAAAGATGACGTCCTTTACAAATATGTCAGCTTTCTTCTTTCCGACAGATAGCCATTGTCATCCTCCTTATTAAAAATGTAACAGTCAAGACTCGGAGTGATTTGGAACATTTAATAGTATCGTCGTAGTAGAAAAGAAGTGAGAGATGTAATAATTATTTAAAATAATTGCCACAAGGGCAGTTTCGGGGATGTGGCGATGCGTCGATTAAAATGGTCCCCAGTGTTCAACTGGTATTTATTTTATCGACCTAAACGATAAAAGGAAAAGTCTACGTCGGTGTAGTTTGAATCCAGAATGTAACAATGGATAAAATACCGCTTGCATTTTGACCAGCGTGCTAACGATTCTGCCGAATCGCCGATTGTAATAATGAACAGAAATATTCTGTTTTTTAAAAGACTTCCATCTTCAGAATTTTATGTGAAATTTGTTTTTAGTGAAAAACATGGCATGGTGTAATACAGATGAAGCCAGATCAGATAAATATACATGTATGAAAACTTAGGTGGAAGGGCCTTCATGCATTGGCCGGTATAATAATTTGAAATTTAATTTTTATTTTTCTTCGTCTGTGTTTTCGCTAGTTTACCTTACGAATCTATATTTTACGTTCAATATCGTATAAATATTTCTTTTAAACCATTAGTCTTTTATAGATCGTAAAACTAAGAAATACAAGAAAACATTTCATTTCCCCTTACTTATCGTGGCGGCCAATATACATAATTCCTTATTTAAATTCATTCCCGGAGCTAAGTTGCAGTAGATTCGAAATCTAATGGCAATATTTAATGGTATTTAACTGTAGGGTTTTCAGGAGGAAGTAGAATTTATAACACTTAGTATTAAATAACACGTGTCTCTCAACTTCGCTCTCAAATGAATTCCGTTAGGGCCTTCATAGATTTCTGTTCTGCTGCATTCGATAAAATAAATCCTAGATGGTACGTCATTTATCTCAATCAATTTTATTCCCCACACTGCAAAACACCATCTAAGGCAAACTAAAAATCGATACTTTATTTGATGTGTACTGCACCAAAAACGTTTTTTGTTTTACGTATAATGGAATAAACATTTTATTTATTACAGTAAATATGAATCGATTCTGTTTCATGTGATTTACAATTTTGTATAGTATGTATTTTGAATGTTTGCTGTTTCTCATATAATATTTTCCCTTTTCTTTTGAGAACTTCCCTGAATTAAAAGAAGAAAGTGTTAAATTAAATTTATCTTGGCAACCATTGTATTTGGTATTGATAAATGATTGCCACAGGTCAGCATTGATCGTGCACTCTTCTAGAGATCAAATAAAACCTATGCTTTACAGTGTGACAGTCTAGACATATTGCACTGTCTCCACTCTTCCATGCTTTTCTGTGCACCCACAATTTCTTGTGGAACGCAGCATGAATATAGTCTTGTTTAACAAGATATAATTCATATTTTCGCATTTATGAAGGTGGCGAGCTGGCAAAATCACTAGTAGGCCGGGCGAAATGCCTAGCAGTATTTCGTCTTCCGCAACGTTCTAAGTTCAAATTCCGCCGAGGTCGACTTTGCTTTTCATCCTTTCGGGATAAGTACCAGTTACGCACTGGGGTCGATATAATCGACTTAATCCGTTCGTTTGTCCTTGTTTGTCCCCTCTTTGTGTAGCCCCTTGTGGGCAATAAAATAGTAGGTATTTCGACTGCCTTTACGTTCTGAGATAAATTTCCGCCGAAGTCGAATTTTCTTTTCATCCTTTCGGGATCGATGAATTAAGTACCAGTTGCGTACTGAATTCGTCCTAATCGACTATCCCACTCCCCCAAATTTTCGGGCCTTGTGCCTAGAGAAGAAAAGAATATTTTTGCACTTACTTTTACCATTTGCTTTGTTTCCTCACAGTAGTCTTTCGGTATTTCGTATGTGTTAAAAGATTAATTATGGATACAATGTTATTTCTAAGTATTTTCTATTTTTGTATTTAACAACACTTGAAATTGTGAGAAACCATACACAACGTCCATATTATGTTAAAAAGAGGGTAAAACGAGACAGCACATGCCTTTTAGGGAATAGCAGGAAATGGAGATTAGAGAAACAAAGAAATTTGATTTATTCTTTACAGCTGTCAACAATACAGAGGAGATCCTTGCAACTCTGAATCACATTATATGCGAACACGCTAATGAGTTCCCCGCAAAATGTGCGAAATTTGAAGAAAGAAAACATTCCGAAAAGTTTCATTGCACGTCAAATTGTATATTTGTTAATAATCATTCATACATACGTATATACATACATACATACATGCATAATGTATACATATATATTTCAGTGTGTGCGCGCGCATGAAAGCGCGTGCGTGCGTCTGCTTGTATGCATATATATATATATATATATATATATATGAGTATGTGTGTGTACATACGCATATACGTACACATACATATATCTTTAAGACTATATATTTCAATATACACACAGACACGTGCGCGCACATACACATACACATAGATATCTTTCTATGTAAACACCAAGGGAATGAACGTGTATGTGTGTATAAGGATGAATAATTATACCAGAGTGATAGTATTTATTAATCAAACCACTCTGATGGTAACCAACGACGGTCAAGGTTAAGTTAACAAGAAAGACTAAATGTTGGTATTCTGCCAATCATTTGCCAACGCGTCTTTTGAATCAAAGTGCATACAACATAAGAAATAAATTCTTCTAGATTATATCTCGGCATCATTATTAGAACTTTAACTTACTTACTTCAAAGGCGAGACAGGTTCATGCGAAAGAGGAGAGCGGATATTAGGTTTTGTTCATTTATATTTTATACTGTTGGTTTTTAAATTGCATTAATTAATTTTCGTCTATCTACTTTATAATTTACTCTTTTGATTCTTATTAGCGTTAATCTATGTGCTACTTTTATAACTTGTTTCCATTTGGATCTATTTGTTGTTTTATTCAATAGAATAGAGAAGCAAGGGAAAACTACATGCGATCCAGCACTTTTCGCGGTTCATCTCATCTGATAGCGTGCGAGTACACAGGTAGTGCTGAACATGTTTATGGAATATGTTTTAGTATATGTATAATATCTGAAAGAAGCAGCGCCTCACGCTGGTAATAATGCACAGAGACAACAGTTGGGCCTTGGATTAAGCATGTTCATTCCATCTTCTTGCACAATGATTTTTGAGTTTGAATTATGCGTACGCTAACAGTTCTTCCCATGTATATCTGGTGAAAAGTGTATTCCTGCTGTATAAGCATTGAGATTCAATATAAATGATGTTTGTTACACACATGCACGCACACACACACACACGCACACAAACACACACACACACATATATATATGTATGAATATATGCATATATACATATATATAACACATACACACACACACACACACACACACATATATATATATATATATATAGGAAAATACATACATGTATACAGCCATGCCTATATATACATAATATACATGCTTATGCGTGAGTGTACATTGCCTACTTTACGATATAAATAATGCCGCTTTATTTAATAGGTATGCAGAATGTGAGATGGGAATTTATGGAAATGAATATATTTAAATTGAAACACTTAATCGGTTTCCTTTCCCCAAAATTTGAATTTTTCAGCTATATAAGTATTATGAATAAATTTAAACCTAAAAAATGTTTGCGATTTCTGTATTTCAGATAAAAATTGCATAAAAATAATAATAGGAAGAAAAGAATTTTTGATTTAGCAAAAATAAAAGTAGAAAATGAGCTCCTAAGGAAAGCCATTGCCTTTAGTGTATTCAAAATATGAATGTGTACAATAATGTAGAGTTTTCCCAGGTAGCCGTGTATCTTCGAAATTTTTTTTTTAAATCTCATATCCGCTGCTGTTGCTGTTTAAAAACCATGGAATTGTGTATGAATGAAACAAACTGGGAGACATCTAAATTCCAATTCGCTGTCATTCTTAACATTTCCATAAATAATATTCTAAAACACTACAAAAACCTTGAAATGCTTGACAACAATCGTTTCTTCTGAAAACCCACGATTTGTTCATATACCGATACAATTCATAATTGCAAAATTTACCTTTCATTCAAGATGATATAAGAATGATTATCACCCAGTAGTAGGTATCCGTCAGTTTCGAGAGGCCATGGATATACGCCCAAAGAGATCCTGTTAGCTGTTGGTGATGGAGACTCTATTGTGGCCACACAGGTCCACACGGGAGTGTCAGTCACACTGACAGCGGCAGTATTTCAAGGAGCCCTCTGCCGGTGGTGTTGATTTTTCGTCCGTCGAATGCGCTTTTCATTGATGGCGAGTATCTGTCTTTCTTCCGCTTTCTTAATGCCTTTCGCAGTATTTTCCTTCAGTGTCGGTGATGATATGCATCCTCACCCCATCTCCGGACATCCAGATAAATCGAATTCATATTTCTCTTACAGACATCTTTGAATGGAAGATGGGGTCGTACAGTAGGGTTTATCTCAATGAACTTTTTTCCCCACAACCCATACAAGAGGGTTTTTTCGAAGGGGAGGGATCCTTCCTTCTGGCATATGATGAACACTGAACATAACCTAGCCAGTGCAAACGTCGCTGCCACTGCTGCTGTTATCAGTTATTTCGTCATTATAAATTTAAGCAATTTTGTTCTCGAAAATCTGAATCTTGAGAATTTGTTGCAATGATGTTGTCACTTTAAGTATCTTATCTATAAGGATTTTGCTACATTTAATCCAACATCTCTGTTTATAATTTAGTGCTAGGTTTTCTATAATCAAGTATGTTTTCAAGTAATTCTTCCACTATGCAATTTGTCAACATGAACCCAAACAGTACTTTCGTGCATTGTATATACTTCACAATTTCATGTCGTTTTCGCCATTCTCATTTAGAGCATTCCCTCGACGGTTTCTCCTAAGATCGTCGACAGATGCGCTAAAACACTTTTTTGCATCTTCTCGTATTCGTTCTGTGTAACTGGTTATATTTATTAAATTACGTTAAACAAAGTTGTTTTCAAACTGAAAATTTAAACTAATTATTCTTCAATACCGTGTACGTGTATAAACCTCACAAAGAAAATAGAACATTTTAACTGTTTTGGCAGTGACAAATCATTGCTCTTGAATTAGGCGCCTACCAAAGTAACCACCTTCATAAAATTCAATCCTTTGATGATTTGTGTTGTCTCACCGCCGACATCTCGTATTTGATCGCTGTGATTGTTATCGTTTGTTCTTTTTATTATGGAA
>NC_043004.1:84181859-84184359 GCF_006345805.1 Octopus sinensis
TTTTTATCTGGGATCTGTGCAGGGCCATTCGTTTACGCAAATTATTTTTTGTTTGGCCTATGTACTGCTCTTGACACCCGGAGCAGGTTAGTGAGTATATTAGGTTCTCCGAAGCACATGTGAAGTTGCTTTTCACTGTAAACCGTTGTCCCTGTTTGAAGGAGAACTTTGATCCCTCAATCAGATAGTCGCATATCCCGCAATTGGGACTTCCACATTTTTTTACTGTCGGCTCCTGTGTTGAAGAATGAATTCGGGCTTGTGTTAGCAGACTTTTCATGGATTTAGGCTGTCTCTTGCTTTTTATGATCGTGTGTGTTTGGAGGATTGTGTTCATTCTGTGGTCTTTCTTAGGAGGGGTATGATGTGGAGGATAGTGCCGAAGGCTTCGTTATTGAGAGGGTTGTGTGTGGAGATGTATGGTAAGGCTTTTGGTTGTAAGTTTTTCTTTGATTTGGGATGTCTCAGTTCCTTGATGTTAAGTTGAAGGGCACGTTGAATGCACTTGTCAATAAGTGAAGGTGGATAGTTCCTGGTGATAAGGGTATCTTTTAGTTCTTGTAGTCGTGTGTCTCTGGTGTTTGCGTTCGAGACTCTAGTGCATATCCTTTTTGCTAGGTTGAAGGGGATATTCATCCTGGTGTGTCTGGGGTGGCATGAATTGAATGGAAGATATTGCTTAGAGTCTGTAGGCTTATAGTATATGTCTGTTTCTATTATATTATTAGCTTTCTTAATGAGGATATCGAGGAAGGGGAGTTGTTGCTGGCTATATTCCATTGTGAACCGGATGTTTACGTCCAGTCCGTTTAAAATTTCCTGGAATTCTATGAGTTTTTCTATATTTTTATGCCAAAGGATGAAACAGTCATCTAGATATCTCTTCCAGTTGTTTTCTATGTAGATGGAGAAAGGGCTGCCATATCTTTCTAGAACCTTACGATACAGACTGATCTCTAGATATCCTATGACTAGGTTAGCAAAGGAGGGGGCCATTCGTGTACCCATCGCAGTCCCCGATTTTTGTCGGTAGAAGTTGTCATTGAAGGCGAAGAAGTTATTTTCCAGGATGAATTTAACCCCTTCTATCACGAATTCTTTTTTGATGCGATGTGGTAGTTCGTTGGCGTGATTTTCTAGCCAGAATTGGATTTCCTCTAGTCCTAGGTTGTGGGGGATATTGGAGTTGAGGTTGACTACATCGAAGGATACCAGTATGGTGTTTTTGTTTATAGTATTCGGTAGGTGATTGAGCATATCTAAGTTGTCCCTTATATAGCTTTTGACATGTTTTAGGAGTGGTTTTAACAGGGTGTCTAAAAAGTTACTGAGGCGGTGGGTCTCGCATGCGGGAGCTGCTATTATGGGTCTCAATTTGAGGTTATTAGGATTAGGGACTTTAATTATTTTGTCTGTAGCTATCTTGCATGCGTTGCTTATTTTCTCACTTTTGTGGATCTTAGGTATACCGTAGAATTGGCTGGTTTTGCTTGTGAAATTGGTCATATAATCATATTCTTTGTCGGTGAGCCCTGCTTTGTATGGGTTTAATATGGATTTTAGTTCCCTCATTATTTTTTGTTGAATGTAGTTTTGTGCCTTTTCATAGTATGTTGTGTCTTCCAGCATAGAAAGTACCAAAGTTATGTAAAATGTCGTATCCATTAAGACAACAGCACTCCCTTTATCGGCCTCTTTGATTGTTATTGTTTTATCTAGTTTTAATTTGTTCAACTCAGCCCATTCTTTTTTGCTGAAGTTTGGTTTGTGTTTTTGTTTGTGCATATGTTGATATGGGTAATTTGATATGTGGTCACAGAAATCATCAAGTGTTTTGTTCTTACCTTTCGAGGGGGTGTAGTTACTCCTATTTCTGGCTAAATATATATATATTTAAATATATATATATTTAAATATATATATATTTAAAAGATGTCTCTTGCAAATTTTGAATAGTGCATTTGGCGGGGAAACGCACGGTGTCCCGACATAATCTCTGATTTTCTTTTAATTGATTGCCAATTATGTTCAAATATATTTTATACCTGATGACACAGAAAGAATTCATCAGAAGCATTGACCTTGCAAACAAGGTGCAGAAATATTTACAACATTGTTTTGCACAATAATTAATCAGCGATTAAAATGCCCCGTTATGTTAGACCGTTATCTTACCGCTCATTTAGAATATCATTTATGATTATTTTTCATGGCATCATTGGTAGCATTTATCAGATTGACTTAGATTAAGAATCTAGTACATTTCGTACACAACACATCGTAGATGTGTATTTGTATTTGTCTGTATTTACGTTCTGAGTTTAAATTCCGCCGGGGTCGACATGCCTTTCATCATTTCGGTGTCAAGAAATTAAGTACCTGTTGCATGCTGATATCGATCTAATTGAATGGCCCCACCCCAGGCATTTGGGGCCTTGTGCCTAGAGTAGAAAATAATATATATCACTCTTAGGGTACGGAAATAAATGCGATGCACATC
>NC_043004.1:84189359-84209359 GCF_006345805.1 Octopus sinensis
AGCTACGAGCATTAAATTTCTTAGAAAAAGGATCGAATGTATACGAAACAAGGACAGAACAACGGACGATGTTGCACGAAAATAAATACAAAAAACAAAAAAATATAATAATAATAATAATAATAATAATAATAATAATAATAATAATAATAATAATAATAATAATAATAATAATAATAATATATAATAATAATAATAATAGGACAAAGACAACGGCCGTCTTTCGACTTAGTTTTTCCGTGGGGCTGGCCAGATCAGAGCAATCTCAAGATTAATCAGCCGAAATTGCGAGGATGATCCTGTTCTTGACTGAAGATTAGAGGCTTCGAATGACCCATCCGTTTTCGTATCGTTTATTTGAATGTTTTGCGTTCTTGTCCCATTTTATATATTTTTTATACATATATTTTTGCGGCGTACGTATAAACCTTCCTCTTATGTGAATGTATGTATATATATATATATATATATATATATATATATATATATATATATATATATTATATATATATGTATATATATATTATATATATATACATATATATAGTTATATAGATATACATATACATGTATATATATATATATATATATATGTGTGTGTGTGTGTGTGTGTGTGTGTGTGTGTGTGTGTGTGTGTGAATGATGTGTGTATAAAGCAAATAAATAACAAGCATATATGTAACGGGCGTTTCAAGCGGATCCATTTAATTTATCAATGAAAACGTTACATCAATTTGAAAGCAATTGCTCTCCTCTGAAATTGACGAGCTTATAGATTTCCAACATAAACGTTAAGCCATATTTCTTAGCAAAATTTCGTAAGTCAAGAGACTAAAATAATTACAATGTTTCCTTTTGATATTTTTGTGGCAGACTGAACTTATGGACAAAATGTATACCTAAAGCCTGCTATAATTTAGAGTGGCAGAGTAAAACAAATGGCCTCAAGAAAGAAGAATGGTGATATAGCTACATTTATGCTTATCTTTATCACCTTCAAAAGATTTAATGCAGCATGTTGTATACAAGCCCTTAGAATTAAACCCATTTGACAGTTAAGTTCTTGTTGGTGGTGATAAATTAATTAATGTCAGATACTCTCCCCGGCCGCTATATTACTGGTAACATTTATCCAGTCCTTATGTAGATAAAAATGAGATGAGTCTCAGAGTTGCAAGTAAAATAATGATAGATAGAGAAGCAGTACTAAACAGAAAGAGGAAGGACAGCCGTGGCTAAACATATTATGATTATCAAAAAGAAGGGCACGATTTAGAAAACAAAAGGGGTCAAAATGTGTTCTAAGTGTGGGAATTAGGAGAGAGAGTGACAAGATATATCCGAACTTTAAAAAATTTATATGTTAAAAGTTTAGAAAAGGATTTCCAAACTATGTAAATGAAGGCAAGGATAGATAAAGCAACCTAAACCTTTAAAGTGGGGTACTTTGATAAATAAGAGAAAGCTCATAAGGCCTTTTCCAAACATATTCTTTAGATGGTATGCCAAAATTATTCAATTATGCACGTATAATTAAATTTAGATATAGTACCATACTGGCTTGTTAATTTAAGTACCTTATGCAAAAGAATGTTAATTATTTCTTTGATATATATATATATATATATATATATTCTTTGATATATATATATATATAATGCTTGTGTATGTACGTATTTAGATTTGTTTATTTACATTAATTTATTAATTTATTATAATATAATATTAATTTATGGCTTATATGGGTATAACTTGTTAAGGGTTGATTTGGATGAATGGGAGCCACTAGGTGTTTAGGGGTGTTTTTGGATGGTTGTTCCCTATATATTGTGAATGTTTCCAATCCCCTTGTATTATATTTGGTATGGTGTTCATGGCAGTTTTATTTTTTATTTGGGTATTGTTTGTATATATATTTACATATAGATGTATATATATTTATTTATTTATCTGTATGGGTGTGAATATATTGGTGTATATATCGAGTATTGTACGTATGTATATGTATGTGTGAGTGGGTATATGTATATGTTTGTGGGTGTGTGTTATATGTGTGTGTATTTGTGTGTGAATGTATATATTAGGGGCATTGCTATATAGGTTTGTTATTGTGTATGGTAAAGGGAGCTTTTATCATTATATTTGTATGTATAGGTTTCGTTTATCATGATTGTTTATTAAAGAATTTTGTAGTGAATTCAGTCTATTTACGTCGATTAACATATTATTCCATTCTATCCCATTCATAATCTTAAAAATAACGTTCGTTCATCACGCGCAAAGAATTTATTAAAAATATATTCTATTTCTATGGTAACGTAATTTTGTAAACGCTGTAACAGTTAGACTTTTAAATTCACTTCATAACTTAAAATTGAATAGAAGGTATGTATTGTTTCTCCTTATGTTAATCTTGTTGTTTATGTAGTGTTCTATTTATCGTACTTTTCTTTGTTATTAATTATTAAATTATTTAGACATACTTTGACAAATAGATAGGTTCGTTTTTAAATGGTTATGTTTAATAATAGAATAATTCTACATAAGTTATTATTCACATTCATAAATTTGTTTTAGAGTGGTGTTGGGGTTTTTAATAGTATATTGCTGAGTAGGGAATGTTACTGTATGTATGTGGCTGAGTGTATGCATCTGCTGAATTTGTTACTCCTCTGTGTTGGAGTGGCGGTAGGAGTGTGGTTGTATGTGAGTGATTGTGTGTCAGTGTGTGTGTGTGTGTATTGTTTATGTGTAGAAATGTTGTTTTCTTTTGAGTGTTTATGTATGTGTGAATGTGTGTGTGTGCGTGTGTTTGTTTGCGTATTTGTGTATGTTTGTCGCATGCATGTGGTATTTGGAATATGTGTGTGTGTGTGTGTGTGTGTTTGTTTTAAGTATTTATGTATGGTTGTTGTATATATGTGGTATATGGTATTTGGTAGTTTCTTGCTAAGAATGAAATGTTTATGTTGTTGTGGTTGAGTATATGCGGCTGATGGATGTGTGGTTGTCATGCAGATTGAGTGTGTTTATGAATGAGGGTTGTATGTGTGTGTGTGGGAGTATGAATAAGTAATGTGTATAAGTATACGGCTACTTTATTAATTTATCGTTGCCTAGATGTTTATGTGTATGTATAGATATATATATATGGGCGTGTGAGTTAGTGTATGTATTTAGATATGTTTATATATACTTAGATATATGTGTATGAGCATGTGTGTATATATATTTTATTTTTATTTTTTGTTTTTTGAAATTAGATTCTTCATCTTTAAATATGAGAACTTAAATACTAGGTTTCTTTATATTCAATTGTTTATAGAGGTTATTTTAGTTCTTGATTATATATAGATTATATATAGATTATATATATTTTTTTTTTTTCATTGATAAATTTATATTATTTATAGTTTTAGTAATTTTAAATTTATATCTTAAAAATATTGATTATTTTTAGATCTGAAATCCACCTGATGAATGTCCTTAGAAGAGACACGAAACAATTGCAGTGGCGAATTTAATTTTATTTAATTTATATTAACTTTTTTTATGTATTGGATTAAGTCTTTCTTTGTTTGATTTGCAAAATAGTAGTTTTGTCTCTAATTAATATTATATAATATGTTACTATAAAATTGGATTCAATCCTAAATCTGATTTTTCCCTGTAAATTTGGATTTATTTCCTAATATTTATTATTATTATTATTATTATTATATATATATATATATATATATATATATATATATATATATACTTACTTACTAACTTACTTGGTCACAAGGCGAGCAAAGGTATATGTATTCGGCTATATGTATATATAAACACTGGAAAAGTAGAACAAAATAGCAACAGACGATAATAAAGCATTAAAACAGCAAAAAGGCGGGCAGAGAAACAAGGATGGGTCATTCGCAGGCTTCTCTACTAAGTCAACTCTCCAGATTAAACTTAGATTTTCGGTCGGTTACACATCAGAGAGCTCAATCGGTTGTGTATATCTAATGTTCATCTCCTATATTTCTACCTCAAAGCTTTCACTGTACACATTGGTCGCTATTAGTCGAAAGGCACATGATGTTATTTTCCTGTTGCTTCTATTTGTAATTGTGTGACATTTTCTTCCTTTCTTGTCCTTTTTTATCTTTTTGTTTTCGTAAACATTCGCTTTGTTACTCACAAGATACTTAATGCTTTTCGTTGAAAATTTTGTGGGTCAAACATATTTGAAGAATCTCAAGTATAACTGGCCGAAACTGTAAGCATAGTACCTGGAAAGTTTACTAAAGAGAGCAGGCTTGTTTTTTCCTGTCTGTCTTTCTGTTTTATTTTTTCCTGTCCGTCTTTCTATCGACTATCTGGCTGCATATTTTATTGTCGCCTGTTGCGTTCTTGTTCTTGTTCCATTTATATATATGCATACATATATATATATATATATATATATATATATTATATATATATATAAAACACGTACATATATATTTTCTAGTTCATACGTACCCATATATTTATACACGCATTCAGACCTGCATATATATATATATATATATATATATATATATTTCAACAATTGAGGGTAAAATTAATTAATTATTAATCAATTTCACCAAGTATTCAGTATGTAAAGGGACCATTATAGGCGAATTCAAAATATTACATTATATATAAGGGCTTAGTAAAATAAATTACTTTGCCACATACTGAACTCATTAGAAATAGCAGCTAAAGAAATTTCTTCAGCTATTTCTAATACTTAAAGAAGATCTCTCTCAGATAGTGTTTGCCTAAACCAACTCACAAAAGTATGGGGGAAAAAACATTAAAAAATCAAGTGCAAAGGTTATTTGAGAACGTACGTTTCTAGATTAGTCAATTCGACATTTCTTTCTTCAGCTCAGAATTCCTTGAATCGGATTTGTTCTCAAATAACCTTTGCACTTGTTTTTTTAATGTTTTTTCCCCCATACTTTTGTGAGTTGGTTTAGGCAAACACTATCTGAGAGAGATCTTCTTTAAGTATTAGAAATAGCTGAAGAAATTTCTTTAGCTGCTATTTCTAATGAGTTCAGTATGTGGCAAAGTAATTTATTTTACTAAGCCCTTATATATAATGTAATATTTTGAATTCGCCTATAATAGTCCCTTTACATACTGAATACTTGGTGAAATTGATTAATAATTAATTAATTTTACCCTCAATTGTTGAAATTATAATTCATCTCTCTCTGCTAAATGCTGCGGTTTTCACCTTATACATGGTGTTTGTCAATTTTAACCCACGCTGGTGGAAAGGGGAGAGCAGAAATTCTTCGCTTGCATATTCGAATTTGATAGCACTTTTAGTTCGAGCAGAATTCTAGAGGTGATTAGAAGCCGAAAGAGTATGCTCCCGACTTTCAGTGTTCCCAAATCCGATTCAAGGAATTCTGAGCTGAAGAAAGAAATGTCGAATTGACTAATCTAGAAACGTACGTTCTCAAATAACCTTTGCACTTGATTTTTTAATGTTTTTCCCCCATACTTTTGTGAGTTGGTTTAGGCAAACACTATCTGAGAGAGATCTTCTTTAAGTATTAGAAATAGCTGAAGAAATTTCTTTAGCTGCTATTTCTAATGAGTTCAGTATGTGGCAAAGTAATTTATTTTACTAAGCCCTTATATATAATGTAATATTATATATATATATATATATATATATATATATACACATGCATAAGTACACGCACAAATATGTATACACTACTCAAGTATTTAAGTTTATATATACATTTATAGGGAGAAGGATTAGTGAAATTGTATTGTACCTCCTAGAGTTGTTCTTCTCTTCAGCTATCGAATGATTGAAAGTGTGGGTGTCATTCACTAACAATTGGATATACACATCTTTTTTAGAAACTAAAAAAGAATCCCGTTATTGGGGGTGGTTGGTGTGGAAAATCCTTCTTTGTGTTGAGTACTTGTTTGTACTTTCTAAGGAAAAATTCTTCCCTATATTTCCGGAAATGTTCGTTGTCCGACCATAACTTGAAGAAGGGGAAGATTGTGAGTTTTCCCTGTCTGCATGATGCGAAGTGTTCACTAAAAGTGGAGTTTCTTGCAGGGTGTCTCTAATTTGTTGTTTATGCATCCGAACTCTATCCTGTTGGCTCGTTCCTTTTTTACGAAAGTATTACATTGTGGGCATGCTTCACAGTAAAATCAGATTTTTATTTTGCAACTCATGTTTGCATTAACTTTGAAAATGTCATTGCTTTTAAAGGAGATTTGGCCACTCTCTTAAATGTATTCTCACGTTCCTCATCGAGGGTCACTGCATTTCTTAACTTACATTCTTTTAATGTTAGACGTAAGTTTCGCCTCGGTGAGCAGTTCTTTTAGATTGAGTGCTTGACTTCTACTATATATCGTTTGTGAGACTTTTATGAGTGCATTGATTTTGGGGGAATCACTGGAGAATTCGAAAATTGCTTGGCGGCTTTCACAAAGAATCGAAGTTCCTTGCCTTGTGAGTGACGGCAAAAGGCCTATCTATTCTTTCCTTTTTATTTTGTTGTTTGGTTTTTCTCAGTGATGTCACTGTAATGTTCTGGGCCTTGGACATGGGCGTATCGTTGTGGTTCACCAGATATACATACGAGAAATGCTGAAACATTTATAGATTTGAGTTAAAAGAAATAAAGTCGGATCAGTTAATTATCATATTATTCAACATATTCCCCTCTCAGATTCACACCCATTTTGCAAGGATCATTAACTTTTCTAAGACCTTTAAATGGACACTAAACTTTGAGCCTCCCTTACAGACGGGAACTACTTTTACAACCAGGAATTTTTCAGCACATATATGTGTGTATGTGTGCGATCGCACGCTCATGTGTGTGTGCGTATGTGTATGTGTATGTGTGTGTGTATTATTGTAACGATCAGACTTGAAAGAAATGATAGCAACTCAATTATTGATAGTACTCGACTCATAGGGAACTATGAGTGACTTAACTAAGTATTCAGATGATCATTTCCATTTGCAGTAGCTCTACAGGAAAACCTGGATTTTGTAATGCTCTGCATCATATTTATTAAGCAATGGTACTCACACATCAATGGGGTTTTTACTATTTGGATATTATATGTAGAAGAGATGGTCCACTTTAGCCGTCGTAACGATATCTCGTAAGTTCATAGGACAAAATATCATTTGACAAACCATGATCAAAATTCGCGTCATGTCTCTGAAACAGTATAAAATCTCACATTTTACTAAATTTAAGCTTCAAGTCAAATTATTATATAATAAATCAGATAAGGAACTCACTTCTTGCGCACGTTGTTTACAAGTAAATTATTGAAACGGACATTGTGTTCTACTCATGATGTCATTTTACTAATGAACCCATTCACTCCGGAGTAATTATTAACGTTTAATTGACGCGTCTTTCAGAATGACATTGTACGCAGTCAGTTTCAAAGTTAACTACTGTTGACTAGATGGATTTCGATCGATATCAATGTCATCTTCAACAATACAGTTATTTGATGCACTTATTAGATCGTTATTAGGAAGAGAGGAAAAGAAGAATCTGGATACAATTTGCGATTTAGCTAAATTGAAACTGTTGATTTAATTGATATACTGTTGCTTAAAAATATGTGACATTTATTGAAGAATTGGCAAATATTAAGAGATATTTCAATATATATATATATATATATATATATATATATATATATATATATATATATATATATATATATATGTGTGTATGTGTGTGTGTGTGTGTATGTTTGTGTGTCTGCGTTCCTCCACGCGTATGTATATATATATATATATATATATATATATATAAGTAAAAAGGCAGGCAACAGGTTGCTCTGCCGCATACCGAAAGAATTAGAAATGGCAGTTAGAGACTGTTTATTTCCATTTTCTACAAGTGGGGGCTCCATATTCGACATATCCCTGCGATTCATATACGCAAAATTGGAGTAGTAAATAAACGAAAATAATCCCTTACCGTTAATGGTGAACATGTTTCTAGATCGTAGGCGAGAAATTGCCTAAAGTATTTCTTCACCACCGTCTTCGTTAGATTTATCAAATGCCACCAGCCTCCACCTTTGACCAGGCGTCATCAAATAGTGGGGGGAAAGTGAGCATAGGTTAAAACTAAGTAGACGATTGAGACCGTAAATTTTCCCTCCAAAATTCTGCCATGCGCACCACCGGGATAGTCGTAATGGAGTAAGAAATCCAATTAGTAACATAATAAAGGGGTAAATGTTTTTTTCGATGGTTTTTCAGACAACCAACAATTATTTACCGGTAGATTTCGGTATGTAAATATGACGTTTAGCGTCGGGAACTTCTGTAGAGTTCAGTATATATAGTATATAAGTAAAAGGGCAGGCAACAGGTTGCTCTGCCGCATACCGAAATAATTAGAAATGGCAGTCAGAGACGGTTTATTTCCATTTTCTACAAGTGGGGGTTCAATATACGACATAACCCTGCGATTCACATACGCAAAATCGGAGTAGTAAACAAACGAAAACAATCCCTTACCGTTAATGGTGAACATATATATATATATGAAATTCAGGGTGAAGACTTGAAAATTGTAAGCACCTGTGTATGCCGTTTAGTGGTGTAGGTGATAGAGTATATTTATCAAAATAAAAACATGATGCAAATGATTTAGCGGTACATATGTTTCTGGCTTTTATTAGACGGTTTGTATCAAAGCATAATCGATGTAATTTGTATGTCAATAGCCTTCTACAGCCGCGTACAATTACTAATCCAAGGACATGTATTACAATATAAGTTTAGGAATGCAAATCTTCATAGTCGTGTACAACAGAGCAAAATCGAAGCGTGCATCCCGTTTTACACTCGATGTAGAATGAGGAGATTGGATGTTGAGATAGGGAGGGAGGGAGTTGGGGTTGAATCTTTAATGAGTTAGGGATCCCAAAGGGAGAGAGTAGTAGCTGCAAAATGTAGTAAAAGATTAAAAAATAAAAAAATATAAAACATAAGAATATAAAAAGTATAAAAAATAAAAAAAATTAAAATAAAAATGGATGAAGAAGTAGGTGCAAAATGTAGTAATGTATATTTCTTCATCCCTTTTTATTTTCATTTTTATTTATTATTTTTTATCCTTTTTTTATATTCTTATGTTTTATATTTTTAAATTTTTTTTTACTTTTACTACATTTTGCACCTACTACTCTCCCCCTTTCTGATCCCTAACTTATTAAAGATTCAACCCCCCAACTCCTTCCCTCTCCATCTCAACATCCAATCTCCTCATTCTACATCGAGTCAAAAACGGGATGGACGCTTCGATTTTGCTCTGTTGTACACGACTATGAAGATTTGCATTCCCAAACTTATATTGTAATACATGTCCTTGGAGTAGTAATTGTACGCAACTGAAGAAAGCTATTGACATACAAATTACATCAATTATGCATTGATATAAACCGTCTAATAAAAGCCAGTAACATATGTACCGCTAAATCTATTGCATCATGTTTTTATTGATAAATATATATATATATAATATATATATATATATATATATATATATATATATATATATATATATATATATATATTCTGTCGCATATTTCAAACTCAACATAGATAGAAGCAGGCATATGGTAATGTAAATCTAGTCGCGACCAACCATTAATTTATGTATAGTGATTTATTTTATTAATGAGTTAAATTGAAAGCATATGCTAGACATAATATTTACTAACTGTAAAAAAAAAAAACTTTTTTAATCTTATCAATTAGCACATATATCAAGAATCTATAAGATATATTAAAAAGTAATGGAAGGGAGGTAATCAAGATGAACCAAATAATTTCACTAGATATATAAAATTTCTGCAATCCCATATAGGAGAGTATAAAAAATTATAATTTCACTGTATTCAAATTCGTTTGTTGAAATAATAAATTTGAATAAAGTGAAATTTGAATAATCTTTCTACACTTATTAGCGCATTTCGGCAAACGCAGGCTTTAACACTCAGAATACGTACTGAAGTCATTTTCAAGTAGGTGCTTCTAATAACTGAAATAAGAGTTTGAAATATGCGACAGAATGAAACGAATTAAAGGAAATAATAGAATAAAGCACTTAAGAATGTGTAGAAACATGATACAGCTATTGAATTGATATAAATCTATAAATTTTAGTCCAAATATATTTTATGGGGACATATAAGGACTAGCACTCCCTTAACAAACCTACACTCTACAGATGATTTCCGCGTTAATTAATGTGATCAAAGTGAAAAATGCAAATCTATTGTGAAACTTAGTTCAAGTATCGCATAATGGCATCAGGGTTTGTACAAATCTGAAGTGTACAAGATGAAAATGAACCATTCAAACATAAACGTATTTAAAAACACAATGAATTCTTTCTCCTATCCTTTTGAAAGATTAATTAAATTTGCATAATGTCTTCATAATGGTACTAGATCTCTCCTCTCATCTACCCATCCACCCTTCTATCTATCTAACTATCTGTCTGTCTATCTGGCTGTGTGCCACTCTTTCTTTCTCTCTCTCTCTCTCTCTCTCTCTATCTGTATGTCTGTCAATCTATCTATCTATCCATCTATCTATCTATCGATCTATCTATCTATCTATCCATCAAAGTAACTAAATACATAATTATTTATCTCCTTCTGACTCTGTATATATGTGTATATATACATATGTATATGTATATATATATGTATATATATGTATGTATGTATGTATGTATGTATGTATGTATATGTATGTATGTATGTATACGTATATATATATTAATATATATAGGTAAATTGTGCAATGCCCGAAATATTTTAATGAATGTAATTTGCAATAGTTTGCCATAATTTTTCGTAATTATTATTTTTTATGTTTGTTTTAGAGAAATGTAAATTATACTTTTGTTTTTAATGTATTTAATGTAGACTTAAAAGAAGAACCATTATAATAAATATTTTTAATTATTGTCAAAATACACATAAATATTACCTTCATTATAGGCATTATGGTAAACATTGCTGTCATCACCAAACACGTAATTGTCAACAATGTTATTATAAACGTTAATGTTAACAGGCCAATTATCGAAGTCTATAAACAGTCAATACAACCGAAAAGTATTTCAAAAGATGTGAGGAGGAAACTTTGAATAATTTCCGTGATCATTATTATTATCAGTTTATTGATTATATTAGTCATGATAATTATCCTCTTTAACATTATCATCATCATCATCATCGCCATCTACCTAATCTTTATCATCCATATATTCAACCTTGTTCTTCTTCACATCCTCATTATCTTCATCTTTATTGTGACTAAAACCATGATGATCACTTTTACTGTCATATTTAACATTCCGAAATCCCTTCTTTTGGTACGTCTCCAGCAGCAACGTTCACAAAAACCTAACACAGGCATGGACCCACAATCGTTTGATCATTTACCTGTCCGCGCACTTGACGTGTTAGAAATATCAGATAAATATTACTCATATCATATCATACAGCCCAAAATTAAATGATGCCCCTTCTCGTAAAGTGTGCTTAATTACACACCATCAGGTAATTGATGAGATGATCAATACATAGTCAGAGGTTACCCTATTAAATATGCGAACTAGAGCTAAACATCATCAGAATTAATACCAACTAATAAAATGAAGATCAACATTATTATCATACTCATCATTTTTTAAGGCGCACTCACAGTAATTAGTGGCATTACAATCATAATCATAATCGCCTCGGTTATTATTTTCTGAACTCTTAAGAATCATTCTCTAAATACATAAGAACCCTGTAAGTCTGTCAACTATTTTTTACGCAGTGAAGCGCTGGAGGTGAGTAGCAACAATTACAACAGCATACATAGCAATGATCTAAAGATATTGATCACCAAAATATAATTAACCTTTCGAGACGGTCGACACCATTATATTATTATTTGCATAAGCGGCCCATTGTAGTTATGGTGACATAATATAATCTTTTCTTTTATTGGCCACAGGGCCAAAATTATTTCAATAGTAATGATTTTACCACATCCGTGTTTCGTTTTCTTTGTAGTGTAGATACATCAAAATATCATCTTGTTTTTAACCATACTTGAATACGCTCCCCATGATTGCATCCATCAGACAACGCTCAGTTTGAATAGCACTGTTTCTAGAGACACTTCTTTGTATTAACTTGTTAATATTTCTTTGGGATTGCTAGTGACGACCAAGCGGTGTTGTCCAAAATATATAAAGACATATACTACTGCCATGTACGACATAGATAGTAAATATTACTTAGAGGTTCAAGAATGTAACCATAATATATATGGTAGAATCACGTATCACTTCTATGGGTACCAGAATTTTTTTATCTTCTTTCTTATCACAAGATTGATGTTTCCACTACACACGAAATGCATCCAGTAATCAACAGTCATACAAGTCGTTTCCTTTTTTTTAAATTCTAGTTCACACACGTTTGAAATTATCATTTAGCAAATGAAATTTAGTATTTTTATTCTGTATTTATTCGATCACCAGTCATCTGCTATGTACACCAGATAGCCATCTACCTTGCATAGCCAGCATCAGCTGTAGTTTTCTTAATTTTAGTCTATTACTGAAACATTTATCCTAGATACACCTGAACTAGATACAGGACCGTACACACGACATCCATTATAGCAAGTGTTCATCTCACATCGGCTAAATCAAGACAAACTTAAGCCCATCACACAATCTTATTTTGTGAGCATGTGGTATATATTATTACCAAATGTGTATGTATGGAAGAAATTATTTAAACCAAGAAACACCGAAAGAGCTCAGGTAGGATGCTAAAATCGCTCTCTTCAGTGTTCAGTATTACAGTAGCTTGTTCTTCTGTCTTCATTTCAATAGGTCGGATAGTTCATGTTAGATTCAACATGTGTTAAGCATTCTCATCGGAATACGCAACACTCGAAAATTGTTGATAATTTGTTGTTGACTGATTGAGAAGATATAAATCATACAAGGCAACCAGAGCCAGATGTTAGACCAGTTTATATATATATTCATTTCATACTCAGTGCAAACAACGGAATTAAAACATCTGATTATCAGTTTACAAGGGAACAATATATGCAAAATTTATCACACATAAATTATGACTGTTAAATTATGTTTACAACAAAGTCTGAAATATGAGACAAGTCTTATTATAGCAACGCATATTGGCTTCCTGTGACAGCTCCAGTCATTGGTCCATTGTGTCACTTCTAAAATAATGTGTGTGGTTATAATACACATAAATTCCCCAATTTCATATTAATTTTCGTTCCTCGGCTCATCTTTTATATACTTGTTTCGTCACATCAGAGAGCGTGTCGTTCAGGACTTTGAGATTTCTATTCGATAACTCATCATACAAAGGAGATAAATTATTTTCAACTCAAGAGATTTCTTGGAAAACAATACAGCTAATGGTGACAATGCAAGATAGAAAGACCTTTCTATGGAAATGTTATACCGTTCATTTACAGCATATCCCTCTCAAATAACTTGTAGTCAGCTGCGTAATCATTATTTCCTATTTACATCTGTTTCATGCCAATTAAACAGTTCATCCTGCTCATAACAAAAATGTTTAACAAACTTTGTTTCACACTCGTCCAGGGTTATTTGACAGTATCTACGTTTAGTATCTTCATCATACCCTTTTCCAATACGCTCTCCACAATATTTTCAACCATGTATCGAATTACAGACGCAGTATCTGATCTAGAAATAATTCTATATCACTAATTTAGAAAGATCTCCGAAAGCCACCAGTGATGTCTCATATTTTTTTATTATATCATGCGATTTCATATAAATGACGTTGTAAATATAATCAAAGCACTTTTCTATTTTTGATAGAGAATTGCATACAGAATCTATGGATGGGTACACATAAGTATATACTTCCAAACTGAAGGATTCCTTCAAATGTAGAAATATAAATACATACTTTCAGGAAATTATATAGTAGGCGAATGATGGGTGACAAGAAAAATTAAAGTTAAAACTTATAAAGGAACACAATGTATGCTTGTAAATGTTGTGCTGTGTTTTGAGTATGTATTTGTGAGAGAGAATAATTCATTCCGTTTAAGTTTAAATAGTTTTGAATGGCCATGCATAAAAGAAATGTTGCAAAGAGTAAAAAGAAACCAGTTATTTGAAAAGATATTTCTATACAGAAAATTATTTCATTCAATGAATATTTCCTACTTGGTCTATATCTCAAAGACGCAGAAAAATTACTGTTATGTTGAATGGTTGTAAAGATAGGGAATCCTAGTTCAGGCAACTACTTATCTCTGAGATTGAAATATAATTACGTGCATTTCTGCAAGAAATATATATAGCAATAAATATATTGTTCAAAACTCTGAAACTATTTTAGAAAATTGCAGGTATTTTTGACTAAATTTTAAGGCATAGGAACGGAAAGCAGCGTAATAGATTACTGCTGCTTCGTTGCATTATCTTAATAAGAGGGAAACAATATGAATTCTAAAGACGTTCGTTTCCCTACTGTGCAGTTCTAAATTGCGGTTGGACAATAACATTCAACGAATTCAACGTAGAGTATACTCTGTTGGTATTATTTAGTCTTAGCTCATTTCTGAGCAAAGAGATCTATGATGAAATGCATTCTAATCATGTTCTGTAATCAGGACATCTCCTTCTCTCTACGTTACTCATTATCGGCATCATTGAAAATCATTGGGTTGGCAGGTAAGCTATTTTCTTTCTACATAAATCACGAGATCAGCCGATATATATACAGGTTAATTTGCACTCCCTGCAAAACCTTGCATTTCATTCGTTTCTACAATTACCAGAAGCCGTATGAAGGCTGAGATTAAGGAGCGTATCGAAGACAATAATAGATTCTAACAGGTTTTGGTTATAGAAAATAACGTAATTTAGTTGTTTCATTTTAAGAATTAAAATGCTAGAGTTAGACTTTTAAACCGGAAACACATATTCTAATAAACATAATGCTTCTCAATAATTTTACAAGATGTTTTTCTTTCCAAAATATTTCCTTCTTTATTATAAAAGCTACAAATTAGGACTGCACGCCAGTAGTTGATGTTTTGATTGAAAACGGAGACTATCAAATGTGTTTTGTCATTCTATTTAATCAAGTTTCAAAATAATGTGAAGTCGAAATATTTTTTAGTATTTTAAAAAATTTATGCAAATGTTTGTGTAATTTTTATATTACATGATTTTACTAATGGAAAACCCAGGACTCCAATTAAACCGGAAAATATCATTGCCCGACTTTCAACTCCATTGTCATAGAACTGTTATTATTATAAGCTTGAAACTAGGAAAACTTTTTTCTAAAAAAACATATAATATATTACAAAACAAATATGTCTAATAAATGTAGTACACTTTTAATATAATCATGACGCTGTTTTATGATGCTTTCAATCATGGCAGGTAATCATATCATAATATGACTGGCTTCCAGTGTTTAGGTAAAAAAAAAGATATGTACTAAGCTTCGGGACATGTTTAAATATTTGAGATTCGAAGATCATATCAACAATGTAGATTTGAACAAGTAAATATTAATGACATGTCTTCAACAGCACAGACCTCGTGTTGTATCTCTTTTATTTTAAATTTCAAGACAAATGAGCATGCAGAGAATTTGTAGCAAAAGCAATTAAATTACACACTGATATGCCAACATTATATGCATCCGCATATGAAGATCAAATTTTGGAGGGATTATATTTTCGTTAATTTAGACGAGGAAATCTATATTATGCGTATGTTATAGACGTAAGTAAGAAGTCATGATACATTTAAGTATGATACACTGAAACAATGTGCTTACTCTCTACAATTTTGACACCTAAACATGATTGATACTAATCAATTATTTAGCTATCTTTATATCATTTATTAAGGCGCTAAAGTCTATTGAAACTGAATGTTATCAAATTGCAACAGAACAGAAGAACACAACCTGCTTGCAAAAACAATAAACAATAGAAAACTAATACATCAAAACATTCAAACAAAACCCCATAACAAAACATATTTATACAATGCAATATTCACCTTCCCCCAACAAATTCTACCACACACACGACCAGCACAAAATGTGCAACAAATGATGCAACAGAATGTTGCTTGAGAGTATCAGATGTCGAAAAATAATAATGTTGATGATGTTGCTGACGAACGTAACCTTATCTAAGTTTATATGAGATAGGAATTTCCAAAAACTCTGGTTGTACCAGTGAAAATGAAGCTCCACATTTAAATAAAGGCCGCTCGCTCGGTAGGGGTTCAGTAAAGATGTAAACCGACCACAACTGTCATCCTAATACAGAAACAGTAGATATTAAGGTTCGGAGGAGGAAGTGGACCAGCGAAGGAAACAGGTTAGTGATGATGTGATACTTAGAAAGTGGACCTAAAATAAGACGGTTGTTAACAAGGTAGAGAAGGGTATGTTTAAAGTGACTGAGTGGAGATTTGTGAGATCACAATAGAAAGGGAAAAAACACTCGGCAGTAGAAAAGAGAAACAACAACATAAGAGACACATCAGAAACCAAAGAAGAACCTAAAGGATAAAATGATAATAGCGCTACCAATAAGGAAGGCACAACTTGTACCAGCGAGTTAGATGTATTAAGTGGTCGATGATTCTATCGTCAAGCAAGGAGGAAAGTAAAATTGACGGCTTCGAGATTTGAACTCAAATATTAAACGGCAAAAATACATAACTAAGTTATATTCCTGTACGCGTAATATACATACACGTATGTTTGTATGTTCTTTATGTATGGATGTATACACACACACACACACGCACACACACAGACACACACACACACACACACCACACACACACACACACATATATATATATATATATATATATATGAATAGCTACATGGAGACTGTACATACTTATATCTCTATATACATCAAGACATTTATTTCTAATAGTACATATGATTATATTGTTATTTATATGCATACAAACACATATATACAGAAAAATACTCTCACACATCCACGCATCGGGAAAAATGAACATACATATACATGTCTTTGCATGTGAATATGTCTGCGTGTGTATGAGGGTGCTTTAGCGAAAGTGTTCATATTTATTAAACACTATCTTTAGAAAAAAAAGCGTCATGAATTAACAAAAAAGCTGTAAGAAGCCTTTTCAGTTGCCTGTACATTAAGAGAAATGATTATGAGCTGTGAGGCTGCAAAAAATGATGTCAAGTATGGCAAGTCCTACATTTGGAGATCACACAAGTGAAGCAAAAAGAAATTTATGCGAATTAAACAAAAATTGTAAGCGAATGATACCGTACATATGCAAACGTACTCAGTTGGAAATATGTCATTATTGATACTACATACATATAATATGTCTAGAAGCAGTAAAAAACTTTATGAATTTGCACGTAATATAAATATATATAAATATGTGTGTGATATACTCGTAAATACGCATACCTATATTCTTGTATCTGAGTGTGTATAAATATGTATTCACACACACAGACATGTGTGCGTGTATATAATATATACACACATACACAAACCCTCACACATGTATATAGCATAAGCACTGATTGTCATATTCGTGCATAAGGCTAGTTTTTGTAGCGATATTCTGTCATGAAACTATTATAAATCAACATAATATCGTTGAAGAAAATAATTTGTGAGCACGTCGGTTTCCTACTCTGCGAACATGATCTAGTATATGGTATACGAATGTAATTACGTACCATAGCTTTCATACATATTTATACGATGATTCCGTGGTAAACATTGCAAGTAGAAACATTCCATTGTTTTATTATTATTATATTATTATTATTATTATTATTATTATTATTATTATTATTATTATTATGTGTTGTGGAAACAAAAACTAATGAGATTGTTAAAATTTGTGAACAACACAGACATTCATTCAGACACACACATCTCTCCCTCGCTTTCTCTCTCTATGTATATATATATGTATATATATATATATATGTATATATATATATGTATATATATATATATATTTATATATATATATATATAGATATATATATATATATATATATATTTGTTTTGCAAGATTTTTTTTTATGTGAAATTGTGTGTTGAAACATATATCGTTGTATTTAGGAATGGTCATTTTGCTAGGAGTGTGACAAAAGAACTCTGACCGAAATAGTATTAAGATTAATGTCAAAAATAAATAACGCTGTAGCAAAGTAACACCAAATATATAGTGCGTGTGTTTTTACTGGCTAAACTAACAAAATGATCATTTGTAATTACAACAATATATATATATATATATATATTATATATATATATATATATTATATATATATATATATATATATATATATATATATATATATATATATATATATACATATTTATATATGTGTGTGTGTATGTGCATATGAATACATATATATACATACTTACATATATATGTATATAATATTACATATATGGGTACAGGACATCATAAAACGTAAACAACATGAAATGCGAATAACGAAAATATGGAATACGGACATTTATTAGAAGAACGAAAGAAACAAATGGCAAAGAAGACAAGTAACATAAAGAATGATCATTCATCAGTTGTCGGCTGTTTCACCTACTCTACATTTCGAGTAATTACGACAAGATGTGTCTTAGAGAAAACAGTTGCTCCTGCAAAATCAAAATCAAAAATGGGATTAGCGGAGTGTCAATGTTGGTAACAAAAACAGGACGGTGAAAACAAACAACAGGGGCTGCTAAGCCATAGGGAGGTGAGGTGGCGAACGCTGTAGGAACAAGCTTGTTCCTCCCTCCAGCGTTTGCCACCTTAATTTTTCTTTGCCCAGCGAGACCACTCAGCTAGCAAAAATGAGTAATGCTCGTATTTTAAAAGAAAAACCTTGTTACACTCCGTGCCACACTCAGTTTTCCTGAGAACCATGTGAAGTGTACACGTGTCTATGCAGTGCTCATGCACTTGCACTTGAATTTCACGATCAAACTGTTCAGTTCATCGAACCAACTTGATCCAAAGTCGTCGTAACCGACAGGGTGCCAGTAATATAATGTAAATGTCTACATATATTTAGATAGTGTCTCATTGTGGAGTAACATCGGAAACAACGGTTTCATGTAGAATAGGTCTCTATAATTTTCATATTGTTCCCTTAAGTATGTTGGTGATCATTTTTCTATCGAAAACAGAATGAGTGCTTTTAAGTTTCTGTTATACATCATACTTTTAAACGTTTCTTTTGGGCATAATGATGCTATATTTTGTCATAATTCTACTTGTTCCTCTCCTACTCTGTCGGAAACCTTGCTTTTGAAGATAACGAAGAAAGAGAATATGTGAGAATAATGTTTCAATTATTTCCCTCTGTTAGAGTAACAGCTCAGACGCTGATTAATAATGTTTCTTTCATGCTTCTTTCTTCAACCTCTGTTTCACAAAATATAAATTTAGTGTTCGTTTCATTCGAGCACGTAAATCGTATGGTAAAACTTCATGTAGATGGCTAATTAAGCAAACCACACGGTTGTTTTGACACGTTTTAGTGTAACACTATTTGGCAGTATATAACAATCGATTGTACCCATTTAATGATCCGTGTGTCACTACATAAAAAAAAAGAGAAACGGGTTACAAATATTCGTATGTCAATAAACACAATCCTGGTATTATAACGCTACGAATGAACGTCGTGTTATTATTCTTGTCAGTATCTGCTGATGTATTGTACTTGCTATAATTATTTCTAATTGTTTTGCAAATTCTAATAATCTTACTCTTTCATGCTAGATTACTCCAAGACATACTTACCAATACATTGTTTCTAAGTAGAAGAAT
>NC_043004.1:84219359-84221859 GCF_006345805.1 Octopus sinensis
ATATATTTTTCTTCACTTTCATTCGCATTCTAAATTCTTGCTATCAAACTTGAATTTTGTACGCATTTGTATTTTATAATTATGTAGAGTTTGCAATTTCGGACACAAGGATTTGTAATTTTCTTTACTTTTTTAATAGATTCGCTTCTTAGTATAAATTTCATCGTCATCGTTATTATAATGTTCATAGGCGGCAAAGAAATCAATAAGAAGTGTACTGTATCAAGATTTTTTTTTCTTTTATCATGTATAACGATTAAGCAAAAAGAGTTTGCCATGTTAGACTCATGGATACGTAATGCTTACTCCACTAATAACCTTGGAATATGCATGAATGTAAAGAAACAAAACGCAATATGTCTGGGTAGATTAAGTCCTGAAATATACGCTTCTTCACTGAACCATTCCACAAAAAAAAACAAAGAAAATTTGGATAAAATTATTCTTAACACCATAATGGTAAATAAGGATTGCTGGTTCCTACCTTGAGACGCTCCAATAAAAACTTGTTATAAGGTTATGAATCCATACGCTGTCTACAGGATAGAGATTGGGAAATTTAGACGTTCATATTTTACCGACAACTACCAATGTGCTACATGTCATATTTCTAAGAGAAAAAAATATATATTCTGGTTTGAGATGAAATAATCCTATCCTAACCGTCTGAGTGAATGGGTTTACATAAGTTTACTTAGCAGAAGTTTCATGCCTCAAAGATATACAATGTAAACGCGATAGTAAATATCTATATTTTGTTTCAGCACACAGTATTCCGGATAAAATTAATAATTGGATCGATATCATATCTTATACATGTGCAATCCATAACATTTAAACGTATTGTGTGGAATTGTCAATTCTATAAACTGATTGTATATACTTTTACAAAGTTTTGTGTACATTTTTGTAAATATTTTTTGTATTAGTATATAATATATTCAGAGCAAGGTGTGATAGAAACGTTGATACCAGTAACGAAATATAGAAACAGTCCCCAATCGGATAAAATTGAATATTGGAACGGACAATTAAGGGAAATTATGTGACACGGTTTTATTGCTTCCAGCATTTATTTTTCGTTATTTTCACTTGAATGAATACTTTTGATGGCCATGGGAATTTATTCGCTTAGATCTCCATCTTCAGTTTTCCCAATAGCAAGATAAACCATAGACCCATGCAACTAAACACGTACAATACAACGTAACATATATTTGCTGCCAGAGGCCTGCAGAATTCTACAAAATGTACGACCTTACATGACATATAGTTTCGCTTAAATTTAATTTAGCAAGTTAAAATAAACTTTGCCATGGACTATTGTAGTAAATACACACACACACACACACGTGTGTGTTTATTTTTTCTTGAATCAAATTCGGACGTGTCCATCATGTTATTTCTGGTAAGAACGGTCGATGTGAGAAGCGGGTAGATTTTCAAGGTTTATATGTATTGTTTCATGTATATGAGTTATCTTTCATTCGGACTTTCACTATTTAGTGTACCAGAACGAAAACTAGGGTAGTGCCAAATATTTGCTTCTCGAACACTAATCAAAACAACGTTAATCTACATCAATCGTAATACGACTGTTGTTGGAAATTGATTGCCATAAATTCCAGTTCTGTTTTTCTGTTCCTTTCTTGTATGCTATGTATTAATCTAATGTGGGTAAAGTTCAGCCGATACTTCGCTCTCTTCGTTTCCGTCAAAATTCGGCGTCGTACGTCAGTGCATTCTCTCACTTGACACTCTCGAAATTGGATTTTCAGAAAGAACAGGATTAAATATAAAGACTAAGAAAAACTGTGAACGTCGGAACTTATTCTTTGATAGGAGCAAATTGATTAATATCAAAGAAGAACCGCATATTCAGCAGAAGTTTATATTATATTCTAAGTCTTGCAATTTACCTATGATAAAACTGCAGATACTGTCAAAAAGATATTGACAAAACGTCATATATAAATAGTCTGAAAACTTGAATACACGTCATACATTAAATGAGGGGTAGGACAACACGTGAGAAATCCGAAAAAGAAAACACAGGAAAGGTAAAATAAAGTTCATGTTTTATACAAAATAAAAACATCATCTGTTCAATTTTTGGAGTCATGCAAGGTGCTAATATGTTCAGCATAATGTACTGTGTCAATTACAACCATTTTCTTGTGTAGGTATATATACCAAAGTGTAGAACTGAAAATCAGTTCAAAAGTTATAAAGCAGCATAGCCCGGCGTTGCCCGGATATGTAAGAAACTTTGTCGATAAGCAATGCCTTTTTTTTGTTCTCATTCAACAGTTATTTTGTAAAATGAAGTCTAAAAGTCATTAAGGCATTCAAGGCAACGTTCCCTTGCATGCATGAAGAAAATCTATGACAGTCAAAGTGCATTTTCTGGTTTTGTTTAGCACACCCAACACAGTTCTGCGGTTTTTTCCAGTAATAACGTATGCTATTGGAATCAAAAATGCCATATATCTCTACTTGG
>NC_043004.1:84226859-84231859 GCF_006345805.1 Octopus sinensis
AACTAAATTATAATAGATCTAAATGTATACACCACTTGCAAAACAGAAAAAGTGATTAATGAGCGAATGCTAGATGGCTTCCTCCAGTTGAACAACAACATTCTAGGAAGCAAGATATAACGAGAAGTTTTTATGATATTAGGAGTTGTCCAAATGTTCAATTATTTTTTATGAACTGACGCATGGCAATACAAAACTCTGGTACCATTGAAATCCGTGGTCAAAACTCTATACATGACAGTGTTGCTGCTGGCGGTGGACATAGGAAACTGGTGATAAAATACCATATGTAGTGTGTTTCTGCATTGAGTGCCGTACATAATGATAACGGGTATCAAAGTTGGGCACAAGTCTAGCAATTTTTAAAAGGAGAGGGAAATTCGATGACATCAGCCCCAGTGTTTGACTGGCACGGAATTCTTCGACCTGGAAAGGATGAACTGCAAGTCAAAATTTGAATTCAGAAGCTAAAGATCGAAGTTGTATCATTAATCATTTTTCCCGGCATTATTGTGATACTGTCAGCACACTTCCTTAAACAGGCGTCGATGATTGCGAGATAGATAATACATTTTACTATTCGCACAAGGCCTGAAGTTTTGAGCGAGTAGCTAGTTAATGATATAGACTTCCAGTGTTCAACTGGTAGTTATTCTATTCACTTTGAAAGTATTGATGGTGAAGCTGTCTCGGTAACATTTGAACTCAGAACGTGAATACGGTCTACATGCCGCTAAGCATTTTTTCCAGCGTGCTAACCGTTCAGCTGACCCACCGGTTTAATGACGATAGAGCTACATTGAGAATGGACTGTAGAAGGCAGTGAAGAAGGGTGGGGGTTGATGTTGATTATATGCAGAACATCAACTATAACCACGATACGTCCATACCTATTAATGCAGAGTTGATAAGAAGGCCACAACACATGTCAATCCCCAAGTATAAATATGTAATTTGTAATGTTAATATCCATCATATAAATCGATAACGCCAAAGGCACAATCAAATATGCCTGAGAAATTAGAATATGTGAATACATACGACGCAGTTATATATTACCCAGCGCTCTATAGTAATATCAATGGCTCTAGTCATAGGGAAAAATACCTTTCAGAACATTTCTCTCTGAAACGCTTATAAATATCTTGCAAACAGAAAATATTACAACTGACTTAAAGGAACTACGCCGGACCTTAAAGGAATTAATCGACGACACTGAAAGAGAAATGTGATTCACGTACCAATACAGTATTTCACAGTAGATGTTACCCCATTAACAGTAGGTTTGTTTCAATATCGAATGAGCAGAAATTCAATAAACGAACGGAGCAATAAAAAATGACTACCAGAATAAATTACCTACAGGCGAGGGAGTCAATAAGAAAACGTTAAAATGTGGTTTATAAATAAAAACGTTCGGACAGAATCAATAATTTGAATATAGAGGTATATTGCACATGCAAACTTGAATCTAATGCATATATACGAAGAGATTGGGCTGATCCGCTAAGATTAAGCTATAGCAGAATAATAAAGTCAGGCAAAGAAATAGAGCTCAATAAAGCCCGCAAATATTCGTTAACGAAAAGCTCTTAACAAATTAACAAGAAACAAGCATCTCCGTAAATATTAACACAATGTAACTAATCACCTAACCGCATGATTTCTTTCTATGCAAATGCTAACGATTAAAGTATGGAAAAAAGCCGAAGATTCATTGTAATTTGTGCTGTGTACAAAGGAGACTGCCTGAAACCCAATAGAATAAGTGAAAACTAAATGGAATCCAGCAAATATATTAGAAATAAATAAACAAAATAAACTGGCGGAGTAGACATGTAGCTATGCTAATTGCAAAGGAAAAGGAATGGAAGAAATTAATGAAACGGAAATAATATTGACATGAAAAAGAAAGTGAAAGATGAAGCGGAAATGGATGAGAATGTAGGCGATGGCTGATCGTTAGAATTAATTGTGGTATATGTTACATTGAAGTAGATGAAAGTTTTTTGTTTTGTTTTTTTTTTTCGTCAGAATGATCCGTTTGAAACGAATAGTAAAAGAAAGTGGGTAGAAATTATATCAGATAATGATTTCCAGTGTCTGTCAATGGAAAACTTGTCTGAATAGCGAATGTGATCCTTTGGATAATTAGAAGAGCAACGGATCTTTAAATGCTATTAGATATACCTGCCTGATATCTATTGCAAATATCCGTCCACATCAAAGCAAATGCAAAAAAAAATGTGAAGGTAATGAATACACAGAAACTCATATAAAACACAAGTAGAATGGGCAAAGCTGTGGTGGTCATCATGACATAGATAATTCATTTCTACACTTGAGAGAGAGAGACAGAGAGAGAGAGAGAGAACTGGAATATTCGAGCGAGTGGCTTACAAAATGCTTTTCATTCTTTTGGTGAGAATATAATAATTACCAGTGAAATACTAGAGTGCACTGTAATCGATAATATCGCCCACCCCAATATAAATTTGAGATATTTTGCCTTTTGCATAGTATAATATGAAAAAAAAAAAAAAAACCAGAATAAACTCAATTTCAACTACAAATAACGTTGAACACAGAATAGGAATGATATGAAATATATAATTTAGTCTGGGAATTAAAGAGCCATCTCATTCCCTAGAATATATAATTTTCTCAGAAAATTACCAAACAGCAGATTGAAAAATTCCTTGATATCTTGGGTATTGTCAAAGAACCTGTGTTTTTGAGATAATGTCTGTATAGAATTTTACCTTTCAAATGATTTATTCTAATGGTGAATAGAGACCAGCTTATAGCTGTAAGTAATACAAATATTCTACGAACACGAGATAATCTCACTAGGAAGCTTACCATTAAGTCAATTATTCTGTAAAGAGATAAAAATAAAAACATGAGTCAGTGAATGTCTGGGAAATAGCTAACGTTATTGTTTAAATCATCTGATTTCCACCGAAAGTTTTATTCATGTAATCGCTGGGGAACTTATTTATGTGCTGTGCTGATACAAACAACAATATATTCGCATCGCAGACATGTTATTCTGAATTACGTTCTACTGTGCACAATCTTGGTTCTTATAGAGGTACACCAACGATATTCCGGTATCTAATGACCCAGCTCATTCTACATTTCAGATAAAGTACAAGGGCAAACTTCAGATTACTGTCATTAGCACTGTGCTATCATACTCTAAAACGAGGGGCAGTACGCGAACCGTGCAGTATTTACAATCCACGCGGTCGTGGTGATACTGAAATTTTAAGAGTTCCTCAAATTATCCTTTAAGTATGGCAACAGCGATTAAATGTACTAATACAATACAAAATGAAATGCATTTCCTTTATTAAATTCAGATGTAATACTCTGTGATGTTTAAGTTTCATGGACCTTTAAAGCATGGAAGAAGCATAACCGGTAGGTTAGATATGTGTTGATATGAGTTGCTGGACCACGGATAGTTCTGCAAAACTTTCAATCCGTTAAGATTAAAAATCTGTTACATCTTTATATTTAGACAGTTAATATAGCTTCAACTTAATACAAATAAAAGTTTGTTAAATTCGACAGAAGAAGCTTTGAATGCAATGTATTTTCATCTTACCGCTAGTATAATTTAACAAATTCGGCTCAGTGGCACATGTCTGAAGACCCGCCCATATCTGAGTGTAAGGTAATATGGTGATGTTTTACATCATGTATAAGTAAAGGTATGCACCAGCAATTTCTCCACCTCCCATACACGTTCCAACGTCATTGTGTGTATCGGTCTGGAGTTTTCAAAATTATGAAAACATATACATATTAAATAGAAGTGAAATTCAGAAGTTGATGGCCACTATCAAATACTCACATGAAAACTTTCATTTCTTGCTTCAATAATACACCCTCAATTTGTATTATTATTTTGTGATCCTGGTGTTGTGAGTTTAACCCCAGCCGAGATCAATTTAGTCTGTCATGCTGCTGGAGAATAAAGATTATAGAAACGATCTAGTGATAGCGTCGGTGCAAAGGAGAAACTTTCCTCTCCAAAATATTAATATTTGTCTGCCGTAACTTGCAGCCAACATCATTAAAAATAATAAAATATATTTTATTAGATCCTCTAACGATATGTTTAGTACCATAATTAAAACCTGTTATCTATGCTTCTTAAATGTTGTATTTATTATATCATTAATCTTCTTATTTAGCTTAATCTAGTCTTCATTTTAGAATACTACATAAAATATTTGGACATATAATTAATGATACGTATCTCTAAAATTTGGGTACATTTTAAGACTGTGTTTAGAATGTATCTGTAAAGAGGTTGCTAATTCTATATTGATTTCTAGAGTCATTAGTGAAAAAGACTATGTAAAGCATTGGTTTAGAAATGGATTTAATATTTTGTTCTCCAATTTTGAAGTGGAAATTAAAAATTTTATCTCAGATATATGTGATTAATGTCTATTAATAAAGACATCTCTCTTATTAAAGAGACGAATTTATACCAGTGTCCCATAGATATATGTGTGTGTTTGTGTGTGTGCATGTAAGTATGTATGTTTATATATATATATATATATCACGTGATCACGTGAACGACCAGACCACCAGATGTTGTTATACATCGCTGGTCACAATACGTTCGCATTGTTTTAGCCTTCGAATGACGCCACCCCGCTGGTTAAGCGAGCAGGTCATATATATATATATATGCATACACATTTATTCTTTTTATTTTTGACTTTTTTCAGTTAGCTGACTGCGGCCATGCTGGAGCACCGCCTTCACTCGTGCAAATCGACTCCAGGACTTATTCTTTGTAAGCCTAGTACCTTCACCGGTCTTTTTTGTGGAACCTCTAATTAACGGGGACGTGAAGACACCTGCATCCGTTGTGAAGCGATGTCAGGCGGGGAGAAATACAGACACACAGACATATACACACACTCACACGCAAGCACACACACATACACATATATACACGACGGAGTCTTTTT
>NC_043004.1:84234359-84260768 GCF_006345805.1 Octopus sinensis
CTTTTTCGAATTCGCAACCTGGGACATGAGAATCTTTAATCAAATGTTTCGGTGCCCCTTGCTTAACCTAATAATACATCAACAAATATATATTTCCCCTTATCACTAGTTTTTTGGCTTACGGCGCACATTCCGATCTCCAGTATATTCAGTCACATCATTATATCTGACATTAACGGTTTTGAATATAACTGGTATATTTCTCTGATAGTACTTTATCTCAATATATCTGTGATAGGAGTAGGTGTGGCCGAATGATAAGAAATTTAGTCATCAACCCAACGCGGCTCAGGGTACCAGCAACTCGGGTGTTCGCGGGATGACATTTGCTAGGAGTGCCCAGGAGGGCGTGACAAAAACAAGAACATTTCCAAGACCGTCAGCTTGTGCACGCCGAGTGTTCAATTTGCCCGGGGCGACAGTAATTCTAGGGCCTGCTCTGCCTCAACCACATGTTTCCGGCTTCAGTTCCATAAGGCGGCACCTAGGGCGAATGTGTTCCACTATTGCCTTGGGGAAGAGAATGTTCGTTGGATATACTTGTTTGCGCGCACGCCCCTATATATTTGTGTTTGTGTCTGTGGTAATCTTAGTGTTTGTGTTTGCCCCACCGCAGATTCACAACTTGTGTTGTGTGTTTACGTCCTACTAAAATAGCGGTTCGTCAAAATAAGCGCTACAATAAATATTAGGCATTAAAATTGTCTACTGAAGTCGCCTCTTTCCATAAAATTTTTCAATGTGGTGCCTCAGCATACCCGCAGTCTAGTTAGTGAAACAAGAGAAAGACAAAACATAAAAGGCACTATCTTTTATTTGTATATAGTTTAAGAAGGTTTAACCAAAACCTCTCGTCATTTCCCACCAAAAACGTGGGCTAGGATATCGTTACTCAGTTTTAATGCAGTCAAGTATTGGCGGCTTAAAACCTTTGACAACAAATGCTCATTCATTGCACTATAAATTCCACAGATAAATGTGTTTGTAATGAAATAAGATCTACTAAACCAATATCAATAATTTTAATCAATAGAACGGTTAATTTCATATCAAAAATTAATTTGAGGAATCTCAAAACGCGTAGAAATTAACTGAGTGGAAATTGCTTTCTTGATCACATAGAATACCTTTTGTCACCTGTTCACCAAATAAAGTATTGTAAATGTTTGACTGCAGGAAATTTATTATGAACTGTCAATAGAAGAAGATGAAATTTTCAGATAGTGAGCTATGTGTTCATAGTTGGAAATGTTGCATAAATCCTTCTAAATATTGAATCGGGATTTCTTTGAATGAAAGGAAGTTTTACAAGCGTAGGAAGGAAGTTTCAGAAAAGAATGTGGACAGAACAGTGGAGATGGACGATACATTGGATATAGGATTTCTGTATTCCAGTGGAAGCAGAAACCATCTGCTTCGTACCTTGGCATTGTGCTAAGAACAAATTAAAAGCTAGTGAAAGCATTAGTAGTTTGGAGGAGGTATATATAAAACGGATGTCATGTTGTTCTTGATAGCTTCAGAATCGGAGGTTGAACCTCTACACCTTATATATGGTTCTAAATTAGAACATGGTCAGCAGATATCTGAATGCGAAATAATACGATACATTTAATATGTTTGAGTTCATTTATTTTCTAGAAAAACAGTCAATATCACTTTGTGTGGCTGATGTAAGCGGTTGTCATGGTCATTATTTGGTATTTGTGAAAGCAATTATATGGAGCTCAATTTTACTATTTAATATCATACACAAGATTTAGATAATGATGTGGGAATGACATTGAAGTTTGCTCTTTGGACGCTTTTCCTTATTTAATTTATCGATGTAACGTGTCTGTCGTCAGGTTCTGGATCGATACAATGTTAACATTGTTTGACAATTCCCAATATGGTATTTGTTATTGTTACGAAATAATAATGATAAAATCACTATGTAATTTCCCTCAATTGGTGACGCAAATACATTCTCTCGCCTTAATGTGAGTATTCTCTTTGTATTCTTCAATAGCGTCTGTCGGTGTATAGACACTGCAATTTAGACTACGCATCGAAATCATTTTTTATTACTTCTGGGGTTCTCTTAAATTGCTGCAATGCCAATAATGCTAAGCCATTGTTAAAAGTATGAAAACATAGTTTGGATTTACCAGAAGTGTTATGATATAACTTTTATAAACTTATTAAATATACGATTCATTTATACGCATTAAGATGATTGGGTGAGTTAATATTATATATATAATGGCATATGATATGATGCCACAGGCAATGGTCATGATACTAGATATCGTATTCAACATTATTTTACACGTGAGAAAACAGATACATATAATGGCAAGTACACCAATATTTTCGATCGGGATGTCAATAATGAAGAAGACAAGGTTACTGTAGGTGATGAATTCGATTAACGCCAACTTGCGCACTGTTGCCGTTTTTTACACCACACGTAATCTTGATATATTTTCCCAGAAAGGCGGAAGCTGAAATTTTCACACGAAATACAAAATATTATCCGGGTATTACAAATATATGTGTGTGTGTGTCTGATACTGCGCGCGTGTTTGTGTATGTATATCAGTGTGTATGTATCTGTATACAAATATATGTATATATATATATGTGTGTGTGTGTACACACACGCACATACACACACAAACACTCACACACACACACACACACACACACACACACACATATATATATATATATATATATATATATATATGTGTGGAGAGAGAGAGCGAGAGATGTGTGTATATAAACATATTTACACACACACACACACACAAATTTCAAATCTAAACCTTATTCATAATAATTAAAATTTCGATTTGAAATTAAAAATTTAGCAGCAAACTATATTTTGGCTATATCCCTAATAGTGTGCTCTTGTGGCCAATTGGCGTCATCCAGAGTAAATGCACATTCGTCGCCGGATCTACATCAGGAATTCCTCGGTTCATACTGAGTCTATATTTAACACTTGACACAGAAGACAGAGGATGCTGGAAACTTTATATACCACATCGATCGTTTCGGCATAATCGTACACTGCTTCTTAGTGGGTGGGGTATGGTATAATGAAGTACAGTGCATTCCACCGTAACGAAAGGCCCCATGCCAAATAATTGATATTTCACCTATAGGCTTAGCTACATGATGTTGGTAGTATTTGCGTCTCAAATGCATTATTCCTCATGAATGTATTTCAGGTGCGACTACTACAAAAACCAGGTAGCTAATCTTATAGACGATATGTCACCCATGTAACTTGCAATCTTGTTATACCACCTGATGAAGCATTTCTACAAGGTGGTGGTGGCGGTGGCATTAATTCATTATGCATTTCTTCACCCACGAGGGAGCAGTACACGAGTATGTCGAAACGATTGTTGCGATAAATAAATTTTCCAGATACTCCGTTTTCCTAATCAATATTTAGAATATATACATACATACATGCATATATATATATATATATATTATATATATATATATATATTGTGTGTGTGTATGTGTGTGTTTATATATATATATATATATATATATATATATATAATATTATATATATATATATATATATATATGTGTGTATATATATATATATATATATAATATATATATATATATATATATATATATATATATATACATACACACATATATATATGATATATATATTGTGTCATCCTATAAATGTTGCCGATTTTTATACTTCTTTACTTTTACAAAATGGATATAAACAAAGTTCTTTTCAAATCTAAAATATACTCTACTTCATTTTTTGCAATGCTCTTAAATCTATCTGGTAGACTCGCAAGGCCCCGCTTCCAAAATTCACTTGTCAGTGATGAAAAATGATCTTCCCCTACTGTTGTGACATCGTTTTAAGAAGAATTCATAATTTTTTCCGTCAAAATCATTTTGAAGAATGCGGAATGAATGATAATCAGATAAGGCAATGTCCGGCGAATGTGATTTGTGCGGCATCGCTTCTCATTCAATCTGCTCCAGCCTTTCGAATGTCATCCTCGCTAACATTATCCCGATTGAAGAGCATTATCTTGGCGGAAGAATACTTTCCTCTTGACACCAGAGATGGTCATTTTTCTTCTAGCGCTGACTTAACCCAGTAAAGATGCTCACAGTAGATCTCATTTATTATCGTATGGATTGGGTTTAGAATTCAAAGTCGACATAACCTTTCATACCCAACCAAACAGATAACAACTCCTTACGTGGATGAAGACCTCTTTTAGCCTGGTGTGTTGGTTTTTCCTCCTTTTCTTACCTACAATTTTATAGAAAACCAATTTCTTGTTACCAGGCATTATTCGGTCCAAAAAAACTTCATTCGTGAGACGTGATAGCTTAGAAAGGCACGCATTCAATCTCGGCACGCGATTAGACTTTGGAAGTTTGTGACCCATCTGACCCAATTTGATCCATTTTCCGATAACACGTAAGTGGTTATGAAAAGTTGAATGACCAGATCCAAGATTCTCTGCTAGTTTCTCCACAGTCACGATGGGATTTTGTTTCACCAAATTTTTCAGGGCATACTTGTCGAGCTCTACTGTTTATACAGAATGGGGCTCGTCTTCTACGATGTAGTTTTTCAGCTCAGAATTTCTGGAACCACCGACGACACTAGCTTACGCTTATTGACCAATCCCCATATACTGAATGGATATCCATCGCACTTGCCAATACGTTCTTGCTTTTAATGAGCTCATAAAGGAAAATATGCCGAATATACTCCTTTGTTGTTTATATTATATATTTGAAATAGATATATAAACAACTGTTAATATCGAATTGCACTCTTCAAATTTGCACTAACAATAAGGACAAGGTAAAATTACTACCTGGTTTTATAGCAAGTTGATGGAGGTAGTTTATTCCATCCATTTAGTTCATACAATTGAAACATTAGATTATTTATGGATGCCCATATATATATATATATATATATATATATATATATATATATGTGTGTGTGTGTGTGTGTGTGTGTGTGTGTGTGTGGTGTGTGTGTGTGCGTGTGTGTGTATGTATTTATGTATGTATATATATATATAATTATATAAATATTTTTTTTTCTAGTTTCAGCTCAGAGTTGTGGCCATGCTGATGCACCGCCGTTATATATATATATATATATATATATATATATATATATATAATATATATATATATATATGTATGTATGTATGTATGTATATATGTATATATGTATATATATAGAGAGAGATATATATATATATAATAATTATTTTAGAGAATATTAATCTTAACTTACAGGGAAAAAATTCAATTTAGAAATAAAAAATCAAATTTCACAGAATATAATACATATATATATATTAGAAAAACACACCTTTTCTCAATTCAAAATGAACAATTAAATTACACCGTCTAGAAAATTACATATGATAGAAATATTAAATTTAAAATAACAATAAAATACTAATGATTAAGTAAATTGCAAAAACTAATAAAAATGTTATTCTATCAATTATATACAATTTAATTATTTTTTGGCAATTTACGTAATCATTGGTATTTTATTGTTATTTTAACTTTTATGTTGCTGTTATATGTTATTTTCTAGATGGTGTAATTTAATTGTTCATTTTGAATTGATAAAAGGTTGTTTTTTGTAATCTTTATATAAATATATATATATATATATATATATATATATAGCGAGAGAGAGAGAGAGAGAGAGAGAGAGAGGAGAGAGAGAGAGAGAGAGAGATAGAGAGTGATACATCCATACATATTCACAAAATGCACATATATGTATGCATGTCTTCCGGTATCTGCGAATATTATATAATATTTGCAGTAAGAACAGAATTAATAACAAGTTTACAGCATAAGATTCCTGAACAAAAAATGAAGCCAACTAAGATAAAATGAAGTACTGAAAATTGAAGTGGACAGTGCATACCTCTTTTCGCATCATTTCCAATTATGATTGTAACAAACACCATGTTGATGTAAGTGATTGCTATTATCTGTCCATTTTCATCAAGAAAACGTACGATACAGAATGTCTTAATATCTGTAGACTATTGATCACAAAATATTTATGTCAGTTTGCATTTGCCATCATTGGTATAAGAATAATATCGTTACTTGTTTAGTAGTGAATTTCATTAATATACGCAGCTGCCAGGAAAAAAAAAAATTAGAAAAAAAACAAGGAAAAAAACCCGAAGAATATATACTCTTTTTTCTCTTTTTACACTTTTTAAATTTTAGTCATTTGCGTGCAACCATGCTGGAGCACCGCCTTTAATCGAGCAACTCGACCCCGGGACTTATTCTTTTGTAAGCCCAGTACTTATTCTATCGATCTCTTTTGCCGAAACGCTAAGTAACGGGGACATGACACACCAGCATCGGTTGTCAAGCAATGCAAGGGGATCAAACACAGACACACAAACACACACACGCATATATTATATATATATATATATATATATATATATATATATATATATATTATATATATATATATATATATACATATATACGACGGGCTTCTTTCAGTTTCAGTCTACCAAATCCACTCACAAGGCTTTATTCGGGCCGAGGCTATAGTAGAAGAGACTTGCCCAAGATGCCACGCAGTGGGACTGAACCAGGAACCATGTGGTTGGTAAACAAGCTACTTACCAAACAGCCACTACCGCGCCTATATATATATATATATATATATATATTATATATATATATATATATATATATATATATAATATATATAATATATATATATATCTATATATATAATATATATATCTATATATATATATATATATATATATATAAATAATTATATATTCTATTGTTTCATTCCTAAGACTAAAGTCATATTGGGACAAGGCTATGAACGGCTTTAGTGGAATACATAAACTACCTATTCTGTCAAAGAATCGCTGAGTTACAGGGAAGTAAACAACCAATACTTGTTGTCACGTACAGGGGTATGTCTGAGAAATATAAGCAAGCACCATGCATATCTACGTTCATATATGTATGCGTGGTTTAGTGCTTTAGGTATTTGGCTAACGATCGTAAGGTCTTGATTTCGATTCCAGGTGACGCTTTGTATCCTTGAGCAAGGCACTTTATTTTCACGTTGTTCCAGTCCACCCAGCTGGCGAAAGTAATCAGTACCTGTATTTCAAAGGGCCATCCTTGTCACAATCTGTGTCATACTGATTCTCCCTGAGAACAATTTGAAGGATACATGTGTCTGTGGAATGCTCATCCACTTGCACGTCAATTGCATGAGGAGGATATTTTCCGTTGATCGTATCAGCTGTGACTGCATGGCTTAGTGGTTAGAGTATTACACTCACGATTACGAAAACGTGGGCTCGATTCCCAGATCGGGCGTTGAGTTGTGTTCTTATCAAAGCACTTTTTTTCACGTTACTCTGCGATCATTTCGCTCTCTGACATGCGGCACCCATGTTGCACCTGAACAAGTAATATCAATTTAACGGAGCTTATGTCTACACAAATCACTATCAACAAATCATTTGGGTGGTTGTTCCGTAAGAAACTGTCGAGACTTCATACGTCGTCTAACGGCGGAAGAGACCATTATATATATATATATATAATATATATATATATATATATATATATATATATATATATATATATATTATATATTTTAAAAAAGGAAATGTGGAACACGAGTTGTGATATATAAAAAAAGGAAATGAAGAAAATGCTGGCAAAATAATTTAAGTAAGGGAGAGTGTATTTAATTAGGTGAAAGTTCTTTTTACCGGTTGCACATTTGTTATGCTTATCAAAAGATGTTTTGAGTTCCTTTCTGATTGATTTTTTTCTCTATCAGATAAAAGAAAAAAATAAATGAGGAAGGAACTCAAATCATCTTTTCATAAGCATAACAGATGCGCAACCGGTAAAAAGAACTTTCACCTAATTAAATACACTCTCCCTTACTTAAATTATTTTGCCGGCATTTTCTTCATTTCCTTTATATATATATATATATATTATATATATATATATATATATATATATATTATATATATATATATAGGATGGTTGTCTAGTCCTTATGCAGTAGCACCACCTTTAGTCGAACAAACCGACCCCAGGACTCATCCTTTGTAAGCCTAGTTCTTATTCTATCAGTCTATTTTGCCGAACTGCTATGTTACGGGGACATAAACGCCGCAGCATCGCTCATATATACATATACGACGGTCTTCTGTCAGTTTCCGTCCAACAAATCCACTCAAAAGTCTATAGTCGAGACTATAGCAGAAGACGCAGTCTCGGAGGTTCAACGCAGCGGGAATGAACCCGGAACCAAGCTTCTTAACACACAGCCACGCCTGTGCCTATATACATATATTATATATATATATATATATATATATATATATATATATATATATATATATATATATATATATATATATATATATATCAACTATGGTCACCACACAATATAAAGTTAACAGCAGAACTCGAAGCAATTCAACGAAGCTACACTAAAAAGATCGTCTCAATGCAACGTACCAGCTACTGGGAAAGACTGAAAGTATTAAAACTCTTCTCCCTAGAGCGAAGACGGGAGAGATATGCAGTGATATACATCTGGAAAATCCTGGATGGTCTTGCCCCAAACTTTGGCATTCAAAGTTACCCCAACAGCAGAACGGGGCGCCACTGCATGCTGCCAAAGATTCCAAAATCACCATCAAAATACAGGACAGATACTGCAACAGCTTGGATTTCAGAGAACCACAGCTCTTCAATATCATTTCTAAATGCCTGAGAGACCTGCGTGTTGCGGATGTGGGTTTCTTTAAAACTAAACTCGATCTCTTCTTGTCAGGGGTTCCAGATGAACCTACCTCTTGACAAGAAACACAGATGCCGGCAGCGGCATCGAACTCCTTTGCTGATCAAGTGCCACGTATCAGAGGTGGTTTCACATACTAGTGTAGCTCATTTAACGGTGGTGCCCCAGCATGACCGCAGACTTCGGGTTGAAACATTTTTTAAGATTTAAGGATTTAAGGATATTAATATATGCTTGTGTGTATGCATTTATGTATAATATATGTATATATGTATATTATGCGTATAAATAACCATATATATGAACATCTGTGAATGAAGATATCTGCGACAGTTAGTGTAGTTAATGTCCTTTGAAGCAATTTCAGTTGTAATGAAATTCAGTTTTTGCTTCTCTTGTATGTATTTGCATGCGTGTATGCGCATGTGTGTGTGTTTGTGCGCGTATGCGTCTGTGCGTAGTCGTTTCTTCTTTAAGCAACCCTACTACTTTCATGAATACACACATTTATAGACATATTTGTAATATTTCTACACACTTTTCTAACGTAAAATCTGTCATTCAATCGAATACCACAGTACACTCATGCAATTTTATTAATTACTTTCTACTTCTCAACAATTTTAATATTACTTTACCAATATATATATATATATAACACGTATCTCTGCTACATCGCGAGGTCCCAATCTTGTATTCTTTTGTTAAAATCCTTAATTTCATTACATATTTACTCGCTTGCAGAGATTACATTTCGTCACACTATCTCCTAAGTCATGATAAGACTATTTTCTTTGCCCTGTATAGTCTAATAATGGAACATATTAATAAGGATTTGCTATATAAAAAACAAATCAAGATATATTCCTGAGCACGGTTGAAGCAGAGAATTACTGCTCTCATGTTTCTCCCACATTCGGTTTTTTCCATATATAATTAAGACATGCAGATAACATAAGTATATGGGCGTCTATAACTGTTTTCGACGCCTACATGCTTACAAGTAGACATCGTAAGACCGTCGACAGTTTCTAATTATCGCAATCACATTTCGACGGGAATTTATTTATTTATATATATATATGACAAAGTGAAGTTGTAAGGTATCTCACGAGCAGAAATATATTTGAAAGAAGGTTAGAAAATGCAATTATAAAGATACATCTGTAAGATTGCTTTTATTCAAACCTTTTTTCATATATATATAAGATAGCACCAAACAAGCAGGAGGAACCAAAAGTAATAAAAATTATTAATCTAACTCACAAGGAACTAACAGCAAACCAAATAAACATACTTTCCAAAGGACTCAAGTTTACACCAACCCCACAACACCCCAACTACAATGAAATGAAAGAAGACATCGCAGAATTCTGCAGACAATTAAGACTTACTGAGGAGCTATACGATAAATACAACGAGGACGAATCGTTAGCCAGAAATAGGAGTAACTACACCCCCTCGAAAGGTAAGAACAAAACACTTGATGATTTCTGTGACCACATATCAAATTACCCATATCAACATATGCACAAACAAAAACACAAACCAAACTTCAGCAAAAAAGAATGGGCTGAGTTGAACAAATTAAAACTAGATAAAACAATAACAATCAAAGAGGCCGATAAAGGGAGTGCTGTTGTCTTAATGGATACGACATTTTACATAACTTTGGTACTTTCTATGCTGGAAGACACAACATACTATGAAAAGGCACAAAACTACAGTCAACAAAAAATAATGAGGGAACTAAAATCCATATTAAACCCATACAAAGCAGGGCTCACCGACAAAGAATATGATTATATGACCAATTTCACAAGCAAAACCAGCCAATTCTACGGTATACCTAAGATCTACAAAAGTGAGAAAATAAGCAACGCATGCAAGATAGCTACAGACAAAATAATTAAAGTCCCTAATCCTAACGACCTCAAATTGAGACCCATAATAGCAGGTCCCGGATGCGAAACCCACCGCCTCAGTAACTTTTTAGACACCCTGTTAAAACCACTCCTAAAACATGTCAAAAGCTATATAAGGGACGACTTAGATATGCTCAATCACCTACCGAATACTATAAACAAAAACACCATACTGGTATCCTTCGATGTAGTCAACCTCTACTCCGATATCCCCCACAACCTAGGACTAGAGGAAATCCAATTCTGGCTAGAAAATCACGCCAAAAAACTACCACATCGCATCAAAAAAGAATTCGTGATAGAAGGGGTTAAATTCATCCTGGAAAATAACTTCTTCGCCTTCAATGACAACTTCTACCGACAAAAATCGGGGACTGCGATGGGTACACGAATGGCCCCCTCCTTTGCCAACCTAGTCATAGGATATCTAGAGATCAGTCTGTATCGTAAGGTTCTAGAAAGATATGGCAGCCCTTTCACCATCTACATAGAAAACAACCGGAAGAGATATCTAGATGACTGTTTCATCCTTTGGCATAAAAATATAGAAAAACTCATAGAATTCCAGGAAATTTTAAACGGACTGGACGTAAACATCCAATTCACGATGGAATATAGCCAGCAACAACTCCCCTTCCTCGATATCCTCATTAAGAAAGCTAATAATATAATAGAAACAGACATATATAATAAGCCTACAGACTCAAAGCAATATCTTCCATTCAATTCATGCCACCCCAGACACACCAGGATGAATATCCCCTTCAGCCTAGCAAAAAGGATATGCACTATAGTCTCGAACACAAACACCAGAGACACACGACTACAAGAACTAAAAGATACCCTTATCACCAGGAACTATCTACCTTCACTTATTGACAAGTGCATTCAACGTGCCCTTCAACTTAACATCAAGGAACTGAGACATCCCAAATCAAAGAAAAACTTACAACCAAAAGCCTTACCATACATCTCCACACACAGCCCTCTCAATAACGAAGCCTTCGGCACCATCCTCCACAACATACCCCTCCTAAAAAAAGACCACAGAATGAACACAATCCTCCAAACACACACGATCATAAAAAGCAAGAGACAGCCTAAATCCATGAAAAGTCTCCTAACACAAGCCCGAATTCACTCTTCAACACAGAAGCCGACATTAAAAAAATGTGGAAGACCCAATTGCGGGATATGCGACTATCTAATTGAGGGATCAGAGTTCTCCTTCAAACAGGGACAACGGTTTACAGTGAAAAGCAACTTCACATGTGCTTCGGGGAACCTAATATACTCACTAACCTGCTCCGGGTGTCAAGAGCAGTACATAGGCCAAACAAAAAATAGTTTGCGTGAACGAATGGCCCTGCACAGATCCCAGATAAAAATTCCCCAAAACAGAAAAATAGCTTTTAGCCAACACATAGATACCTGCGCCAACAAAAAAATACCAAGCTTCAGGATTTTCCCCCTCTACCAATTTAGGGCCGATACAACCTCGAGACAACGAATAAGTAAAGAAACTCTCTTTATTGCAAAATACAGGCCACTTCTTAACGGGTCTACGACAAACAATTAATGTACCTCAACTTTAGAATAAAAAAAATATTCACACACAAATATTACATTCCAAAGAATCCATTACTAATCACAGCTAAAATCACGGCTATAATCCATAACATACCAACTTCAAGTCATACAACACCTAACTACTTTAACCCATTCATATTCTCCCTTCTCTGTTTTTTTCTTCTGCTTCCTCTTCTTCTTCTTTATCATCATCATTATCATCATCATCGTCGTCATAATCATCACCGCCATCACCATCATCGTCATCTTCTCCTTCTCCTTCTTCTTCTTCTTCTTCATCATCATCATCATCAACATCGTCATCTTCTTTTTCTTCTTCTTCTTCTTCTTCTTCTTGTTCTTCCTCTCCTTCTTCTTCTTCTTCTTCTTCTACTTCTCCACCTCCTACCCCTTAACTTTGTCACTAACGTTTTTTAGTATAACACCTACGCAAATTCTATAAACAAGCCTTTCAATATAAATATTCTCCTGAATTGAACTGCGACTGCCAGCCGCCACTGACCATTCAAAATACGACCATCAGGGCACTCCCAGATTCTCCCACCCCCTTTCATCACCAGCCTTCTTCCTCTACTACCCTACCAAGAACTCACAACAACCTCCAACATACAAGTGCAAACAAGGGAGTCAGAGAAAGGCAGAATGCCACTTAAATCTGAACACTACTATAGAAATATTCCTTTAAAAAAACTTTTCTTCTAATTTTTCTAAATTTAATTATTTAATCGTTACAGTTGAAAAGGTCTCAAAATGACCGAAACTGTTACTGAAATGTTCACTATAAAATTACTTTAGCATTTTCTATTTTTGACTTGTTTTTTCATATATATCAACTCGTGTGTTCCTTTTCACCCTTATACATATATATATATATATATATATATATATATATATATATATATATATATATATATATATATATATATATATAATATATATATATATGTATATAAATGATATATATATTATATATGTATATGTATATATATATATCTATATATTATATATATATATATATATATATATATATGATATATATATATATATATATATATATATTATATATATATATATAGATATATATTATATATATAATACTAATGTAGGTGGATAAAATATTTTCGGGAAAAAAATTTTATCAACGGCCAGCATATCAAAAAATACCTTTAAAGTTTAAATTATAAAATAATTTAAAAGATGAGTGCAAAATAAAAATTCTATTGCCAAATATCCCGACAAAAAAACAATAATTGTCAATAAACCATTATAATTTATGCGTCTCGAAACAAACCGATAGAAATCTCTAAAAAATTCGTTATTACCGTATTGGTCCAATTTCGGGGCTAATTCGTAAGGAAATTTTCGCCGAATTGGACCAATACGGTAATAACGAATTTTTAGAGATTTCTATCGGTTTGTTTTGAGATTCATAAATTATAATGCTTTATTGACAATTATCCTCTTTTTTTCGGCATATTTGGCAATAGATTTTTCTTTTGCCCTTGTCTTGTAAATTATATATATACATATATATATATATATATATATATGTATATGTATATCGTGACGCATATTTGCCATCTGAATATGGCTAACCCCTAAGGGTGGATGCTACTGTAGTTTGTAGCCCCAGGAATATATCTCCTCCAGCTGGCTATAGACACACTATCTGTGTCCTCTCATTATTTCTGAAGGGGAGTCATCCTCCCCGTCTTCAACTCATGATACACACGGACCCGAGTTTCAAGATGTTTACCTTTCATCAGCGTGTTTCAATCATGGTTGTCGACGAGAAGTCAGCTCCCTTCACAAATACATATACTTGTATATGTATATGTATATATATATAAACATATATATATATATTTATATATAAATATGTATGTATGTATATACCTACTATATTGCGATTTCGGTAACGGCAGTAGCTCCTTGTAGTTATAGTTTAAACACCGCTTTTTTTAAGAGAAGTGATTTTCACTCATTTCTTGCCTAACGACACACTTTACCCCTCCTTTTACCCCCTTCCACTCAAACATTTTTCTTCCTTATTTTCCCTTCCTTCACAGACACCTAAATCTCTCTGTCTACTTTCTTTTCTTTTCCCTATCTTCACTCTCTCCCAATCTCACTCCTCTCTAACCCCTGCACCTTCCTTTCTGATCTTGATCCTCTCTTTCCCCTCCCTTTCTCCCCCTCTCCGTCTCGCTCTTTTTAAAACATCATCAGTCTCAATTTTCGTAAGAAATGTGAAGCAAACTATCTATAAACCACTATTTTGATAAATCCGCTTACGGAAAAACGAGCTAAAAATATAAATAAAAATATATATAATTATCTAACGTTCTGACTGCCTCATTATTGTCAAATTGCAACATATGTACATCACCTGAAGAACTGTGTACGTATATATATATATATTTGCTGGAAATATCGGTCTATAATATATAAATCGGACTTTATAGCAAATCTTCGCTGCATATGCTGGCAAAAGTGTTTGCGGGCAGCGAACATTAACAAAAAGACTTCATCTTACCTGTAGGATGAACATTAGATAAATGTACAACCCAAATGTCGATAAATAAGGAGCTAGGTTTTGAACTCCCCAACATGTGTTTGTTAACCTAAATTTGATTACCACTCCTTAGCTAGATTCACCGAGACAAAATTCTTAATGTTGCTACTTCAATGCCAGCATATTCGATTAAACTGTTAACAGAACCGAAAACACTCTATATATATATATATATATATATATATATATATATATATATATATATATATATATTACATATAAATATATATGCATGTATGTATATATGTATATATATATATATATATATATATGTATATGTATATATATAGCACATTTTATCTATATAGCTTCGGGATTAGATCTAATTTATATCTACCATTTCGTGGTTTAATCTAAATATCTAATGAAAATGTATTGATTAATTGAAATCAGAGTGGAGTGCGCAATTATTAGAAAACAGATTAAAATTATCTACATTATATAAATAGTTTAGAAAGTACGTATTAAAATAGTTTAGGTAGATATTGATTAAGGAATTACATTAAATTAAATCATAAAATTAATGAATTGAGAAAAGTGTATATTTTAATGCAATATAGCATGAACATAATGAAATTCAGAGGATTAATTTAATCTATAAATGTGTTTGAAATCTATAATCTGCAGTATAAAGAAAACTGTAATATGTAAAAGACTTAAATAAGATACGCTATGTTGAATGGGAAAATAAAAATATTAAAATTGTTAAAATCTAAGAGTGCATAGTGTTTACAAGATTGGCCAAAGAATATGCTTGTATAGGGAGTTCATCTAATATGGAGTAAAATCATTTCTATACATGCATACACACACATGAGAGAAAAAAAAAGAATTGATTCAATATCTTTTCAAAAGCAAGCATTGATTAAAATGTTTAGATTAAATTAGTATAGGTGAAATAATGATCAGAATCTATTGATTATGGATATATAACGAAATCTGATCAAACATTACGGATTATAGATTTTAAATTAAATTAGTTTATCTCATAGAGTAATTACAAAGTATTTTATTAACTAAGGATGTTTTAATGTGAAAAATATAACACTACATATAAATTTCAAATTAAAAGACTGCATAAACATAAAAATTATGAGGTTTAGTGGTTCAGACATTTATTCTCAATGAGTGAGTGCGCGTGTATGTGTATACTAGATGACATTGCTTCATTTAAATAAACTGAAACTTGAAAATTTACGACACATTAAGATATTATTAAAGCATACCATTAAGGGGTATATAACAAGAATTCAAAAAAGGGTTCAGAGTGTATTACTTTAGATGTACAAAAGTAATAGATTACCAAGAAAATATCAAATGAGGTAACAATTACTTTTTAAATATTATTAAATATTGTGGATGCTGAAATATATATGACATTCCTTACTGCCTATATCAAAGGAAATGTTTTGTTGTGATCTACTGAGTAATGAAATCTATCTGGAAAATATTTCCAACACAAGCGCAAATAAGAGTGGTATGAAGAGATCACAGTCTGAGTACGAAGGAGTGATATTGAAGCTGTGAGACCATGCACGCCTTGATTTCAACTTTTCTTATTAATAACTGTATGCTTTCTCTCTACGTAAAGTGACTGTTCGGAAAAGAGTTCAGAAATAACTTGTAGCGACATCTCTTTCGTGTGAAGAAAATTGGAAATCATACTGTTTTCAAGTACCTGCGGTAAAAATATTTTTTCTTCACGAGGACATTCATTCTGGCATGGCTCTTACATTAGATGATGCTCTAGGTTTTTATCGACCGTGAGACAGAGGACGGCTAGATCTAGGAGGGGAAAGGAGAGTCTTGAAGAGGACCAATGGCTTGGATGTCTGGCAACTACCACCACAGAGGAAAACACTAATCGTGTTCACCACATGACAAGCGAATGGCTATAAATCAAATAGCCAATGCTGTTAGTATAATCCGAGAGTTGAGAATACTCGGCACATTGATGTTGCGATGAAGATTTTTTACGCGGTGGGTGTCGCGTCTTCTGATACCTGATGATAAGCGCAACGGACTGATCACATCCCGGAGAAATATAACATTGTTTCAAGCAGATCCAGTTAGTTTTCTTCAATTTCCCAACCAATGACGATTGTTGATAACTTTACATTGAGACACAGGCAATAAGATAATATATACAATGAAAAAGATCCTTCTGAACCTGCTCCAAAGAAGACCAAGGTTGTTTCATGAACTGGGAATGTGATGGCTTCAGTAGTTTGGGGTGCGAAATCTATTGTATTAATTATCTCCAGAAATAGTACGCATTCAATGGAGACAAAGAGAGAGAGAGAGGTGTCAACTTACTGAGGCAGTTACGAAAGGCTATGGAGAACAAACGCTGAATAAAACAAACGAAAGTGGTATTGTCCCTCCATGAAAGTTCTCCAACGCACAATTCATGCATTTCAATAACTTCGGTGCATGAGTGTGTGTTTGAACTGGCTGGTCACCCCCTATTCTTCCGATTTCGCCCCATCTGTATATCATCTCTTCTCCAGCAAAAAAATCACACGAATGGAAGCCAGCAGTGCAGTGATCATGACATCATATATGATGTTGATGTATTTTTGATCAATAGGATGAAGGTCTGTTCCCCTATGTGATTTAGGGTCTGATACAGAAGTATGTGCACCACAAGAGGAACTAAGTTCAAAACTTCACTTGATAACATTCCATGAAGCTATCCTGATCAGTTTAATAACGTTTCAATTGACGTTCTTAATAATATATGTGCGTGTGTGCGTGGGTATGCGTGCATGTATTATATCTCCTTCTCTCTCTCTCTTTTTCTCCCTCACACTCGAAATCTCTTCGTCATGAATGACCATGTGGTCGCACCAAGAATGTTCTCACCCAAGGTAAATTCCGGACAATGAAAATAGTGGAAGACCAGCAGTCGCACATGCATACCAGTCTCCCTCCTTCACGCCACCGAAGTTGTCCAATGGAAAGGTAAAGGCCGACACAGCTTGACATCAGTGACATCTCATTTCTATAACTGGGTGAACTGGAGCAATCGAAAGTGTCCTGCTCAAGATACAACACTCACCCTGTCCGGGAATCGAATTAACAACCTCACAATTGTAAACCGGACACTCTAACCTCTGAGTCATGTGCCTTCTAACGCTATATGTGTGTATGCATGTGTGTACGTGTGTGCATGTGTGTATATATGTGTATGCGTGTGTGCATATTACATATATGCGTGTGTGTATGTTGATATTCTATGTATCGTAGTAGCCGTAATATTTCAGTTGGAATATTTATTTGAATTGGCGTCAAAAAGAATTAATCGGGAAAGAATAGTTACTAGTCATCAGCGACGAACATAACTATTTTGTTTCTTATTAGTACTATATATGTCTGTGTGTGCGTGTGTATGTGTGTGTGTGTTTGTGTGTATACACACACATGTTTCGATATAGAGAAAGAGAGAAGTAAGAGAGAAACTATATATTTTATATATTCACATATGTTTCAACGGTTATTTCTCATGTCCATGAATGGAAACTTCTTGTATAAGAAATATCAGCAGAGACATATCATCAGTGGATATGTGCTTGCTAGAACATAACACATACAAGATTATTTCCCGGGCTATTCTATGCAGCCCAAGAGATATAAGAGACAAGGTATGAATTTGCAACGAACAGTTTATTAATACATTACGGCTAAGTGTTGTTACATCTGAGCCCTTTTAATATTCCTTCATATATCAAGCATTTCTTTTTCTACATCCGTTTCATCTATCAGTAATGTATACAAAGCACCTTCCTATTCGTACGTTCGTTGATATTTTGTTTTAAGGATTTGGTTGCGCACTTTTCAGTGTTATTAATCTGAAAACTAAGAAAAAAATTTCCACTTATTTCTTATTTTTATTTTCCTAAAATTTTCGTTGCGTCTTGCAACCTTTTCAATAGTCTTCACTCCGTTATTTACACTGCGTTCAGCCAGTCACGGTCGAATAAATTCCCTGACAAGAACGCAGTGTAAATAACGGACAGAGTCAAGACTATTGAAAAGGTTGCAAGAACTAACGAAAATTTTAGGAAAACAAAAATAAGAAATGAGTGGAAATTTTACAGGTGAATGTTTTATATTATAAGGCACAAAAAGAAAATGACTATTCCCAGACATAACAGAATATGTTTCAATACACAAACTCATATAAAGAATTTTGCAAACCAAATCCAAAAACGAAACAAGAAAAAATTGTATACAGGAAGAATTTGATTATTATCAATTCCCCGGGCTGCACTCACAGAAACACCTTTTTTGTTTTTTCTACTATCATTCTGCCCTTCTAACCACAATTGCACCTGGACCTTCTGTTTTTGCAGCTGGTTAATATTCTACCATATCAAGACAAACAAATGTTCTGGTTACTACCAATATATCGTTTACTGCCATTATATTTCCGCATGCTATATATTTCCCCTTCAACAATCTGCCCTGAAAGCATTGGATTTTACAACGGCAGGTTATCCTGAAATACACCGACGTGGTTCACGCAGTGAAACTCATGATCGACGGCCTATATTGAGGAATAATATAATTCAAATTATACGATTGTAAATATATATCAAGCGAATGCAGGCAGTCTAATTTGAGAACTTTTAAACATAACATTAATTCGCGAAAATAACAAAAATGTGGACATCAACGTTCAATAATCTACACCACGGCTCGGTGTCCTGCTCACTTTTTAATACACGATCAATTCAAAAGTTAAAAGATAGTGTATGGTGTGAGATACATAAATTTTATTAAAACATTGTGATTGTATTTCCATTAAACATGCAAGCAACCTCAGAATACAAATTGCATACACACGCTCTCTCACACACACACATACATACACACTGGTGCAGTGGAAATGTGTTTTGTTTTTCCAAGTAAATGCTTATTTACATTCATTCCTATATGCATACTTAAGCCTGAGTGCTTATTGCATACACTATACACACACACAAAATATGTTATATATAATCGATATATATTAACTTAGACATCTCTCCCTGTATGTATATATACATATACATACATACATACATATATATATATATATATATATATATATATATATAAAAATATATATATATACATATACATACCTATTTATACACACACACATATATATATATATATATATATATATATATATATATATATGGTATATATAAAATTTATATATATATGTAACGTATATATGTATATGCGGATAGAGTGATAGATATATGAGACATAAATAGGTATTCCTTTAGGAAACATGGGAAAACAAAACCATAATTTTCAGAATATTTTCGCTGCTAAGCAAAGTGAAAAGATATGTCTGGGAATTTATTCGACCGTGAATGTCTGAAACAATTTAAGTTCTATAAAGAATTCTTAAGAAAGAACTGGCTTAGTTGCTGGATTTTAGTTCTCTTCGTTGATTTGTTTTAGTAAGTAATATAAAAGATCTCTGAAGCAGTTATAGCATACAATAATTTCAATGATTGCATACAGAATTTGTCCTGATGGCAATTCAATATTTGATTGCAGCAAGTTAAATAATACTGAAATACACGTAAACGTAAATATTATATACACATAGACCTATATACATATATATATATGTTTATATATATATATATGTATATATATATATATATATATATATATATATATATATATAATATATATATATATATATATATACACATACAAACACGTATATCCATATATATATATATACATGTATTTATGCATTATACAAATCTGTGTTTACCACTGTGTGCGTGCGGTATGCGTATTATGCCGACCATGTAAACAGATTTCGTAGTTTCGTTATGGGCATCGGTGTGCGTAGTTTCATATTACAAACTCGTCCACTTTAGTTGCTTCGTTTTAAATTCCTGCACATTATTTTTAGCCATATATTTTCTTGTCTTCCTTCAAGTATTGTTTGCTTCCTTCGTTCATTTCTCGTGATTGTTTAACTTTTTATTCGCATTTTATACACACACACACACACACACACACACACATATATATATATATAATATATATATATATATATATATCTGTCAAATAATTGTCACATAATATTTTACAGATAAATTTCCTCTATTTACATATTATTGAGGTCTCTTTCTTTTGTTATCTTACCGTTTTTACACACACATACATACATACATACATATATATATATCACGTCACGTGACCGGCCAGACCATCATATGTTGCTACACACACACACACACACATATAATATATATATATATATATATATATAATATATATTATATATATATATATATATATATATATATATATATATATATATTATATGGAGGCGCAATGACCTAGTGGTTAGGGCAGCGGACTTGCGGTCGGAGGATCGCGGTTTCGATTCCCAGACGGGCGTTGTGTGTGCTTATTGAGCGAAAACACCTAAAAGCTCCACGAGGATCCGGCAGGAGGTGGTGATCCCTGCTGTACTCTAAAAGGCGGTGCTCCAGCATGGCCGCAGTCAAATGACTGAAACAAGTACAAAAAAAATATATATATATATATGGAGACGCAATAGCCCAGTGGTTAGGGCAGCGGACTCGCGGTCGTAGGATCGCGGTTTCGATTCCCAGACCGAGCGTTGTGTGTGTTTATTGAGCGAAAACACCTAAAAGCTCCACAACGCTCCGGCAGGTGGTGGTGATCCCTGCTGTACTCTTTCACCACTCTTTCTCTCACTCTTTCGTCTGTTGGCCTGCTCGCTTAGCCAGCGGGGTGGCGACATTCGAAGGCTAAAACAATGCGAACGCATTGTGACCAGCGTGATAGTGAGTGATACATATATATTATATATATATATATATAAAAGATGAATTAGGGTAAACGTTTTTAATTTTTCACCTATTTCCGAATTATATTATTTTGCGGTTAGAGTTATGGCTGCTCTGTCTAGTGGACGAACGGCCTGTTAAGGCCATTCCTAAATTGTTATATATTTACATTTTAGTCTCATGACTATTTTTCTTTTCCACTGGGCCGCTGGTAGTGATAAATTTCTATCGAATTTTTTACTACCCTAAAATGATTAAATATATATATATATATATATATATATATATATATATGTGTGTGTGCACGTCCGTGCGTAACTGTTTGTGAGTTAGTGTCATTGTTGTGTATGATATACACATCACTATTGTGTCTGAATTTGATGATTGTTCTGTTGTTCGTTTCATATGTCTACTAATGATTTATGCTTCTGTTTCTGACAAAAGATTATCAAATACATTTGTACCCAAAAAATTACAATAACTCAAGGCCAATTTCTGAAAATAAGCTTTTGTAAATGCTGTCAGAGTTGATAATATTCGTACCTATATATCGGATCACTGGTTAGCCAGTGAATTTTTCAGCCGGCCATCGTACGTAATATATTTAGAGTATTTCTAGTCTAAATTATCAACACATCAGCATACTTTGCGTGTTTGGTGGGTGAGAAGCTTGCTTCTAAACCACATAGTTACAGGTTCAATCCCACTACATGGAGCCTTGGGCAAGTCTCTCCTACTCCAGGAGAGAAGTGGCCGATAGAATAAGTGAAGGCATAAAAAAATAGTCGAATAGATCGACTCCACGACTTATTCTTTTACTTATTCTATCGATTATTTTGCCGAACCTCTATGTTACGGGGACGTAATCACAACAACATCGGTTGCCAAACAATAGTGTGTGTGGGGTGGGTGGGGGAGAAACACAAACGCACGAACACATGCACACATGTATATATATGACGGGCTTCTTTCAGTTTCCGTCTACCAAATCCATTTACAAGGATTTAGTGAGCCCGAGACTACATGATACAGTTCTATATTTCATATGTAGATGGCACTTGCCCAAGGTACTACTCAGGGGGACAGAACCCGGATCCATATTGTTGGTAAGCAAACGTCTTACTACACAGCCACTCTCGCGCCTATATATATATATATATATATATTAACAATTGAGGGTAAAATTAATTAATCAATTTCACCAAGTGTTCAGTATGTAAAAGGACCATTTAAGGCGAATTCAAAATATTACATTATATAATTAGGGCTTAGTAAAATAAATTACTTTGCCACATACTGAACTTAGTAGAAATAGCAGCCAAAAAAAAAATTTCTTAGCATTTCTACTACTTAAAAAAAATTTCTCTCAGATAATGTTTACTCCAGACAGCTCAGGAAGGTTTGGAGGTAAATACAGAAAAATATCACAAGTACATAGATCGTTTGATTACGTCAACGTTTCAAGATTAGCCAAATAAAATCAGCATTTCTTTCGTCAGCTCAAAATTTCTTAATTTGGATTTGGATTTGGATTTATATATATATATATATTATATATATATATATATATATATATATATATATATTATACGTTGAAGTATAATCGCCTAAAAGAAAAAAATTGAAGAAATTTATTTATTCAATGCTAAATTTTATGGCATAAAGATAAACGTAGATTCATTTGAAAACGTCATGGATTTACATATATCCCTGTGTCGTAGAATATGGGTGTGAGGAATGGTGCCTCCTTACTCCTTACTCGTTGACACATTCGTACAGTTTAGTATTCCTGACCTACACCCACTAATCCTATTATATATATATATGTATATGTGTATGTGTCAGTGTTTGTGTGTGTGTGTGAGAGAGAGAGAGAGAGAGAGCGTTTGTGTGTGAGTGTGTATTTAGGTATGTTTGTATATATTGGTAGGGATGAATCAAAAGGAGGAAGTGTACCAATGTCTTACAGCATGAAGACCAGAGACTTGAGGCGTTCCGCATTGCGAAACAATGTGTTGCAGAGAATCGTGATGCTGTGGGTGAGAAGTGTATAAAGAATAATAATGGCATGCTCATGCTTCGTGATTCTGAGAAGAAAATAGTTTAGAAGCATTACGATGGAAGGGGAAAGAAAGGAATAAAGGGTGTCTCCCTGATATGAACCCAAAATAGGGACCAACTACCCTAGTTGACATTAGTATGATAGCAAAGGCAATTAAAATTATGCACAGAAGGAATGTCTCTTGTGCATCAGGAGTCATTACTGAGATTCTTCAAACGTGTTGTAGAGTAGAACAACCCATATGGATAATTCCGTTATTCAGGAAGGCGTAATCGCAGTAACTGGCTCAGCAGCATCATACCTGCTACAACTGCAAGTCAGAGGTTTTAGAATTAATCATAGAAGCATCAACTTGCTAGATGAAATGATGAAATTTACGGTGAGTGTTATAACTCAATTTATGAGGGACATAATTAGGCTAGCTGAAATGCAGTTTAGCCTTATATCGGGGAAAACACTACCGATTCTATTTTCATTGGTAAGTGCAAGGGAAATGACAGGCTAAGAATAGGACGTTGTGCTTAGCATTTATTGATCTGTAAAAACCCATTGATCGACAAGGTACTTCGCTCTGTGATATGGGAATCTTCGAGGCAACTAGGGATAGACGAAGGGCTAGTCAAAGTAGTTCAGACCATGTAGAAGGATACACTTAGTATGATAAGAGACAGCCATCAGTAGAGTGAGGAATTTGATGTACAGGTAGGTGTTCTAGTCATCACCACGCTCGATACCACAACACAGGAATTTAAAACCGGATGCCCATGTGAGCTATTTTATACTGATGATCTTTCTCTGTAAAAGAAGTAGAAATGAAATTCTAGGTGTGGAAGCAAAACCTCCACTAGAAGGGCCTCCACTAGAATAGCTAAAAGAAAGATCCAAGTAAGCATGAAAAAAGACAGGACCCTACCAACTTCAGATGAATTGCTCTGCTCAGTTGGTAGGAAAGGTGTATTCACAAATTTTATTCGGTGTAGCTATTGCAAGCTATGAATACTCAGCACCTGCAGAGGAATAATAATTTCATAACAAGCAGTGTGTGTTCGTGTAAGATGTACGGGAGCCATGAAATGTATAGATACATGGACAATTCCTTTTTTCGTATAAACCGGATTCTCTCTAGTGGATAATTTAGTAAGGGACATCGAATTGTACAAACCATGCCACAACAGACAATGCAGCCTCATACGGCTCCCAGGCTTGCCAGATCGTATCAAACCGCTAAAATTAAGCCTGCATTTAAAACGAATTTTAAATGATGATGATGATGATGATGATGACGACGACGTCGACGGTGACGACGTCGACGGTGACGACGATGATGATGATGATGGTGGTGGTTGTGGTGTTTTTGGTGATGATGATGATGATGGTAGTGACGAATATATATATAAATATATACAGACACACAGACTCAAATACCGAATATGAAGTAATATATGCTTTTATAAAAGCTTAAAATTCATCAAAACACTATTCCTCAAGATTTCACGTTCCCGTTCGTTCAACGTGAGTCTCTGAGGAACAGACTTGTGGTATTTTGCACCTTTTATAAAAGCACACATACATACACACATACATACGTAAGTACATACATGCATACATGCATACATACATACATACATACATACATACATGTATCGTAATAAGAATATATCAGGACCCTCAGAAAGAAGAATATATAAAGGGTCCTGAACATAACCCGTTTGTTCCTCTTTCCCATATAGCGTGGCCCAAGATTTCCAAGGAGATTATGGCTTACAGGTTTCGTCTGCTCTTTCTCTCTCTCTCTGTCACACACTCTCTCTCCCCCTCTCCATCTCGTATCCATCTTAGGGAAAATACTTTTTTAAAAAGATGCCTGGATTTTATCAAACTCTGCCCATGTTTCTGTAATTTTTCAATCGAGTCTCAGTTTCCATATATATATATAGCCATGCAATTGGCACAAAGAGATAAATAACTTTCAATAACGTTAGCGCAATCACTTAGCAATTATTCATTTAATGGGGCCTAATATTTCTTGTCTCTTATTAGTGATGAAAAAATTATAGCATTCAAAAATTTACCTTGCGCCGGCCATAAGTATTGATGCATCTTGAATATGACCAATACGTTTGGGAAATAGTGTATTTGCTGAAGAAATACTAATCTGATGAACTTTGAAATCTATAATAATTTCTTAGCAGATCTTCAGAAATTGTTTTCTAAATAAATGAAAGTTATCTTTCAGTTCTCTTCAATAAATTTCTCTCTAACATCATATAATTTGGAAAATATGCATGAAATTATTTCATGAAAATTATTTTTCAAAAACCTGTTAACAGAGTAAAAATTGTGGTCTAAAATATTTTTTTAATTGCGTCTAATGATTTATAAGACATTTTTTTAAATACTTCCTTGGAGGGTATGGAATTATATTATATATATTAATACAGAAACAAAAGCAAATTACTGTAGACTTGCTAAAAGCATGTGAGTAAATATAAAACAGCTTCGCCATATCTAAGGTATAATTTTATAATCACATATATTTATACTCAGAG
>NC_043004.1:84260868-84268368 GCF_006345805.1 Octopus sinensis
GACCACTCCCCCAAGTATGATTTTTTGCGCTATGCCTACCCCCAAAAAGTCCCCCACCAACACCCCTTTAAACCTGACTAAATGTATAAATGCCAATACATTCTTGTTAACTAGCTTCCTGAAGATTTCTCTTGATGAAACAGTTCTAGTCGTGTAGAGCTCCTTCTATATAATAAATTATATATATATATATATATATATATAATATATATATATATATATATATATTATATATCTATATATATATATATATATATATATATTATGTATATAGGAGTGGCTCTGTGGTAAGTAGCTTGCTAAACAACTACATGGTTCCCGGGTTCAGTACCACTGCGTGGCATCTTGGGCAAATGTCTTCTGCTATAGCTCCGGGTCGACCAATGCCTTCTGAGTGGATTTGGTAGACGGAAACTGAAAGAAGCCTGTCGTATATATGTATATATATATATATATATATATATATATAATATATATATATATATGTGTGTGTATATTTGTGTGTCTGTGTTTGTCCCCCTAGCATTGCTTGACAACCGATGCTGGTGTGTTTACGTACGTCCCCGTCACTTAGCGGTTCGGCAAAAGAGACCGATAGAATAAGTACTGGGCTTACAAAGAATAAGTCCCGGGGTCGATTTGGTCGACTAAGGCGGTGCTCCAGCATGGCCACAGTCAAATGACTGAAACAAGTAAAAGAGTAAAAGAGTAAAAGAGCATATACACACACACACACCACACACACATAATATATATATATATATATATATATATATATATATATATATATATATATATATATATATATATATATATGTTGTTTTATTCGCTTCAGGCATTAAACAGCGAATCATGTCCCGACACAACCGCCTGGGAGCGATTAAGCCTTGTAGTTGTTCATAGAAAGTCTGATATTTCACAGTCTTAGTGGTAGCTTTTAATCTGATATTTATTTGCGTGGTGTCATTTTGAGAGCTGCCATCTTACAAGTACTTGAACGGTTGTGAAGTAATGAGACAGAAAGCGTCCAAATATAAACACATACGATTCAGATTGATACACGGATAGACAGACATATAGATAGATAGATATCGATAGATAGATAGATAGATAGATAGATAGATAGATAGATAGATAGATAGATAGATAGAATAGATAGATAGACATATAAATTGATAGATAAATAGATATATAGATAGTTAGATAGATAGATAGATAGATAGATAGATAGATAGATAGATAGATAGATACATAGATATATAGATATATAGAGAAAGATATGCATTCATATATATACTTATTATAGGTCTGTGCACACAAATACACCCCCCATACACACATCACACACACATGCACATATATATAAAATAACCCAGTTGGGGTTCGGTCCGCTATAGGTTTTCAAACATGTGCTTTACTGATGAAGTTCCATCATACAAAAAGAAACATTTCTATCAGGAGAATACATTAAGAACTTCTCGCAAACAGGACATAGTGCCAGATGACTCAGCCGACCAAATTTCTGCAGGAGAGTGTACCCTGGTACGTTGTGGATTTCTGTCTGTTGCAGTCTATTTTTAGCTACATTAGCGACAACATTGATTTCTTCCATCTTCTTGCTCTGTATCTTCCATCTTGTATTTGGGGAAAAATAATATTAATGTGCCCATTTGATTAAAATTGTATTTATTTGTGCGGTTGATGATGGCTCTGCATTTAAATTGATGTACTGATTGCATTGTACAATTAAATGAAGCCGCTGGAAACGGTCGTACTCTATCACTTCTCGATATCCTTCGGCTTATTTTGATTTTAGTCACCTTACTTCGAGCTGTACCTAATTCAACTGAATCTCAATTATTTCTCTCTCTCTCTTTATATATATAAATATATATATGTATGTATCTATCTATCTATCTATCTATCTATCTATCTATCTATCTATCTATCTATCTATCTATCTATCTATCTATCTATCTATCTATCTATCTATCTATCTATCTATCTCTATGTCTCTCTGTCTCTCTGTCTCTCTGTCTCTCTCTCTCTAAATATATATATATATAGGTATATATATATATATATATATAATATATATATAGAACTGCGCAAAAGACATGAATTATATACATACATTCATACCACAACCGATGGGGGCATACGACGGGGCTGAGCTATGTAGGCTCATAGGAGCCTTTATTCTCCATAATCTAAAAACAGAATTCCCTTTTATAGATGCAGGTTTATATAGGGATGACGGCCTTATAGCCACGCATAATCTAAACGGCCATGAATCAGATAGACTTAGGAAGGACCTCATAGCTTTCTTTCAAAGGATGGGCTTACGGGTTACGATAGATGCTAACCTGAATAGTGTAGATTTTTTAGACGTAAATTTTAATGTAAGATCGGATAGATTTAAACCTTTCCGTAAGCCCAATGAAAAGCTATCGTATATTAGCAAAGATTCGAACCATCCACCAGTTATCCTTAGCAACTTAGTCAGCAATGTAGGTAGAAGAATATCTTCAACTTCTTCGGACGAGGCAGCATTCCATACTGCTGCACCTTATTACGATAGCGCATTAAAGAATAGTGGATTCTCTGAGAAGATCCAGTTCAACCAGCTTAATGCTGAATAATGCTGCACGAAGAACTAGGACCAGGAAAGTTTGTGTTCAACCCGGCTTTCAATTGGCCGTAAAGACTAATATAGGTAAGGAATTTTTGAGATTAGTCTCTAAGCATTTTAAGCCGGGTCATAAATTCTATAGGATTTTTATAGAAGAACCCTGAAGGTTAGCTATTCTTGTTGCAGAAATTTCGCCTCTTACATTAGCCAACATAATAGGAAGCTAATTGAGATTAGACATGGTGCCGAGCCCATTAAGAAATGCAATTTCAAAAACGAAAGCTCCTGTCCGTTAGAAGGGGAAATGTCTAGTGAAAGGAGTAGTTTATAGAGCCAAGGTGCAAGTGGAAGGCTCATCAGAATACAAGACATACACAGGGGCTTCAGAAAATTCATTTAAAACAAGATTTTATTCTCATAAAAATTCATTTAAATACCCAGAGAATAGGAAGAGGACCAGCCTAGCAAAATATGTCTGGAACTAAAAGAAAAGGAAGACCCACCTTTCAACGTGACATGGAGCATTCTGGACAGGGCGGCACCATACAGGCATGGAGCTTACAAAAATAATTTCAAGTGCAAACATTGTCTATTAGAAAAAATGTACATCTTATTCAAAGATAATAATTCTTTGAATCAAAGAAGGGAGCTAATGAACTAATGTAGGCACGCGGCTAAATTTAAAATGTCGAATATAAATATACCATATGGATAGAGTATATATTTTGTATTTTTGATTTTTGAAATTTTGATTTTGACTCTTGAACGATGAGCGCTACGATGGATTTTGTTTTCCAAGCTATGCGGATCTTAATGTTTCTACATATACATCAGGAAAAACCTTCGACCCTCTTTTCAGGTTACTGTATTGTATAGGATTACCTTGATTATTTATATTACCTTGATTATTTATAAATGATCGAAAATAGGGTGTTATATTTTATTTTAGATGTCTTTCGTATATATTTTTATTAATGCACCCATTCTTTTTAAAAAAAGCAATGTTTTTTTCAAAAAATGCAATGTTGTCAAAATTAGAATGTTGATGTAAGTATGTGTATAGCCGAGGATATGTATTTGTAAGCATGCGTATCTGTGTATGTGTAAGTGAGAGTATGTTTGTGCTTAAGCACACATATACACGACTGTATGCATGTATCCATACGAACTTGTTTGTATACTTGTCTCCATATACGCCAATAACGCCGTTACACAGATCGTATACATATTTTTTTCTTATTTCGTTTTTTCCCCACCCCTCCTTCGTTCCTTTTTCTCTCTCTTCCTTTCTTTCGTTCCCCCCCTTACTCAGTATATGAGAATCGCTACATACATGATTTTTAACTTGCGTGCGAGATGGTTTTGCGTGAATATATGTACACATGCATTTATGTGTAAATGTAGATTTATATTCACACGTCTGTATATGTATGGCGTTGGCGCGCATCCTTTTTGTGTATGTTGATATATATATGCACATTTTAATAAAAATATGTATTGCAGTGTAATATTTATAACAGGTTTAATTCCTATGAATTAATTTATACTTTCTTCATTAACGTCAATATGTATCTTATTCAATGTAAGGTTTTTTCCTAGGATTTTATAATTTTTTATGAGCTTTTTTATATATATATACATATATTTTTGACCTTTTTGTTTATCGCTCGAAGATTGACCGTTTTCTTCTAAAGGGCAAATCAAACAAGTCCATTTCTTTTTAAAGGTGTAGCGTTTGTAAGAGTCTAGATTGAATTAATATATCGGTTCCATTCTAGCAAAAACTGTCTGATGAACGGCAACGAGAAACTCAGAGCAACAGATTTTGTTGAATTTTCTGCTGCTTAAAATAAAGTATATATTATATATATATATATATATATATATATATATATATATATATATATATATATGCATGTATATGTGTGTGTGTGTGTAATTAATTAAAAAAGCGAGAAGACAAAAAAATCAGAACAACGTGCGTACGTAGCACATGCAAAATATTGAGAAGATGCTCGGAGAAAGAAAAGAGTAGTTGAGTTATGTTTCGAGCAGAGCTCTTTTTCGGAAACAGGAAACATAGGAATGTCCAAAGAAAAAGGGAAAAAGTGGAAAACCATCGCCAACAATCCACGTGTAGTTACATTTTGTAGTTACATATTTATATTTATATTCGAATGTGGTATGAATGTATGTATATAATTCATGTCTTTTGCGCAGGTTCTATTTCCGAGTTCCAAACAGAAGGGATTATCACTCCGGGGACTTACGATGAAAATACTTGCACGTGTTACCAAATCCCTTTGTTATGTACACAACATTCCAACTATAGAGGTATGTCTCCACATATAACCAACCACACCGAAAATAACTTGTTTAAAAGGTCTAACGTTTGAACATATGAAATTAGTCACGTCTAAGATCCTTCAAGAATTGAAAAAGAAAATTTAACTTGATAATTGTGAGACAATTTCAAACATAGGAGTACAACATTATTAAGCACATCATTCAAAATTATTAGTGTCTTTTTCTCTTTATTGTTGTTGTTTTCCTTCTGTGTTAAACTTCTAAAAATATATAAACGACTCTTTCAATATTTACATTTAACGTGTGAAAGTTGATATAATACACAGCGCGTCTAATAATACAATTTGACTTGTGTTAAAATAGAACAGAAAAAATAAATTGGAGAAATTTACTCACATCATCCAGTTTTGGCAATTTCACTTTTAAAAAATGTCTGTTATTTTACTCGAATCTTTTTCAAATACGTGTTGCTAAAGACAAATTAAGTTAAAGCTATAAAGCTTTTTTCTTTGTTTTTTAGTATTACATTTAAACCATTCACACGACTTATCGATCAGAATTGTTAGCAGCAGCCGTTCATACCTTCTTATAAATATAACATAATGTTACCCTATTCTTTTCTATTATTAATCAATACAACGTAATATTTTAGACACGAACATTATATGGTAAACATTTTCTTGAAGTCTAGTGAAATTTGAATACTAGTTAGCTGTGAAACCAAACATTAAAAAGGAAGATAGTAGTTATAGATTTAAATGTTTTAATATTCTTTCTCGCAGCTCGCACACGCGTTTGTAGTCTAAAAGGGTGTAAAAACTTATAGTTGTTAATTGAAATTCAATATTAATTATGATCAAAGTTTTCTTTGAAAATAGTAATCTTCATATGATATTCAAAGAAGAACTATAAAAAAATTCAAACACAATTAAAATATCAACTGGCGGTAACTCACCGAGGCCGGAACTCAAGTTTGAACATCCCATATAACCCCTCAAACTTTAAAATGTTTTTGAATTTTAAGAGAATTTTGGCAAAATTTAGATCTACTCACAGGATTTGATACGATTATGTGAAATTATTATTGCTTTTAAAATTTAAGAACCTCAGCCCATAAACCCCAAAAGTTCCACTCTTTTTACGGACTGTCATAATTTTTACAAACTGTCAAACTTCAATGGGCTACCCTTGGTCGCCTCCTCTTTCCATTAAATATGTCTATGGAGAGAAAAATATTGAAAAATGTTATTTCGTGTCAAAGCGACAAAGAAACGAAAAAGGTATCAAGTGGTCGTGAGATATTCTAAAAGTAACAGCTAAATAACCCTCAGATCACTCAGAAAAAATTGCATAACTGTATAAATTCTTGTGTGTAAAACATAAATTCTCGAACTTTCCTGAAAATTCCAAAACATAAAACTTTTAAGGGTTATATGGGGTGTTTAAATGTGAATTCCGCCCGCCTCAACAAATGTTTATATAAATATCCCTAAGACGGTTCGTGAAATGGTCTCTTAGAGTTATATAATATTTCTCTTGTAAAACCTTGTTTATACATTCTTAATACATTCAAAACACAACGATTTCAATATTTTTTCTTCTAATCGAACCCCAGTAATTATATTTGAAAATAATAGGGGCTTTGCTACAACTACTGGCTCTTGCCTTTACTACTACTACTACTACTACTATCACAGCTCCTACCACCACCACGACTAAAACAACTGCCACTCTCTTGGTTACTATCATAACAATAACTACTATTATAGCTTCTACTTCTCACACTTGCTCTGTTCAGTGAAATACTCCTTTAAACATTCAATCTTCAGTCTCACGTTGACTGTGCCCATGCTGGAGCACCGCCTTTAGTCGAGCAAATCGACACCAGGACTAATTCTTAGTAAGCCTAGTATTTATTCTATCCGTTTCTCTTGCCGAACCGCTAAGATACGGGGACATAAACACATCATCATCGGTTGTCAAGTGATGTTTGGAGAGACAAACACAGACACACAAACATGTACATACATACACACACACACACAAACACACACACACACATATATATATATATATATATACATACATACATACATGCATACATACATACACACGTACATACTTACGTACATGCATACATACATAATTACGATGGTCTTCTTTCAGTTTCCGTCTACCAAATCCACTCAGAAGGCTTTGGTCGGCGCGAGGCTATAATAGAAGACATTTGCCTAACGTACCACGCAGTGGGTTTGAATCCGGCACCATGTGGTTCATAAGAAAGCTACTTGCTACACATCCACTATGTTCATTCAACATGTTTCCATATCTTCTTTTTGTTGGCTATAATATGGAGTTTTATAAATAAGATGAAACTTGCGCGATTTTTAATCACCCTAGTATTAAGTGAAATATTAAGGCACGCAATATTGAAATCAACGTTAATAATTCTATATATTCTATATAATTCTAAATATTCAAATATTTTATGTAATTCGTTGAAGATACCTTTTACTTGTGAACTACCAACTTATCTGGTGTTTGGCCCTTTATGTTTCAAT
>NC_043004.1:84290868-84308368 GCF_006345805.1 Octopus sinensis
ACTTACGTACTGGGGTCGATCTAACTGACTGGCTCCTCGGCCAAAATTTCGGCCATTGTATCCAGAGTAGAAAAGAAGATATGATTCTGATAGTTCACTTCATTTCTTTAAAACATTATATCGCTGAGAATTTTTTTTCCCTCAGTGGTCAAGCATTACTTCATTTATGTAAAGTTGTCGTCCATATATGTTTGTGCCTTATCTGTAATAGTAAACTTAATTTTGTGTATGGGAGGAATTCTTTCCCGTTAAAACTGTTTAACATGGCTATTAAATGAAAGTTTGCGATAATAAAATTAATATTTGAATATCAATTCTGTTGACCTAATATAAACTTAAACTTAATTTCTGTTTGCTTGTGATTTAGCGCTCTATAGTATCGACATTTAACGATAACGAAAATTTAGTGAGCAATTCGCCGGAATTCTGCAATATGATTGATTGGTATTTCTTTCATACTAACAGCGTTATAACCTTTGATGTTTACATACATACGCAACACACACTCACACACACATATACGGAGTGAGTAAAACATTATACGCACTCTTCTTTCTTTAATTTATGAACACAAAAGCATTTGTTGAACAATGAGAACGTTTGGGGTAGAAGAAGGTATACGGCTAGTCTCACAGACTTTCCGTAGCCAATCGACGAAATAATAAAAGACGTTTGGAAGGTCCAAAGTTGTAATAGTCGGAAAGGACGTGATTGGGATTTTATGCAGGGTATTCCTGTAAGAAAAAAACTAATTGATTTTTCCAGCGGTGAGGGCGCCGGTATGTAGACGTGTATCGTAGTGCAACAATAGCACTTGATTTGATAGTAAACCTCTGCTTTGAGGCGAACTGGCAATTCGATGTTGTTGGCCAGCTTTTCAGTTTTCCAGGTAATGTTAAACGACATGCTCTTTTGCTTTCCAAATAATGGATATCATAACATTTTCAACAAAAATTGAGTCTAGAATATTCTCTTCGCTGGCGATTTCAGGTTTTACCACTTCTTATTCTGCCTTTTAGTTTCGGTATTAAACTAATAGACACAGATTTCAAATTCTGTGTGGTAAGTAGCCTGCGTACCAACCACATGTTCTTGGGTTCAGTCCCACTGCGTAGCACCTTGGGCAAATATCTTCTACTATAGCCTCGGGCCGACCAAATACTTGTGACTGGATTTAGTAGACGGAAACTGGAAGAAGCTCGTCGTATATATACATATATGCGTGTATTCATGTGTTTGTGTTTGTCCTCTTCACTATTGCTTGGCAACCAATGCTGATGTGTTTACGCCCCCATAAATTAGTAGTGCGACAAAAGCGACCGATAGAATAAGTACTAGGCTAACAAAGAATAAACTCTGGAGTTGATTTACTCCACTAAAGGCGGTGCACCAGTATGGCCGCAGTCAAATAACTGAAACAAGTAAAAAAGTAAAAGAGTAAACTATCTCTAATATAGTTTCGCCATCATCGTTGTGTTGCTTGAATAATTTGATAGATTGCCCCTGGAGGGCATTTATGCCCTTCGGTAACATATCTTGGCACATAGCTCGCGCACACTTTACTAATGTGCACATTCCCGTGGATAGATTCGTATGGAGAACCATCACTAATCGATAGAATACATGTCACCTGATCGATGGCGGTTCGGTAGAATCATCAATCGATTTTGCTGAATCTACATGTCAATGCTTGATGTTGATGGGCGTCCTACTCCCTCTTTCTGCTTTACGCTTTTCCGGCAATTTTGAAATTTCTCAATCTACTTATACATACTTTCATCCATGGAGCACTTCTCCCGTATTGTAATGAAAACCTTCGTTGAATTTAAGTTACTGACACACCTTCAGAAAATGAAAACCGAAGACAGGTATCTATTCTACTTTGGTTCTCTTTAGCAGTGGAGAAGCCAAATTTACTCTGTAACACAAGAAATAAATTAGGTCGATGAACGTGAAACCTGATCTATGTGACCATAGAAGTACTCCCTCCTAGCACGAGCGATAAAGAGATTGCGGGTGTATATATATATATATATATATATATATTATATATATATATATATATATATATACAATTAATTCATCGGATTTATAGGAAATATTATGTTGATAAGGAAATGCATTTTCGATTCTAATCCAGAAACGATCGTCCATAATTGATCCAAAGTAGACTGTGTGATTTCGTTGTCTTCCTTCTTTTTTTACCATATACGTGTTACAAATACTGTTGTTTGTGGAGACCTATTTTTGTAGTAATAGAAATGGTAACCTATTTGGCTGGTATTTCTAATATTTTTGGTATGTGGTTTAAGCAACTTGTTGCAAATAACCCTTTATATATGTATCCTGAAATTAATCTCATCATCAAGTGAAGTAATAGAGGAAATGGTAGACCCTAGATAGCAGAACCTGTTCATTGTCGCAAGCTGTTTGTCATCAAGCTTGATATGGCCTTTCACCGCGCCCTCCTGAGTGAGATTGACAGCCTTCTTTACACTGATGACCAAACCGAAGGCCTTACATGGTGATGATAGGTGGTCCATCATTATTTGTAGAGTTAATTCACTGTGAGCAACAAGTGCCACATCGTCGGCGAGGAGAATGTCTCTTATTGTTGGTCTATTGATCTTAGTCTTTTCTCGAAGTCTAGAAAGATCAAAGTTTGACCCATCAGCTGACCAACAAAGGTAGACACATCTCCCGGCAACTCTTGAAATGCAAACTGCTGCAATACAGCAAAGCAAATACTAAAAAGAATTTATATATTATATATATATATATATATATATGAGTGTGTGTGCGTGTGCGTGTGTGTGTATGTATATATATATATATATATATATATATATTAAGGTATGTAGAAAAATACAACATGGACAAGAACGTATAACTCTTAGAAGACGACACAATAAACACGGACAGGACACTCGAAACCCTCAGTCTTCAGTCAAGAACCGGATCATCGTAGTAATTTCGATATATATATATATATATATAGAGAGAGAGAGAGAGAGAGAAAGATACACCTACACATATATGTATATGTATATATGCGTGTGTATTAATGTATGAAGAGGATGCTATGCTTGGAACACAAAATACAGCGATGGTGCATGTCTATCTCCTGTTACCGAAATATACACATGTTCTCATCCGCATCACAAGACCAGGATCTTTGCCAATGTTTACGATTTTGTTCCAGAGGTTTTCAAATTGAGATATGGACTGTTTTATATACTAATTATGAAACTGAAATTAATTTTTCCTATTCATAATTGAAATGTTTTTAGCCATTAAGTTTAGCAAAGATTGCGTATTTTAGCCAAATATAGGTGAGTATTTTATACGTCACCGTGAAGTTCTGTTACCATATTAAATGCAGTAGTACCATGTGTTCCAGAGATGATTGCGAAGAACATTGTTTCCATAGTAACCAAAGATGCTGCGCATGTTCACAAGGAGTGCGATCAACATATTGAGAGTACATTGGCATATTTAAAGCGTGGGAACAAACACTGATATGGGACACACCGTTCATGGCTGACTCTTTTCTCTGTGAATGTTTGAAAAGGAGATATGAGAAGGATAAATTATTTCCTAAATTCCTAGAGTGTATTGGAAACTGTCGTTCTTGTGTTTTTTAACTACTAATTGTCTCTTTTAAGCAATGTTTTACTGTTATTTCTAGCAACTCCTGTTGGTTTGCGCGTAACTGTTAAATAGTTCATTTGCTCGCGACTCTTTAAATGTTTTTCACTCTTTAATGTAGCTAGTTTAATGTTTTGATGTGCCGGTGCCCCAACCCCTTTCCTGCCACTGTGACAGAAAATTCTGAAAATTATCAAAATTTTTAACATCTGTAGCATTTCCGCATTTTTTTTTTTCTGGAAGAAACGAATAACATTCGGATTCAATGTCAAATATTTTTAAAGATTTCGACATATAGTAAAACTAACCATAAAGATCCCAAATCCATATGAGATGCTCTCTCATGCTAAATATCACAGTATACTCTGTTCTAACACGGTGACAACTTTTCAGTGTGAATAAATATTACCGTTCGACCTTATTATTGTTTTTGTCACAATAAATTATTTTAAAATACGTCCACGAGCTATTTGAGATACCAGTGCCTGATTACGCACTGTAATTCTATGTATATTGCAAGAGGTGTTATGCACTGTAATTCTATGTATTATTGCAAGCGGCGTAGTCACTGTTATCTCTAGCTTTAGGGCGTCTAACTTTGATAAGGCCAGATGGTAATGGGAGATGACTATCTCATGTTTGTGATATGATAATATCTGTTTATAGGCATAAAGGTTCTCTCATATACATTTAACCCTATAGCCCTATGTGCTTATAGGCTTTCTCACATATATTTAAAGCATTTTGCATTGCAGTTCCTAAAATTTTATTTCAGTTAATACCACATAAACACTAACACTAATATACTAACACGTAGAGGTGTATTAGTCCCTCGGGTATTATGTCAGTATTCCAATATCCTAACTGAAGATAATGGAAGAGACTGATTTGTGAATTAACCTGAGGCCTACGTAATTTTGAAAGCCTAAAAGCGAAAATATTTTTAATGCAGTGTATGCAAACATTAAATAAATATTGTGAAGAATAATTTGAAAATTTTGAAATATTTTAGGTTCCATTAATATCATTGAAGCCACTGGGTTATATTTGTAGAGGACTAAAAAATCAGAAATGAAAACATTTAACAGAAGATAAACACAATTAAAATTCTCAAACTTTTTAGAAGAGAGATGTTTTATTCTTCCATTACGAGCCTCTGCATCATAAACTTTTAGCATATGATAGCGCATTCATTCACCTGAAAGATTCCGATATACAGAAGTATACATTGCATTTCCCGTATTGCACGTAAATCTGCGAACAAACTTCATCGTTGTGATGTGTGTGGATTTGAAAGATTATTGAATATCGAATTATTCCTTCATAATGTTGATCGAATGATATCGCGTATCTTTGAATTTTTAACTATACATAGACCCTCAAACGTCACAAAAGCTTCTTGCAAACTATTTCGCATGCAAGTTACAGTCACAATTAATACTGAATTAACCAGTTTTCTAGAGTTATTTCCCCTTTTACACTCCAGTAAATCCTTGCTTCGTTCAATAAAAATCCTAATTAGAATCATGATTTAAACGATTTGTTTCTTACATGAAATATTTCAGTAACCTGAATAGAAGAAAAAATTTACGGAATGTTAACTGGTTCAAGTTAAAATATTGTTCTTGTATAATAACAAATTTAGTATACATAAAACATAATGTATTCCATATATTGGAGAATAGTACATACACTTTTTGTCATACCACGAAAAGGAAAGCTATAGGCTTCCATATCCAGCCAATACAAATTGAAAATTGAATATTTACACAAATGCAAACATCTGTGCCCCTTCTCAAGTCATTATGTTGAAAATGTCACAGATGTGTTTCTTCTCAATATAACGTTCTTGACAAAGGGTTGTTGTACTTAGATAAAGCGAATTGACCATATGGTACTAAAATTAATGAACAGACGTTTTGCAGGTAATGATTCTAAGAAATTACAGATATATGAAAAAACTATTCTAATTATATTTACCACACACACACACACGCATATATATACTCTTTTACTCATTTACTTGTTTCAGTCATGTGACTGTGGCAATGCTGGAGCACCGCCGTTAGTCGAGCAAATCCACCCTAGGACTTATTCTTTGTAAGCCTAGTAATTATTCTATCGTTCTCTTTTGCCGAACCGCTAAGTTACGAGGACTTAAACACACCACCATCGGTTGTCAAGCGATGTTGGGGGTGTGGCAAACACAAGCACACACGCATATATATATATATATATATATATATATATGTGTGTGTGTGTGTGTGTAGTTAATCCAAACAAAGCAGCACAACAACACACAACAACGCGAGGACGTGGAACAAATATAGTATCATTGGACGCTCAGGAAAGAAGGAAAGAAGGAGGGTTTACGTTTAGAGCGGAGCTCTTCGTCGGAAACATAGGAGAAGGAAAGATCCAAAGAAGGGAGGACAGAGGGAAAAAATCGCCAACGGTACACACGCGGTATATATATATATATATATATATTATATATATATATATATATATTATATATAATATTATATATATATATATAATATATATACATATATATATATATATATGTATATATTACAAAATATAAAGTTATATCTTGAGTGACAACAACGCTCAAGGTATACAACGGACTGGAAATAGAAGTGGTATCTTTATTATAGGTACAATGGTTCGAATGAAGAGGGGACAGTACAATACAGGACATGGGGTACAATTACAGAAACGATGGTATGAAAGGAAATATTTATAATGAATTAAATGGAATGGCTTACGAGCCCCCCAAAGCTCGCAGCTTCATTTACAATTACCATGGTATTATCCGGGACATTCATCCGTAAAGTAAGCGAGTAAATCCTCCATTTGTATAACGCCGGACAAACTGTCATATCGAATGTATTGCATTACGCCTACAGCTATATTTGAATACACATTTATTAATTTCAATACGGTCTCTCTTTCTACAATTGCTGCCTTTATTTGGTTATCGAATATCTTTGGGTTCAGTTTCACTCTAGTTAGGTTTTTCATATTCGCTAATTACTTCTCAATTTCTATATCCTTTTTGTACGCCAATATCGCTTTGAGATTTCTTCCTTTTGGCCTTCGTCCTTCCTTACATATTTACAGTTGTTCTTCCACTTTTCTTTCCCATTCTTTCTGTTCCTCCCACGTTGAAACTTCACTCTCTTTCGTTTCTGTATCTCTCTCTCCGTGCGCTCGCTCCTCTATCTCGTCGGTAGACTACTTTTTAGCTTTTTTCTTTTTTTATGTTGTTCTTTGGGTGGTGATTCCACCCGTGTTCGATTTCTTTCTTCTGTTCTTTCCTTTTCTTTCTCCTTCACCAACTCGTCACCACTTTCCACATTGTCTTTTGTCACGATTTCTCTTCCGCTTGCAATTCCATATTCTCCTTTTGTAACTCCTCTCTCAAAGCCTCCAGTGTTATCGTCTTCTCTTGTACTTCTCTTAGGGCGCACACCTCCTTCATATGCCCTCTACTTTTACATTTGTAACACAATGGTGGTCTCCCCTACACCACCACTCTCAGTCGTACCTCGTCGGGGAACACTAATTCCTGTGAGATTTTATACCGGTCTGGCATGGTTATCTGAACCAAAGCCTGCACCACAGATCCTCACCAATTTATTTATTTCGACTTTTCTAACATCAGTATGTCGACGCTCTCTTTGCAGTTGAATATTATTGCCGCTACAATTCTTTCTGTGTCAAACTCCGGTGGAATTTTACTAATCCGTATTCTCACTGCTCTTTTTCCACAATAACTGGGAAGTAACACCCATTTTTCGGATTTCAATACCGTCGTGGCGTTTCTCTTCACTTCGTCTTCGTTTTCAAAACGAACGTCTACTGTTGCGAATTTTCTACCTCTATTGTAGAAGGTAGTTTTTCCTTTAATCTCCTGTAGACACTTCTCGATTTCTTCCACCTCTGCCACTTCTATTCTCTTCGAAACCACATTCCACGTTCTGTACGTTATAATTCTCTTCTCCGCTTCTTTCACTTCGTCTTCAGGTGGTGTGACCCTCAGACAATCACCTTCCTTCTTGAAGCTATCGTAATACTTCCTTAAACTCTCCTTTTCAATAACTATTTCTTCCAACTGTAGTTCACTCGCAGCGAGGCCTTTGCTCCCGCGTAAGTTTGGGCTTGCATACCCAACAAAAACTCCAGCAATTCACCACGCCGTAACAACTTCCAACAACAAAATCATCAAAATCCAACTCACAACCGCAATACAAAATAACCGACACAAACACTCGACTGGAAATAGAAGTTCTCCAATGAGCTCTATACACTTTTTCATCCAAAGGGAGGCAATGCGAGCAACAACCACAGGAACATCACACAATTCAAAGATAGACCGAACACATACAAATCTTATATACTAATTTATATATAAACAGTCCGATATTTTAAAAAAAATTAAAATTCAGTAATATATAAGTATCATATACCAATACAAATATAAATATAAATATAAGTTTTGCATATAACACGCTTAAAACTGTTAGAGTAAGGGAAATAAATATAATGATAATAAAAGAAAGATATGGCATATCAAAGGACGAATAAAATTCCGGCGAATAGTACATAGAATATAATACATATACAAGCTTACAAAAATATAAGATATACAGAAGTACATCTACGGGCCGTTTCGGGGATGTGCCAATTGATATTAGACATATCAGTACTTAAAATAGTACTTAAAATTGGTACACCCCTCATCAAGATGGCCTACGATTATTCTGCGCTTTGCATTAATTCAGAGATGCAAGTAAATTATATGTTATGTAATATAATAATATAAATTATCTACAAGTCCTTAAGCTTCGAAACAATTTGTCTTGCTATTTCAATTTTATCATTGTTAAGTATAATTTCATCAAATAATGTTCCTGTTATTTATGAGTTTATACACATCTTATTGTTTTCATTTCTATCATACCATATATTCTTCATGTTTTGAAGTATGATACGTTAAGGAGCTTTTTTTCAAGATTATTAACGGATTACTTGAATCCATATATTGTGACTTAGACTTAAATATATATATATATATATATATATTGAAATTTGTTGATTTTATTAAATTAATTATATTTCACCCTTTATCTGTATTGATTATTTGATTCCCCTACGACGGAACTACGAATTCATTTTCGGCAGTATTATTTGTGACTCACGTGGGAGAAATTCTGGAGGGAGATACGAATTCACTTGTTTATATAAATGTGGATATGCTGGCGGGCTTCTATATGTCCGATATCGCTTGTTCGGAATATAGTGGTAAATTTTCTCTAGCATTTTCAGATTTATTTATCGGAATATTATGTTGATAAAGGAAATGAATCTCTGATTTTAATCCAGAAACGTGCGTCCATATTTGACCGAACATTGTTTGATTTCGTTTTTTCTTTTTGCCATAGTGAGTTACAAATACTGTTGTTTGTGGGACATATTTTTGTAGTAAAATAAATAAGTCGTCTGGCTGCTATTTCTAATACTTTCGGTATGTGGTCTAGCAACCTGTTGCAAAGACCCTCATTGTTATAATTATATATAATTTTACCGAATATGGTCCTTTTTCATACCGAAAAACTACTTGGGGAAATTGTTGATTTTATTAATTTAATTATATTTCACCCTTTATCTGTATATATATATATATATATATATATATATATATATATATATATATATATACATACAACTTATAAGTAATGTCTAAAGAAAATTATTTCAATGGCGATATGCTGATAACAGACTTTTAAATCGTTAAATTCCACATATTATTTACTCGCTACAGAAAAAAAACATGAAGAGCTGAAATCGGGGAAAGCCGGCCGATAGAATTTTTTTTAAAATTTCGTTATTCCTATATTGAATCAATTTCGGAATTAATCTCATAATATATTTTTTCCTCTTCGTGCTTGTTTTCTGTAGCGAGTAAATAATATGTGGAAATTGACGATTTAAAAATCTGTTATCAGCATATTGGCATTGAAATAAATTTCTTTAGCCCTTATTTATAAGTTGTTTATAATTTTAACCTTAAAGGTATTTTAATATGCTGCCACTTTTTTTGATGGAATTTTTTTTTGTAAAAATACTTCATCCTATATTAGTAGTATATATATATATATATATATATATATATATATATATATATATCATTATACACATGAATACACCCACATCTACACACAATCGCCCACGTTTCTATATATATATATATATATATATATATATATATACACACATATATATATATATACAGATACATACAAGCACGCGCGCGCATACAGACACAAACAAGCACATACACACATATACACATGCTTTCTGCTTTCAAATATAAAATTTCAGACATAACTTTGTTGTTTATCGGGAAATATAATTGAGAGGTTCCACACATTTCAGCAATACCGGAACGCACTATGATCTTCTTGTCCCTATAACGTATCTTCCTCTTTCAAATTATCATAGCGAATACTCTATTTTTTTTCCTTCTCATTTCGAAAGTCTCCTGTTCCACAGCGTTTCAATCTGTATCATTACTACTTTGGTAAATATAAAAAGAAATATATTCTAACCCCACCCACTGGAAGTGATACATAGAAACATACACACACACATATATATATATATAATATATATATATATATATATATATATATATATAATATATGTATGTATACATACACACACACACACATGCATACATACATACATACATATATATATATTATATATATATATATGAACATGGTATATCAACATGCGTACTGTTTTTCCCCTTTCATGTCGGCGCGGATTTGCGTATATAAATGTGTATTTATTCATTTTAAAGCAGCTTCTATGTCTGTTTATCAATTTCGAATTTATTGTGTTGTTTGTCATGGCACGCCCATAATCGTGTTTCATACAGACACTCGTTGGCTTGGATACCAATCTTTTATTCAAGTAGATTCAATTTCATTTCAGTTACTTTTATACAAGGTGAGATTTATCAGCTCTCACAGGACTTGTTTTTTCTTGCAATACATAAAAATAAACACGCGCAAAACAGTGTCTGCATTCAAAACGATTCTAACGACCGTAGGTATTTTTACCTTTCTTGAAATGTGGTCTCGTTGTGCCTTAAATTTAAAGTTCGTGCCGTCCATTTGCTCTGTTTTCTACACTTCTTGTGTGCATCTATACATTTGTATGTGGACGAAATACTTAGATGTATTTCGCCCGTTGCCATTTTGTGTGTTCAAATTTCCCCGAGATCGAATGTGCCTTTCATGCTTCTATGATCGATAAATTAAGTACCAGTGAAACACCAAGTGTCAACGGAATCGACCTATACCCTTCCCCATATTGGCTGCCCTTCTGATAAATTTTGAAACTGTCATCATCATCATCGTCATCGTCATCGTCATCATCATCATCATCACCACCGTCGTCACCATCGTCATTATCGTCATTATCATTATCATTATCATGATTATCATTATCATCATTATCATTATCATCATTATCGCCATTATCATCATTATCATTATCATTATAATCATTATAATCATTATCATTATGATCATTATCATTATCATCATTATCATTATCATGACTATCATTATCATCATTATCATCATCATCATCATCATCATTATCATTATCATCACCGTTATCATCATTATCATTATCATTATTATCATCATTATCATTATTATCATTATCATTATTATCATTATCATTATCATCTTATCATTATCATTATCGTCACCATTATCATCATCATTATTGTTATTATTAACGTATTTATTTACCAGTTTCAGCATGAGAGCCGTTTCTTTTGCAACACTTTTCATAAACCTCCTCCGATGTATGAGATTTGGTGAATGAGTGAGTTTCATGTTGCTGCCCTCATCTGTGTTTCTTACTGAGAAGTTCATCCGGATATTTTGAGAGGAGGAAATCCAGTTTTGTTTTGAAGAAGCCATGGAGGTGCATCAGGCTTTGTGCGGTGATATTGAAGTGCTGTAGACATGTGTGTGTGTGTGATTGTGCGTGCGTGTCTGTCTGTCTGTGTGTGTGTTCCGACCGTACATTATTTAAAACATGATCCTTCCTTCGATTATTATTCCTTCTTCTAAATGAAGGCCATCCTTTCATTCATATTCAACTTCAAATCATCGTAAACACCTTTGTAACTTTAATTTAATTCCTTTGCATATATGTGGACTTGTTCAGACGAAATGCGAACCCTTCAGTCAGTGATCGCCATCTTTTTTTGATAATAAATGTATTAAAAGTCAACGTTGGTCTTGTATTTATGATAGTCTTTAATTAAGGTATTTTGTTCCAAATAACAAATATTTCTTTTTCCACCGTTATCTCCAGTCCCACACAATCTTAATACAACTTCAAGAAAACAGAAACAAGCTATAAAATATATCGATCGTTCTGCTAATACAATAGCGATGCCTTCCAAGAAAACTTATCTGAAACGTCTATAACAGAAAACAGAAAACATTATTAAAAGATTACCACATTAATGTATAGTCTAACAATAACAAATAGCATTATGCATTAATGGGTTTAAATAAAGAGTTTTCGTCTTTGAAGAAAACCCAAACAGATAGTAAAGATAATTTCAAGTATGTTTTTTCATACTAATAAATCCCCAACCTCTCAAAACAAGCTTTTTCAATGCTTCGAAGGCGATATGTTTGTTAACACAAACAATCAAATTCACAGGGACAACGAATAGCTATCACAAAACATACGTGTTTCTAAAGGTTAAAACAAGATTATATTTCGAAATTCAGAGAAGACAACAAACTATGAAATTAATAATCTGGCCTTTCACAGATTCCTTTATGTAAACATAAATATAAACAACCTCCACTCAAAATTATTAAATACGTTTTTTGAATGGCATACATTTAAATGCTAATTTTTGTAGGCATATTTAATATGAATTACACACGTTTTATTATTGAGGGAACTCAATACGGAAGATAGATGAAGAAAGTATTATTGTAAAACGTGAAAATGTTTGGGACTGCAAGTTTGTATTCATAAATTACTCTTACAGAATCTGAATAAGCTGTCAGGCAAACATTGTGGTCGTTATCATTATGAATTTTCCACTGGCATTAATTTATTCATTTAATATAAAACTGCTTTGCCAACCGCTTTGTCGCATTACATCACATCCATCACATTTTATTAAGTCATATAACATTAACTAGCTGAATGGGCCATCATTGTCGGGTCCCCGAGAGATAGACCTTTTGATCAGGACAGACATGCGCAATTTTTCGCAACAAACTACGTTGAGGATAATTTTTCCTTTTTAAATTATTTACATATCTCTTCTACCGTTTCACATGACTTTATTCATTAAAACCTATTAAAACTTGAGAATTTCTTACAACTTTGGTCGTCGTAATGCTTTGCTTTCGTTTGTTTAATGAAAGAAACATCCTCCTCGTAATGTTTTTGATTTCAGTTTGTGAAAGACAGCTTTCATGCAGAAATGCCAGCTTCCAAATCCTATCTTCTGATAACGTAAAATTCATTGAAGTTTAAACCCCAGTAACATTGCTCTGTATTTTTTGGAACAAATAAATAACAAAATCAGATACAACATGGAAACATATTTCAATATACCAAATTTGAATATTTTCACGTAATATCAAAATTACACAACATGTGACAGCCATAAGGAAGACCCTACAAAAGTAGAGAGACAAACAGTTATAGGACGTCAAGCACACACTTAAACGCACACATTCACAGACATACACAAACACACTCACAAGCACACACACTGAAACTCACACGCATTTACAAACGTAAACACAGGTAATCATGAATTTAAGATGGTGTATACTAGACATACATATGCATGTTCGTACGTATCTGCATATATATATATATATCACCGTGACCGATCAGTCTATCAGATTTTGCTACGCGTCGCTACTCACAACGCCCGGTCTGGGAATCGAAACCTCGATCCTACGACCGCGAGTCCACTACCCTAACCACTGAGCCATTGCGCCTCACACATATACACACACACACAAACACACACGCACACACATACACACACACATACATATGTATATATATATATATATATATATATATATATATATATATGAGTGTGTTTCTTTCCGATGGACAGCAAATAAAACAACTACAACCTCTCCTTAAATCTACGTATTCCTCACACCCACTTTCGTTTCCCTTCCTTGGTGTTTTAAAAAGTACGGATGTGTATATGCATGCATGTGTGTGCAGAGTTGGCTTGTGTGTGTTTGCAGAGTGTGTGCTTGTGTGTGTATGTGAGTATATGTATGTCTCCATGTACTTACATAAGTATGTATGCAGCATGACCTGTATATCCCTGAATGATAGCTGGACTAACCTTACAGCCCACTGCCACTCCATAGTTTTCGGTTACACAACATTTTTCTCCTCTTCCCTGATATCAGTCACCCTCGCTATGTCACCCCCTCGTACTAACACCCTTTCACCTTTCCCATATATATACGCACTAAGAAACTTGTTCGGTCACAAAAAAGATCTTAAATTGACATGTATCATCATCCGAATGTAACACAGAATCATACTCCTTTTCTAACAAATCCCAGTTTCAAATCAGAACTACTCTCTCCACCATATGTTCCTCACAGGCTAAATTGTACAAACAAATACATACATTTCGTAAAAGAAATACGTAACGTTGTTTACCCGAGTCATACAGACACATAAGGCTGGTTTCCCGGTTTCCATATTATATGTATTTCCCACCTGGACGGGACGCCGATCCGTTGAAAGATTACTCACCTTTGCCAGGCGAGTAGAGGAGAGCAACGTGAAGTGAAGTGTTGGACTCAAGAAAACAACGCGTCGTCCGTTCCTGGAATCGAAATCACAATCTTACGAACATGAAACGAACACTCTAACCACTAAGCGACGCGCCTTCAAATTCATCCCTATAACATTCTCTATTTTCCTCTTCCTATAAAGCCATCCCCCTGTCTATACAATACATAATTATTAGTCAGATTACGCCGTCTACATTCGAAACCTTAAGCCAAACCTAAACGCAAGACGCAAGAGAGAAAGTTGTTCAAAGAAAAGAATAAATATCGATCAGATGACGCTGAGCCAACCGAATTTTCGAAGTCGCTATTAAAGTTTCTCTTTATATGTTAATACCCGTGTGTTGATCGTATCTTATAATCGTGTACTAGTGTTTCCATGTATATATCTATTAATTAATTAATCACTCTCACACCCTGTCATTCTGTCTGTCTGACTGTCTCGCTCTCTCTGTCTCTGTCTCTGTCTCTCTCTCTCTCTTTATCTCTCTCTCTCTCTCTCTCTCTCTCTCTCTCTCTGTATATATAATGCATCGACAACAGATTGCATCCCCAGAATACAGAATGATACCTTTTAGTGAGCACATTGAGAAATGCGCAAAGCAACTACTACCACAATTTTTAATCTTTCCATTTTACCAATGTGCTATCGGATCATCAACACAAATTAGACTAAACAAGGAAACAATCTTCATTGAAAAGTACAAGCCCAGACTTAACCATTCCAACATACTTATACAGAGAAATTCACACCAAGGGAAAGGCAAAAAATTTTAAGCGATCATCTCCCTTACACCGGAAGAAATCACTTATTACCTCCCCTTATCTAGAACTCTTTTCAACATAAACATAACGATAACTCTCTCAACATAAACATAACGACGTAAGAAATTTGAAAAGCTAAAAGGCGAAACCGGTCTTTCTTCTAAACTATGTCATTGTAAGAAAAACATTTATAATATTCTTCAGACATATTGACTCAAATATATTTTTTTAACCTTTTAAAACAAGCCTTCTGTAGTTTTTTTCAATTTTTACTATTTTCTATATATATTATATATATATATATATATATATATATATATATATATATATATATATTTGGCAATTGCAGCGTGGAAGGTGTTTATAAGGTATTTAAGAAACACGCAAAAACCGTTAGATTCACTTCAACATTTAAATTTAATTTGTCAAAATATTTTCGTCGCTTTCACACCGAAACATGTTCACTGACAAAAATTCGTGCTGCAAAACGAAGTTTTGTCAGTGAACAGGTCGCGGTCTGAAAGCGCCGAAAATATTTTGACAAATTAAATTTATATGTTGATGTGCATCTAACGGCTTTTGTGTGTTTCTTAAATGGTTTATAAACACCTTCCACACTGCAATTGCTTTCGTTCCAGCACACGATCTCAGATCAGGTCACTTGCTATGGAAGTACATCTCCATAATATGTATATATGTTTGTATGCGTGGGATTATTATTATAGGTTGGTGAGTGGAAAATGGCGTCTTCTGGGGGCATTTTCAAGGGACCAAAGTATGGTAAATTAAAAAGAAGTACTAATTCCCAGACTAGGTTTTCACGACAATGTAATCAAAGAAAGGCTTCAGTATACCTTTTGCTCTGCAAAGTTCTGTGCTCACATTCTTGGTCAGCTCCAGCCAGTGGTTTACACCGTTACTGCAAGAAGACGGTTTTAACTGAGAAAAAAGTCTTTTAAAGCAATATTGTAAACGCATTTTAAAAGTAACAATCCATGCCTGTATGGGTAGTTATGCATGGATTGTTACTTTGAAAATCAAATACGAAACCCGATTTATTTGTCTTAACTGCTGTATGAGGAGATATAGTTCGAAGTACTGCATATATATGCAGAAATCCTTGTAGATTACACGCGCTGTACGTAGTAGATAACTATATTGCTGAAGGCAGAATATTGTATTTTGGTTACGATATATATTTAGTATAAAATTGAAATATGTTGAAGTCGTAAGATAATTTTAAATAATCGAAGGGAAAGATAAATCTGGATTTCAGTATTTCCAGATTATTCTTTTGTTATCAATGCATATGATGGGTTTTTGAAGACGAATAGTTATTATTTCAAGGAGTATGTTCGAGTTAGCTACAGCATAAGTAAAAATTCAATCTTCCAAGTGAAGAAGATAAGCAGAATGTTTTGCGTAGGAACAAAATTGATATGACGCACGCATCATAATCGATTCATTTGTGGTATCCATATACATACCTACATCATTCAAAATGAATTTAAGTTGTTTTCGAAGTTATGTTCCAGAATGTAAAATCTCTCATCAAACGAAGCTGAATTTTAATCACACGGCTGCAATAAATACTGTAATATATACCTATCTTTTAAAACACTTTTTGAAATAACAAAATTGGCCATTGAATCCGTAAAGCTGAGAGGTATGATTAGATATAGTACATAGAGTGCGTTTCACATACAAGGTAGAGATAAGTTTACAGGAAATGGAATAAGTTTCGTGAATAGTCAGGGCACTGCGCAATATTGCCGGTACTGTTCCTGTGAATTTTCCCTTGCAAATATCAGTCACTGATATTTAAAAACACCTATCGTAAGATATGGTTTATTGTCGGTTATTTTAGTTTGACCACTCGTTGTCTTGGTATCTGCAAGGGTTTTTTTAAAAAAATAGAATTATATCTATTTTTTTTTATGAAGTACATACAACACTGGACCATGAAAACAACAATTCCAAGATTTTAAGAGAACTAAAATACTTGATGCATAGTTATCTTATATCAATGCATTCTAATTGTACTTGAAACAACACAAAAATGAGATAAAAACTAAATATAATTGTTCTTGTTGGGCGTTCATGAAATGAGGAAAATGAAGGAAATGCTTCACACACACAAATACACACACACACACTCACACATACACACATATATA
>NC_043004.1:84315868-84318368 GCF_006345805.1 Octopus sinensis
TATAAGTATAATAATGTGTATATTATTATTATTATCATCATTATTATTATTATTATTATTATTATTATTATTGTTTTTAGTAGTAGTAGTAGTAGTAGTAGTAGTAGTAGTAGTAGTAGTATAGTAGTAGTAGTAGTAGTAGTAGTAGTTGTAGTAGTAGTAGTAGTAGTAGTAAGAGCAGCAGTAGTAGTAGTAGAAACGTCACACCGATTTTAGCGTAAAAAGTGTGTCATGTATCTTCACGAATCTTCGATTATGAAAATACTGAAAATGTAAAAAAGCTAGAAATATCATTCAACAGATGCGAACATTCATGGAATATTGGGAACTGTAAAGAAAAAAAAAATAAAACACCTGCTCGCAAATATCAAAATATATTGAGATATTTCTCAAGGTGACAAACTACAGTGGTTAGAGTTCTTCTTTCTTTCTATATCAGTGTCTCCAATATTGAGAAATGTGAACAGTAGATGTAACCTACAAGAAAACCATTGATTGTTAACCATATTCAAGTTGGATTAGCTGACGTAATATGTTATATTTGAAAGCCCATTGCGCACATTTGCCGGTGCCCTGAGAGTAATCGGTAATAACACTGGAATGGTTTGGGAGTGGATTTCAAAGTTTACAAACTGCCATGAATAAAGGAATGTTCCAAATACATAATGGAGTATAGCAATAGATCAAGGGGAATGTGCGTGAGTTTGATAGTGTTGATAAATGTGAATATCTAGATGAATTGGGAGATTATGCCACAAATGATTGAATAATTCAAGTCCATAACATTAAAAGCAAAACTAAGCAGGATATTGACATTGAAATTCTCTAACAAGCATAAGTAATGCTTATCTACATTCGGGCCGCTTGGGATATGAGATGTGCAAAATTCTAGAGGCACTACTTAAATCATTCATGGTTATTTTTCTTTAGGCCTGCTATTGAAAAAATTCTTTGGGTCGCACTTTGCCCTTTACCCTTCTCTAGCATCAACGATATCAATACCATAAAGAGGAGAAATGACACACGTCTCATATAGCATTGGAATATGTTAATTGACTACGGAAAACCTTGTAGAATTTGGAGAAAAAAGTAAGTTCTTATAGTCTGCAGAGGTTTATACACACAGGTAATTGTTGAGAGATTGTATGACAACGCAAAAGCATAAGGGAGAGGATTATTAACGGTAAAAATAATCCCTGAATAGTGGCAGTAGGTATCACGTTTCGTGCAGTGATGTGTTGATGTCGATCATACAATAAGAGAGGTCATATTATTTCAAGGATGGAGATCAAAGTGATGTAATCCAAGATGGAAATCATGGATGCTAATAGAGATTTACTGTGATGTATTTTGACATTATTGAAGGTAGTCGAGTTAAGAAGCTATTTCATTGGCTAGATATTATCCATTTTATTGACCAAGATATGGATATTTGATGATGGAGATCGGCAACCTGTCTTACATTTGTAGGGAAATATCAGCCCAAGTTAAATAAGAAGAATAAAGAGAAGGCACACGGTTCGGAGGCATGTGAAATGTGCGTGTAGGACGGAAAAAAATATGTATGTGCATTCTAGACTCTGAAAGTAAAATACTTTCTTTGATAATTTATAAGAATTGAAAACCGAAAAATTGCGAAGGTGCAAAATTGTGAAGGTGCAAAATATTAATGTACTGGACTGTATTAAAACTTGGTACGAATATTAAACAGAAAATGCTCAAGAATACGACTGTGTATAAGCGAAGGTGCCATCGATACATGCATATCTATTCACCGTTGTACTCAACGAAAGAAAGAGCGAGTTGCCAAATTGATGTTCCCTATCTTTTGTCCAACTTTTCACAAACATAGATACTATTTAAATACAAGTGTGATCTGAACCAAACATCAAGCCCTGTAATTCAACCCTTCCTACAATGGAAGTATCTATCATACCACATTGAAATCAGTTTTTCAAATATATATTAGCACTAATTTTTTGTAATAATTTCATGCCCTACTTGCGTCCACTTACTATTGCTTCGCAACGGAGCCGACCATTTCACGTTCTGTGTGCCCGAAACAACTGCACCAATGACTTTACCCCGCAATTACATCTCACATCTGGGAAACACATCTACATCTGCTCCACTCGCAGCAAGGATCCAGCGTCAAATTATCAATATTATGAACCGGTAAACTTTGGCGGACAAAGCGCATGAAATAAAACTATTCTTATAGTTGGCCGTCTAATTTGACCCCAGAGCATATAACGATCGACAGAAAAACAGGCTAGATTCTTAAGCGTGGGATGCGCATAAGTCTGCTATTAGTTATTGATAAGTAACCTAGCAGTAAGCTTTAAGCTGACGAAATATATCAGTGCCCAACCTGGTAAGAACGACCCCAAATACATTATACCTAATGCGGGGGATTTCCTTTTATACAACAGTAGTGTAGATGTGAAATGATTGTATATCTTCGTGTTAAGCTATAATAATAAGAATTGAAGAATTTACG
>NC_043004.1:84323368-84358368 GCF_006345805.1 Octopus sinensis
GGAGATATTATTGGTAGGTTATGTAGTCACTGAGTCATCATCAACAATTTTCAGTAAATATATGGGGGAGCAAGCATTCTAGACAAAAATACGTATTTCGTCATTTGTTTTAAAAACAGTGCTAAAGTAATAAGATAAAGGGAAAAGACTGCTTAAAAATTACAGCATAAAAATGCAAAGAGCAGGGAAGCAAAACATAATAATAATATAGGGTCATCTCCAAGTAGTTCAAATAACATCTTAGACAAATCCACGTTGTCTCGGAATTAAATATATGGGTGCAGGAGTGGCTGTGTGGTAAGTAGCTTGTTTACCAACCATATGGTTCCGGGTTCAGTCCCACTGCGTGGCATCTTGGGCAAGTGTCTTCTTCTATAGCCTCGGGTCGACCAATGCCTTGTGAGTGGATTTGGTAGAAGGAAACTGAAAGACGCCTGTCGTATATATGTATGTATATATGTATTTGTGTGTATGTTTGTTTGTCTGTGTTTGTCCCCCTAGCATTGCTTGACAACCGATGCTGGTGTGTTTACGTCCCCATCACTTAGCGGTTCGACAAAAGAGGCCGATAGAATAAGTACTGGGCTTACAAAGAATAAGTCCCGGGGTCGATTTGCTCGACTAAAGGCGGTGCTCCAGCATGGCCGCAGTCTGAAACAAGTAAAAGAGCAAAAGAGATATGTTTATCGAGCCATCAAATTTTACACAGGCGAACACATGCACACTCACACACACAGACATACACAGTCAAACACACACACTCCCGCATCCACATACACACACACACACACACCTACACAAATATTCACGATATATTTATACACATATATGCACATGTACTCTTTTATTTAAACACCTGTATGTTTGTATAAATAATTTTTTAAAGAAGCTATACATGTTTGTGCGTATGTCTGTCTATCTATTTATCTATCTATCTATATCTATCTATCTATCTATCTATCTATCTATCTATCTATCTATCTATCTATCTATCTATCTATCTATCTATCTATCTGTCTGTCTGTCTGTCTATATCTCTCTCTTTCTTTCTCTCTCTCCTCTTTGTCTCTCTGTTTATAGCTCTCTGTATAATATATATATATATATATATATATATATAGGCGTGTGTGTGTGTGTGTATGCGTGTGTGTATGTGTGTGTGTGTTTGTGCGTATTTCAATTAGCAAAGAAGAGTAAGCCGGAAATTCTTGTAACAAGAGGCTATTTAACGTACACCGCGTCAAAGAAGATCCATTAGAAACGGAAACAGTGAAGAGACCGTATTAAGAAGCAAGGATTTATCTTCCCATGGATTCGTTCAAGTAAACAGTCTTACAAAAATGTGCTTCTAGCAGTAATTCACCTTGGTAAATGTTATATTACCAACTGTAATTACAAAAGTCGGATATGTCATCAGGTCAACAACCGATAAGATATTGAATGGTTAACAAGCATATTATTCAATACCGTATGCGTTTAAAATCTCATATGAACTCAACTTGTTATTAACTACGTATCAAGCATGTTTGTTCCTTCTCAAGCCACATCTGGTTGATAAGGGCCAGTTTCCCGGTTTCCTTGACGTATAGGTTCGCTACCTGGACGGGACGCCGGTCCGTTGCAGTTGAGCTACAGGATGTAGGAGGAAAGAGTGAGAGAAAGATGTGACGACAGACCCCGCAGAAGTTCGCCATTACCTTCTGTCAGAGCCGCGTGGAAGTTAGGTGTTTCGCTCATAAACACACATTTCCCGGTCTAAGTTTCGAACCCGCGATCCCTCGACCGCGAGCTCGCTGCTCTAACCACTAGGTCATGTGCCTCCACACATGTGAAGCATAACTAAATCGATATCAGCAGTAGCGTTCCAGCCATGAGCATCTCGACTGTCTCTTGAGGGTTACATCTTTTATGGGTTTTTTTATTCAGTCCTAGGACTATGGACCTCTTCACGCACCAACTTGAAGACTTTTGTGGAATAAGTTCAAACTCATAACTTATTTCTTTGAAATCTGTTGCTTATTTTGTCGGGATCTTTTTAACAACTGTTATGTTACTGTCAAAAAGAAACACACACTGACTGCCAATAGCTGAAAGAGATTGAAATACACGAAAAAGACACGTATGCACACACACACGCTCATAAAAACACACACACACTTCACACACATGCTCACGCGCAAATACACACATACGCGCAAATGAATACAATCGCGCACACTCACACACAAATACACAAACATGTAGAAGTACGTCCATAAGGGAAACATGGTTGTTATATAAATTCGAACATATGGCTAAATACTTTTAGTTCTGAATGTCATCATTCGAGTTAGTTCTACATAAATCATATTCACGGCTCTATAATATACTGAATCTGACATTAAATCTACTCATTTCTCTGTTTATCTATCTACATACATATGGATGTGTATGTGTATGTGCTTGTGTGTTTGTGTGTATGCATTTATATATGTGTGGGTGTATGTGTGTACGTATGTGAGTATGTATGTTTGTGCGTTTGTGTGTGTATTTATATATATATATATATGCGTGTATATATTTGTATGTATATATGTGTGTGTGTATGTGCGTATGTATGTGTCTGAGTTTGTGTGTGTGTGTATATGTGTATGTGCGTATGTGGGTGTGTGCGTTTGTGTGTCTTTGTGCTAGTCCCTCCACCAACAGATGTTGGTTTGCTTACGTCCCCAAATTTTACGGTTCGTAAAAATAACGATTAAAATAAAAATAAAATGTAAAAATAAAAAGTATCCGACTAAATGAATCTGCCATCGCCAGTAGTTAATGAAAGAAAAATCTGTGTTCGATTAGTCCATGTAAATCTTTCGAGATGGTGACCAAAGACTGGGAGAAGTACAGGATAAAAAGATATTTTTTAAAAAATGTATTACCTGATATTTTATCAACACGTAACGAAGTAAATATGTATTTAAAAGGATTAATGTTGTGAGTAACAAATATTAATTCAGTGTGATTTTGCAAAGTCCGGAAAAAAAAATTCAATGATGTCTCTCTCTTCTTAAATATACCTACCAAAGAATATCATCCACCGCACTTATTGAATTAATTGGTGCTCAATCGGTCAATCACTATAACAAATAAAGAATACTAGAAGATTTATTGTTACATGTATTATAGCGACTAAGACAACTTATACTATTCACATGAAGAATACCAATATACTTTCTTTAGTCAATAATGGAAAGAAACACACACACACACACACACATACACACACATACACACACACACACACACACACACACATACACACACATACACACACACACACACACACACACAGAGGTGAGAAGGACTATTGGCTCAAAAAACAGTATTAAGATTTCCGGATTGTGACAAGTGACGGTAACAACTTTAGATTTGGTATTCTGAACTCTTCATTGAATTAGTGTCGTATTCATACTTTCAAGATAAGTGATTTAAAAACAAAATCTGAAGACATATATTGATGTAGAAAGAACGTACAAGAATAAGCGACAGGGAGGGAATACCATGATTTTAGTAGTTTACCGATGAACGCCAGCTGCATAAAAATAAAAACTAAGTTAATCACATTATAGTTAATGTAATTAGGAAAATTATCTAATTGCATTTATGTATAGAGGGAGGAGAAAACATTGTTCGAATTTTAAATACATATATATATATATATATATATATTTATATATATATATATGTGGATACAAGATGTCACCAATAGTGCAAATAACGCGAAATACGTAAACTAGGAGAACAAAAATGAAAGGGGAACAAGGAAACAGAGTAAAGGACCCTTCATTAGTAGGCTGTCTATCTACTACTCATTTTGAGCATTCAACGACAATGCTGGGAATGAGGAGTAGATAGACAGCCGACAACTAATCAATGGTTCTTTTGCTGTGTTTACTTGTCCTTCTTTTACATTTTTAGTTTCATTGTTTACGTATTTCTCGCTATTTGCATCGTTGGTGACGTCCTGTACCGATATATATACATATATATATATATATATATATATATATATATATATATATATATATATATATATATATCTATATATATATATATATATACATGCATGCCTGCATACATACATACATACATACATACTACATACATACATACATACATACATACTATATATATATATATATATACATATATATATATATATGTTGTACGAGTTTGCACGTTTGAGTGAGTGCGTTTACTTCCAAGGTAATGCTACTAATACCTTACTACTACTGATAATAATAGTAACAGCAATATTACTACTACATTATTTCCATTGGACACATATGTGTCCTCATCTTCTTTGTTGCTATCACAACGTTTCGGCTGATTTACTCTCCAGCCTTCATCCTGTTAGAATTTTTAACCCAACCCTCTGTTCTTATTTCTACGAAAACTAAAAGAGGCAACACATATGCTAGTACACAGTAACCTCCTCAGGAGAGCTAGTGTAGATATGAGTAGAATAGGGGAACCAGTATTGAGGAAGGATATAAAAATATTTGGTTTATAAACCCTGAATTTCTCTATATAATTGCTCGTGTGCATATAGCGTAATGTCTAAGAGTGCTGGCTTCTAACCCCAAGATTGCGAGTTCAATTCTAGAGAGTTCTAATCAATTCTGATCACGAATGGCCTAAGAAAAAACTCTATTCTACATGGAATTACGTGGCTAGTTCCACCTTGTAACTAACATTTTAAAACGTCAGGAAACGCCATGGAGGTGGCTCAGAAAGGGTGGCCTAAAAAAAGAAACTGTTCCTCTGTGTGGATAGAGGGTAGAAAATGTGACTCACATTGTTAGTGCTTGTGAATATTTTGCGCGGACATGACGAGGTAGCGCAACATTTTCACTGGTTACTATGTCGGAAGCATGGATACCATGTAACAGGTGTATGGTGCCAAGGAATGAAAAGAAAAGGCAAACAATTTTCTGGGATTTTGAATTCTAGAAAATCATGGTTAGAACACATGTTGTTAGAACATTTATGAAGGACAACTAAGAGTGCCTAATAATGGGCGGGGCAGTGCCAGGTGATCGATATATTATCATGAAAGAAAGAGAAAAGAGCGACGAAAATGGAGCCTGGGAACTCAGATAGCCAAGAATCAAATATAAAATGTGTCCCATTATCATCTGACCATTGGGTTCAATACCACCCAATCTGAAGAAGAATCTTTAGAAATACCCTAAAAACAAGGTGTATTGCAAAAATCGGCATTAGTTGTAATGCCACGAATGTTGCGTAAAATACTGTCTGTCTGAGGTCCTTGTTGTAACTTGACAGACAATACAAACCCCGGAAGACACAATTTCAATTAAAAAAATCACCATATTGGATACTCTAATAGTAATGTCAGGCTTCGTATATTTTTATCCCAGTGTCACTTTGATGGCATGCATTGCTCTCTCACTCAATAACAGCAACAACAACAATGACATCAAAAACAACAACAACAACAACAACAATAATAATAATAATTAATAATAATAATAATAATAATAATAATAATAAAATGTCCCGATGCAATACCAGGCAGTGGCTCTCGTGGCTTCTGAGCTTAAGTGATTGGTATTGTTATCATGTACATTGTTTTGTCTTGGTATAAAAGATGGGCTGCAGCAAATATTCTGCTGAATCCCACAGATTTGACCTTAACCAGATAACCATGTCCCTTAGTGGCTGACGATATGTGCATCTCTGATCACGAGCAGAAGTAGTGGGGGAGCATCAAAGCCATGTGTTGAGAGGGATTGTTTGGGGTTTGAATAATTCATCTCTGGAAATATGGGTGTTTCGTTCAACATCCTTAAACAACCCTATTCAGTGACCTTTTTAGAGGAATGTGTTACTCGACCAGAAGAAAATTACAACTGTTCCCCTCCTGCAAGATCATGTGCTGTTTATCTTGATATGAGATCACCATGTCGCGCACATATGGTTGTGATGCATGTTCCTAGCGTACCCTTGTCAGGCGGATATTCATGATGGGTATACTGGGCTTTCTATATTTTACCCCAATGTCACTCAATAATAATAATATTTTATCACTCAATAATAATAATAATAATAAAAACCATTGATCATGTTGTCTCCAAATGCAGTCGTCTAGCGCCTACAGAGTACCTCAACAGGCATGATAGAGCTGCACAATATATTCACTGGGTAATTTGCAAAACCTGGATTTGCCCCATGAAAAAAAATGGTGGGAACACAATCCACCGCCAGTGATTGAAAATGACCACATCTCACTCCTCTGGAACTTCACCATTCAAACTGACAGAATGATAGATGCAGATAGGCCAGACATCATATTGAAAGACTTCAGACAAAGAACATGCCTCCTCATTGATATGACTGTCCCAATCGATATAAACGTATCTGTCAAGACCTACCAAAAACTGAGCAAATATAAAGATCTTGAATTAGAAATCAGCAAAATGTGGAACCTGAAGACTAAAACAATACCTGTTGTCATAGGTGCCCTGGGAATGATAGCAAAAGGGACTGATTACTACCTAACTCAGATACCAGGAAACCCCAAAATGGCAGAAATTCAAAAGATAGTGCTCATGGGAACCGCTCATATCCTACGCAAAATATTCTCTATGTAATCCCAAGGTTTAAAACAAACTTTTATTTTTTTATTATTATGCATTCACTAGTACAACACAAAAAAACCCAAATATATGGCACACTAGGCATAACAACAACGTGAACTTCCAATCTGTTGTCTCTTGAGGTCTCTGGGTGAGACTTGGAGCCAATTTGTACAGACATAAAGCAAAAGTCAAACATAGAATAGTAATAATAATAATAATAATAATAATAATAGTAATAATAATCATAAATACTCAGATGCAGTCCCGATCTTAACAATTGAAATTATTAATATGTACATATCTTGGCTTGGTGTATAAAACAATGTCTGCAGCAAACATTCTAACTACCGCAGATAATTCCTTCACGTTAGCTAGATGGGCTAACCTTCTGATCACAAGCAGAAGCAGTAAGGAACCATCATAGGCACGTGTTAAGTGGAATATTTTCTGATTTGAAATCGAGAGTGTGTTGCATGTGTATGCCCTTTTCTTCTTATTTTGAGGTCACCATGTTGCGACACATTTGGATGTAATTCATGTGCATGGTGTACTCTAAGCAAACGGGCACACGGGATAATTTTATTGGGCTTCGTATATTGGTAACCTCAGCCTCACTTTGATAGCATGCACCAGTGTCTTACTTTATAGTAATGAGGAAGGTGATGGTTTACGAAAAAAGATTAGTAAATTTAAAGTGAATATATAGACGATAACTTAAGTTGTAATAATCATTTGGGATTTTCGCTTATCAGAACCCGACTGGATTAGAACACAGTAAGAAAATCGCCCGGACAAATGCAGCATGCCAAATATTTCCGATTCTCCAATGATTTTACTACTTTTCCACAGCGACTGCTGCTCCCGCTGCTCCCGCTACTTCTACTACTGCTTCTTCCATTTATATTACAACAAAGAAAAAGAATTAATTTTATAGTCATTATCATCATTATTACTACCTTCTCTATTAGAAATACTAGCAATACGATTTTACAGTTTCTATTGTTTTTAATTCTGTCAAGCTCACTGAGGGACAGTGAAGTGACATTTGATATATAAGAAATCGATGTTTTTTATCTGATCGCCATGTTTTTAATCTTATGGAAACACCCATTGATATAAACTATAAAAAAATCATTTAGTTGCAATAATGCGATTATTTGCTGAATGTGGAAAATAAAGATTCTTCAACTTAACTAAAAGAGTATTATCTATAATCCACAGATCAATAATACTACAGCGACATATCACGGTAAATGAAGCTGTTAAAGTTGATAAAATTAATGTCTTCATTGCGTATGCGGGATACTTTCGATAGCAGGTTTTGCAGCCGACGTAATGAAACGATAGATTATTTTGTCAATAACTGTTTCTAAATTCCTGATAAATTGGATGAACTGGATAGGCGAATTACAGGTGGCAGTGTCTGTAGATTTGACGATTACGAGCTGATTATTGTTTAATATTCGCTTTAATAGTTTTGCAACAGGAATCCTTTCAACGCACGCATTGAAATATGTTTAGCCGCTGTGCTATAACTGTTATTCTGTAGTCACAAGTCGGCTTTCATCAAATAAACGTATGATTTTCATATAAATTGGTCAGCTACGCGGAAACTGCAGACGTATTGTTACTGACACACAATATCTTCAAGTATGTTTGGAAATTTTAACATAAAATATAGGCACAGGAGTGGCTGTGTGATAACGAACCACATGGTCCCGGGTTCAGTCCCACTGCGCGGCACCTTGGGTAAGTGTCTTCTACTACAGCCTCAGGCCGACCAAAGCCTTGTGAGTGTATTTGATAGACGGACACTGAAAGAAGCCCGTCGTATATATGTATATATATATATATACATGTATGTATGTGTGTGTGTGTGTGTGTGTGTGTGTGTGTGTGTGTGTCCCACCAGCACTTGACAACTGATGGTGGTGTGTTTACGTCCCTGTAACTTAGTGGTTCTGTAAAAGACACCGATAGAATATGTACTAGGCTTATAAAGAATTAGTCCTGGAGTCGATTTGATCGACTAAAGGCGGTGCTCCAGCATGGCCGCAGTCAAATGACTGAAAGAAATAAAAGAAAAGAGTATAAAATGAATAATCACTGGTTATAATCTCTGAGAATACAGTGCGATGAACTCTAATCATGATCAAGTCTACAAGTTTTTTTTTCACCTCAAAATCTACTGCGACATCATTAAACCTTCAGCGACGTCATTGTTAATGTGACTCGTTGTTGAAATTTATATAAAATATTTTCCCCCATGAACTTTCTTCCCAGCCACATCCTTACTTTAGCAAGTTCCTTTTACTATGGCTTCGGGCTGACTAAAAACTTGCGAGTGCATTTGGTAGACGGAAAATGAATACACGCGCGCACACGCACACACACATGAATATGGGAGTATGTCTTTATTTCCGTTCCCCCCATCACTGTTTGACAACCGGTGTTGGTACGTTTAATGTCACCGTAAAATATCGGCTCATCAAACGATATAAGTAATATTACGTCAAATTTCTTCCAACAATATTTTACACAAATAACTTAGTTCTGTTTATGATATTTTAGAGAACATGCATAATCGGGTTTGTCAGCAGCACAATGTTGATTTAAGATTCAAATTTTGATAAGGCACACACACACACACACACACACACACACACACACACACACACACACACACACACACACACACACATACACACACACAGTTAATTACATTTTCTTGCAATCAAGTACACAAATGTAACGAAGTTGTTTAAAACATGGTTATTGTTCATCAAAAGAGCTGAAGAGCTGTTGCTCTCAAAGTATCATAGCATTTGTGAAAATCTTTTTTCCAATACAATGCTATGGAAGATTATAACTATAAGAACACTTGTTTTTCTGGACATACTGCATACAGATAAAGTAGAGAAGAGAAGCAACGGGGGAAGCTACTAAGGTGTCACTCGATACAGTAGTTATAATATACTTTACTACTCTAGGCACAAGGCTTGAAATATTGAGGGAGGTGACCAGTCGATTAGATCGACCCCAGCACGCAACTGGTACTTAATTTATCGACACCGAAAGGATGAATGGCAAAGTCGACCTCGGTGGAATTTGAACTCAGAACGTAAAGACAAACGAAATGCCGCTAAGCACTTCACCCGGCGTGCTAACGTTTTTATTTCTTTATTGCCCACAAGAGGCTAAACATAGAGGGCACAAACATGGACAGACAAAGGGATTAAATCGATTATATCGACTCGAATGCGTAACTGGTACTTAATTTATTGACCCCGAAAGTATGTAAGGCAAAGTCGAACACGGCGGATTTTGAACTCAGAACACAAAGACAGACGAAATACCTATTTCTTTACTACTCACAAGGGGCTAAACACAGAGAGGACAAACAAGGACAGATACACGGATTAAGTCGATTATGACGATCCCCAGTGCGTAACTGATACTTAAGAATTTCGCCCGGCGTACTAACGATTCTGCCAGCTCACCGGCTTACAGTAGTTATTTTAATACTCATCATAACGCGATCGAATAAAAGAGAATGACAGATTCAACGCTGTTGTTAGAAGCATATGGCGTGGTAAACAAAAGAGAAATTTCAAGTTTGAAATGCCATCGTTCATTCGTCTGATAGATAATGACTGATCAGGAGTTTAATAAACAACAAATCGTTATCATCAGTCATTTTGATATTATTTGTCTAAAACGAAACAAAAACATTATAAATGTAATCAGAATCCTTTTTACGACGATAAACAAGGCGTGTATTCCATTCTGTGTAGTGTGTTGTACAGTAATGAACTATATTTCACATGGAATAACTTTCATACTAACATTTCAATATCGTGTAATTAGCAACAAACAAAAGCAATAGGGATAGTTTCATTCATAAATGCTAGCTGTAAAAATTCCAGCTTAAAATACAGAGATATAAATTAATAGGAATTAACATCTTCAATTTCTCGTAAACAAAGATATGTATATATATATATATATATCAATAATAAAGGGTGAAATTAATTAATTTAGAAATAATCATTAATTTCACTAAGTAGAGTTCGGCATTTAAAAGACCCATTTAAGGAAGGTTTAAGTAATACTAAGTAATTAAGGGTTCAGCAACGACTTGCCTCACCACACACCGAATTTAGAAATAACAGTCAAAAAGTGTTGTCTATTCTTTCTACTCTTGCTACCGTTGGCCTTCTCGCTTAGCCAGCGGTGTGGTATCATTTGAAGGCTAAAACAATGCGAAAGACATTGTAGCCAGCAATATGTAACAACATCTGATGGCCTGGTGGGTCACGTGATCCCGTGATATATATATATATATAATATATATATATATATATATATATATATATATATCACATGATATCACATGATATCACATGATATATATATCAAATGATTCACACCGCTGGCTAAGCGAGAAGGCCAACAGTAGAAAGAGTGAGAGAATGTTCTGGTGAAAGAGTACAGAAGGGATCACTATAACACCCTGCCGGAAACTCCTGGAGGTTTAGGTGTTTAAGCTCAATAAACACTCACAACACCCGGTCTGGGTATCGAAGCCGCGATCCTACGACCGCGAGTCCGTTGCCCTAACCGGTCGGTCATTGCGCCACCAATATATACATACATACATACATACTAATAAAGGTCTCAAATTTTAGCTCAAGGCCGGCAATTTCAGGATAGGTGTATGTGGATTTCACGGATACCAGTGCTCTACTGGAGTAGGATTAATGACGAGTCGACCTTGGCGGAATTGGAACCTTGAATGTAAAGGGAGGCGAATGTCACTAATCATTTCTTCCAGGCGTGCTAGCTGTTAGTCATAAAAGAAAAAAAAGAGACGAAAAAAGGTGAAAATAAAAGATAAAATGGCAACTGAGGATACCAAATTCTTGGAATCAACCGCTATAAAATATTTACGAACATCCAAAAACTTATGAGATTATCATAGCTGTTCACCTTCTTCCTAACAAGATGTGCTTGGTTAGAGTTAACTACAAATAATAACTGCAAAATAATTACATTCGGAAAGACGTTGACGATATGAAGTATTACCTGATATATAATAAATAATTTAGAGGCGCAATAGCCCACTGGTTAGAGCAGGAGACTCGTGGTCGTAGGATCGTGGTTTCGATTCCCAGACTGGGTCTTGTGAGTGTTTATTGAGCGAAAACACCTAAAGCTCTGCGAGGCTATGGCAGGGGGTAGTGGTGAACCCTGTTGTACTCTTTCACCACAACTGTCTTTCACTCTTTCTTCCTGTTTCTGTTGTACCTGTATTTCAAAGGGCTAGCCTTGTCACATTCTGTGTCACGCTGAATTTCCCCTAGAACTACGTTCAGGGTACACATGTCTGTGGAGTGTTCAACTAGTTGCACGTTAATAATTGAGCTGTGACTTCACTGGTGCCGAGCTGTATCGGCCTTTGCCTTTCCCTTAGATAACATCGGTAGCGTGGAGAGGGGAGGCTGACATGCATGGGTGACTTCTGGTATTCCATAAACAACCTTACCCAGACTTGTGCCTCGGAGGGTAACTTTCTAGGTGCAATCCCACAGTCAGTCATACATGAAGGGGGTCTCAACAATAATAAATACTTTAAAAAATGGCTGCTTACACATCAACCTAATAAAGTCTACTGATATTTTGAATGGCGTGCAAAGTCAATATTGATACAGAGTGCAGCAATAACAAAGTCGAACTGCGTTATAAGTGCATTATATAGGAATTTATGCACTGCATAATTGGTATTTACAAAAGACTAATTAAATGAAAGACGTATTAAAACTGTTGTTTATGTCGAAAGCCTAGAATTGTTAAACATTAAACCAAAATGTATAAACAACGTTATGCTGCAATGTAAAAAAAAGTGGGAAGTTAATGAATATAAAGGAGGTTGATATAGTGAATATAAAGGAGGTTGATATAGTGAATATACTGAGTGTTATAAATTAGGGGAAAAAATAACGACCTTAGTAGAAAGATGAAGGCAGTTCTTTAAATTAAGAATGCACCGAAACAACGGCAGAAAGTAATGCATAAGAAGTTTCTTACAGAAATATAGAATGTCGATGAGTTGAATGAGTTAAACCAACTAATATTTAAATACAAAAGGGAAAGATAACAACCACGATATTCTACTTAAACTAAGATTTATTTACATGAGGAATCGATACACAGGGAAATGGGAACATATACATTATTGATGAAATTAATGCATGCGTATCAGTACATCTATTTAGATATCTGTATAAGTATATATAAATACACAGAAGGCGGCGAGCTGGCAGAAAGGTTAGCGCGCCGGACGAAATGCTTAGCGGTATTTCGTCCGTCGTTACGTTCTGAGTTCAAATTCCGCCGAGGTCGATTTGACTTTCATCCTTCCGGGGTCGATAAATAAAGTACCAGTTTCGCACTTGGGTCTATGTAATCGATTTAATCCCTTTGTCTGTCCTTGTTTGTCCCCTCTGTAGGTAGTAAATAAATAGGTATTTCGTCTGCCATTACGTTCTGTGTTCAAATTCCACCGAGATCGATTTGCCTTTCATCCTTTCGGGGTCGATAAATATAGTACCACTTTCGCACAGGGGTCGATGTAATCGACTTAATACCTTTGTTTGTCCTTGTTTGTCCCCTCTATGTTTAGCCTCTTGTGGGTAGTAAAGAAATATATATATAAATACACAGACCCAAACACACACACATATGTATATATAGCATTGTGCGTATGTTTTGTGTGTGTATAAATGTATACAAGATACAGACACATGAATGCAGTCTATATAAACTTCCTTGATCTAAGGGCAATATTTAATCCTCGAATGTGCACAAGTACACAAAATGTAGTGCGCAATAAATTTATGTCTGTGAATTAAAAGAAGAAGCGTCTTCAAATATAAAACATGAAAGTTTTATATTACATTTGCAAGGGTATAGCTTATGGGGAATATTTAATTCGTGTCTCATAGAAGTAAATTATCGTAGTAGTAAGTAAATTTGGACACCAAAACTTGCTGAGTTACTTCTCTCTTAGGAATGGATAAAATTACGAAGGTTGTGCATTCTATATATAAAGAAACATATCATAAAGTTAGTTATAAATTACTTTATATTTCATTATTGAGCAAATATAATGGGCTGGCACTTATAAAAATATGCTATACTGCTACACAGTTGATCGACACACTTGGTGGAAGAGACTACAATATTGCTTATCGTAGTGCGTTAATAGTTAATATTGAGTCAGTATGATAGCGGTATTTTATTGAAGAGGAAAGGCGGACAGCTGGCAGAAAGGTTAGTGCACCGGCGAAATGCATAGCCGTATTTCCTCTGCCGGTACGTTCTGAGTTCAAATTCCGCCGAGGTCGACTTTGCCTTTCATCCTTTAGTGTTCGATTAAATATGTACCAGTTACGCACTGGTGTCGATATAATCGACTCAATCCGTTTGTCTGTCCGGGTTTGTACTCTCTGTGTTTAGCCCCTTGTGGGTAGTAAAGAAATAGGTTCTTTATTGAAGAGGGAAAATAAATCTATGTGCGTTACGAAAGATCAAGTCGGTTTCTGAATGTCATCAGCAAAGTGTTAAACCATTCTTAGATTTGTTTTAACAGACTCTTCTATACCCCGGAACAAATTTACATTGCTATTTGTAAATAACACACCTTGTACTTGCTGTGTTTGAAATTAATTTAATGTAGCCACACGAAGTAGTGACGTTTCAAATAAAAGTATTATATTTGTAATTAACATATTCTTGTACAACCAATGGTTTCGAAGATTTAAGATACAGTCGTGATTGTCTCGGAGAAGAAATTTTCCAAGTAGACTTCATGTTCAAAAATATTTCGAGTAGGACTCAGAATTATATCAACGGTAGTTTTGACATGTGACACATTCTTTTGTTATGTTACATCCTTTACAGAAAATAATAATGATAATAATGAAATTATTGTATACTGTGCTCAGGTGCACCACAACTTGTCAGGAAGTGCATATAAAGTACATGCAGTAATGTAGAAATCTCTGGAAAGCGAACAATGTATGAGTTAGATACATGCTTGTGCGTGTATGGAGGGGAGACAATCAAGTGTAGTGTTGGCGAATCTCAGGAAGCATGGAAGTTTTGAAGGATGCAGTGCTCCGACAACTAACAACTGATGCCGGCAGTTTGTTCCATGCTTCAGCAACTCTCAGCGTGAAAAAATGTTTCCTGAAGTCATGGGAGCTGTGCTGTTTTCTTACTTTGTAAATATGTCCCTGGATGTTAGATGGGTGGATGTTGAAAAGGTGTTCAAGTAGAATCGTTCGCAGTCCATTAAGAATTGCTTTCATTATTTGTAAACACAAAACAAGGAGGTTGAGGTTTCTAAGGAATAAGGCGTTAGTATAATTTTCAATACATATAGAAAATGGGTAAATAAACGCTGCTGTTATAATCAACGAGGAACTGCATTTTAGGAAATATTAAATATAGAAGAATGAAGGAATAGATGGTAAGGAATGTGCAGATTTCAGAATATTAATCATTCTTTATCATATATATTGTCACATTATTTCTAGAAAGAAGAATATTTCATTTTATAGGTGAGCGGGTTATATATATATATATATATATATATATATAATATATATATATATATATGGGTCCTTTTTCGACTGTTAACATTTGTGACGAAGAACGGGCGAATAAAATATCGACGGAGGCGTTAAAATGTATCACTACGGAAAAGTTCCAGCGTTGTTTTGGATAGTAGAAAGTAACTGAACAACCGGGCACTAATATAAACAGGAGTAAACGATGTAAGCTTTGCTTAGCAGACTGTGCAGGTATCCTAAAAAAAAAAGAAAACAGGCTCGACCCGGGACCTTTTCAAACCCCACGAAAGAAATATTAAGTAAAATCGTCATGTAAAACGTTTCTTCCTTCAAACTTAAAATTCCCAATTTATTGAATAAGACTGCCGTAGCACCTAGGAATATCGACACGGGTGGAGGCGATGTAACCGTTATAACGCCGTCCCGCTAGCAGCACCCCTGCGGTGTGTATGAATGACTATGCATATACGTGTGTGTGTGTGTGTGTGTGCATGTATGTATCTGTCTGTCTGTCTATCTAATTATCTGTCTCTCTATTAAGTTACTTTTAGTACTTCTCTGCACATAGAACGAGAATAACATTTGTCTCAGTATTTTAATCTGCTGAACAAATTTCGTCCAATATTCTTCATATATAAATACAGAAATATTCTAAACTATTGTATTGGTTATAATTTTAGTGGCTTCCGCGTAATCTAAGACGGGGAACAAAAGGAAATATCAAATAGCAATTGTTAGCAACTTTCTCAAAATATCTGACTCGGACATTTTGAATGATGCTGGAATTTCCTTCCCCCAAAAGGAAACACGTGAAATTGTTTTCTTGCTCATGATATGTTGCCAAACCTGATGGTTGGTTACAATATCGATCCATCTCTCTGCACACCAGATTCCTATTGGAATATGGGCTCCTCTTTCTTTACATAGGAGTTAATAGAATTCTCCAGAAGGCCTCGTGAGGATGTTACATATATGGAGCGGTCATATATTGAGTTCTCATATTTAAACAACAAATGCTAAACAAATATTATACCAGTGAATGTCAAACAAAGGATCTTAGCTGATATGCAATTTTATCTCGTATATTCTGTGATTGTTATCTCGTATATTTTAAGAATATTTCTATGTATTCATGTAATAATGTTCAGAAAATCATTCCTCAGCAAATTGCTAAAGTTTGATGATGGTATATAAGCGAGTTTCAATGGATTGATTCAACCTTATTCAAAGGGAGATATGTATAATTTTGACAAGAATAGAAATGACACAAGAATCTTGATCATATTTATGACTGTAACTGATTTTAAAATTTTAAAACGAAGCATACAAAGTTTGATAATGTATTGTGTCCGATGGCCTCAAGCACCACCAATTCAAGACTATTGCAATAAAAATATTCCTTAGAAATCTTTAGGTTTGACTTACTTGGAATGTCTAAATACTTGAAGAGGATTTATTTTGTCATAAAAATTATAACACTAGACGTTATGTCCAAAATTTGGGAGCAACATTATTTTGTCTTCGCGCCCACTTGTTTTCCTCTGTATACCAGCTTCTTTTATTTGTGAGTGTAGAGAAGCAGTGGATTAGTGGTTAGGGTGTCAGCATCATGATCGGAAGATTCTGGTTTCGATTCCCGGACAAGGCGACGCGTTGGGTTCTTGAGCAAAACAATTCATTTCACGTTGCTCCAGTTCAATCAGCTGGCAAAACTGTGTAACGCTGCGATGGACTGGCGTGCCGTCCAACAGGGGAACACATACGTCACTGAAACCGGGAAACCAGGCCCACGAGCCCGGCTAGATTTTAAAGGGTGCATTTATTTTATTATTTTATTTGTCCAAAATTACAGATTATATTCGAACTTGCACCATTACATCTGAATTAATATTTCCTAGTACGTATCTACGCTGTAAACATCTATATATTTGGCAATAATTTGTTCAATGGTTATCGGAGATGAAACGGATAGAAAAAGCAATGTAGATACAAAAATATATATGATCTATAGTCTTTCATCTTGAAAGATGATGCTAATGGCCTGTAAAATTATGGCTTTGCCGTTTTATATTTTCATAGTATTTAGTTTCGCACCGCTACGTGATCAAATTCAAATTTGATTTTCTCGTGTCGGTTATAGAATTACCAAGAATATACACAGATATGTTAATTTGTACGTGCATTCTCCCATAAAGCGTTGGCCTTACGTCTTTTGGATGCGATTTTATTAAATATCCATTTACCTTGATATAATAAAGTATTGAGAAAATTAAATGAGAGCATTTCTTGATATTCTTAATATTTTAGTTTCAGAATGTGTTGAAAGTAAAAAGGAAGTCACAAGTCGAAGTAGCATGAGCCATGAATTCGAAATTTGATATTAATATACTTTCAAGTATGTAAATAGTTGAAATACATCTTTAAAAACACATTTATATAATCTATAATACTGAGTATATATATATATATATATATATATATATATATATATATATATATTATATGTAGAAAAATACACACTGGGACGAGAACGTAAAACATTTAGAAGACGATACAAAAAACACGGACGGGACATTCGAAGCCTTCAATCTTCAGTTAAGAACCGGATCATCCTAGCAATTTCGGCTGATTAATCTTGAGATCGCTCCGATCCGGCCAGCCCTAAGGACAAACTAAGCTACGAGCATTAGATTTCTTGGAAAAAAGGATCGAATGTATACGAAACAGGGACAGAAAAACGGACGATGCCACACGAATATAAAATATAAAAAACAATAATGGTAAAAACAGGACAAAAACAGCGGGTGTCTTACGACTAATAGACAGTCAAATTTAGTTTAGCTGGCGTATTTGGAAAAAATGCCTTTTTCGGCAGACGAAGACAACGATTTTCTCATGGCGCTGGTTATACTTTTCTTTCTTGCTTTGTTATATATTTTGTTTCTTTCGTTCACTTGTTTCGAAGATGCAGTAATGCATTCAAGGGTTTCGTCGATGTATTGATCTCAGTTTCTGAACGGCCAAAACTTTATTTTATCGATACTTTATCATCGAACTGCTATATAATGGCAGGAAGGAAAAGTGTAAAACAAACTGACTTAATCAAAGAAACGAAGTACATAATCTAACATCGAAACTGAATTATTTTACACTCAGGACCATATATGAGTATGTTATGTTATAAGATTAATAGTATAGCAGTATAATAACAAATAACACAATTACACATTAACCGAATAACTGTAGAACTGGACGAAGAATATATTCCAGGAAATCATACAAGGTTTCTGCAGCAAAATTATTTCCCCCACTTAATAGAATGTTTCAAATTAATACCATTACAAAAGCTCGTCTATATTCCTAATGTTCAGCCACCAAGGAATCAAATTTCCGTACTGCATTCATCATCGGAAAAAAAGTAAGAAGTCACAACAAAATCATAAACACAACTTCTAAAGAATTATACACTTTGAAAATTTAGGGCATCAGGTATTTCATACTAGCGCAAAATTATTTCATATGCGAGATTAAAAGAAACTAAATAGCATCGGCAGATTTATAGACATAATCGGAAGTTTAGATATAGAGTGGGGCCATAAAAATTTTTGAAAAAATTATTAAAATCCTCAAATGATGCGGTTGAAATGATGATAACGAAAATATTCTAACATTTCATATATAAGGCCTATTTTATTGACGAAACATTCAGCAACCCAGTACGCCAAAGGGAAATGCACGTAAGAACATATGAGAATCTACTAAAAGCCATGCTAATATTAAAACGGTGTCTGTTTAGTATATCTGATGAAGGTTAGAAATACGATACCGATTGTTAACTTAAGCAACAAATCCCCATCATTAAGGTGAAATAGTTGAAAATAACATGTTTGCGTCAGTGTATGTTTGTATATATATAGCAAATTAGACTTGTTAGAAGGCAGAATAAAAATGAAAATGGGTGTTTCTACATAGTGCAGGATGTGTTAATTGTGTGAGATCCGTTTAACCTCAATATCAAAGTTTATTGAAAGCAAACATTCCAAAAAATATACTTAAACATAAACATAGAAAACCGGAGCAATGCGTGACTCATATTTTGGTTATTTAAATTATTTTGGCATGTCTATTTGTCTGTATGTAGTATGTCTTATTTACAAGAATTGTCTGGGACCATAATGTTTATTGGCCATATACATGAAGACCAAAAGTATGAAATTATTGCCTGTTTTTATAAGTGGCTGAAAGAGCAACAGACCTTTAAAAGAATGCACAATCCGTATGCTGAAGTGATGTGTATGAAGTTATGTACGTATAAGATATGAAACACTAAATAAGCGTTGTGACAAACATTTACTAAAAAACTTTATAGAATATGATAAATTGGCAACAGTTTTGTGGAACATGTACATTGTATCTGATGATTTGATAAATGTAAACCATTGAGATTTACCAACCACAAGGTTCTGGGTTCATTACAACTACGTGGCACCTTGGGCAACTGTCTTCTACTATAGCAAGTGTTTTCTACAGTGTATGTATGTGTGTATGTGTATATGTTTGTTTTCTGTGTTTGTTCCCCCAACATAGCTTGACAATCGATGGTGGTGTGTTTACGTCCCTGTAACTTAGCGGTCCGGCAACAGAGACCGATATAATAAGTAAAGTACTAGGCATCCAAAGACTAAATCCTGGGTTCAATTTGCTCGACCAAAGGCGGTGCTCCAGCATGGCCTCAATCAAATGACTGAAACAGTTTAAAGCAGTGATTCCCAAGGTGGGGCGTACGCCCCACTGGTGGGGCCTGAGAAAATTCAGGTGGGGCGCGGGGCATAGACGTGGGCTGTGAAAATATTTGTACATGACGAGCGGTCATCGCGGGCACAACCTTAGATTCCGTCTTTCCTTTGAAGCCTCCACATCGGAAACTCTCGCACCCCAGCGAGACAAAGAAGATCCCGCACTGAGCAATAAACTTACTATTCAGATAAGCCAATCAATTGCCTCAATTAATTTGCCTCAATTAGTCTTTTGTTAGCCCTATTGAAAATGAGCAAACCAAACAAGAAGAAGACTCGTCAATACGCGGTGGAGTTTTTGAAGTTTGGATTCATTCCTGATGAGCATGATGAGCGTAAACCGTTTTGCTTATTATGTAATCAGACGATGAGCAATGAGTCAATGAAGGCAGGTAAGCTGGAAGCGCACTTAAAGGTAAGACATCCTAATAATTCAATTTAGATTTGGAATACTTCAAATCATTGAAAGAAAAATTTAAAAACGAACAAAACTCACTTCACTATTTCATGCAAAACAAGCGCCTCATACTCGTGCCCTTGAAGCCAGCTACGAAATCTCCTTGCTTATAGCAAAAGATGGAAAGAATCACACTATTGGAGAGCAACTGATTAACCTGCTATCTCAATATTCTTAAAAACTGTATTACAAAAAGATGATGGAGATATCAGGACTATGCCACTCAGTAATAACACTGTCTCGAACAGAATAGATGAAATGGGGCAAGATGTTGAAAGCCAGCTCATTGAGAATTAAAATTGCGTAAGTTTTCATTACAAATGGACGAATCCACAATCCGGGACAGTGAGGCTCTGTTATTGACTTATGTGAGGTATATTGACCACGAGGAGTTTCAGGAAGAGATGCTGTTCTGCGTATCGTTTGAAACCACCACAACTGCAAATGATATTTACATCAAAATCAAACATTATTTGGATGCAAACAAAATACCAAAGGAAAACTTACTGGCATGTGCGGCAGACGGTGCACCTGCCATGATGGGCAAGAATACGGGATGCTTAAAAATGATGAAGGATGAAAATCCAAACATGTTGACTGTCCATTGTGTAATACACCGAGAAAACTTGGTTGCCAAGAAATTGTCCCCTGTTCTTAACAAGATTCTTCAAAGTGTGATCAAGTGTGTCAACAGCATTAAAAGAAATTCTAAATTTGAACGTCTTTTTAAGCAGTTTTGTATAAATCAAAGTGCCGAACATGTTCGATTATTGCTTCATACAGAAGTAAGATGGCTATCAAGTGGAAACTGCTTAAAGAGGTTCATGGAATTATTTGATCAGATTAACGACTTTCTTAGTGATAAATGTGAAATGAAATTGCTGTCAACAACGGATGGAAAAGCATTTGTCAGTTATTTGACAGACATATTTGAGAAACTTGGAAACTTGAATAAACAACTTCAAGGTGCAAACATGACACTTATTGATGCAAAAGCAAAGATTTTTGGATTTATTACAGCTCTCGAATTATGGAAAAAGAAATTTTCCAAAAGAAATTTCAGTGAACTTTACTGGTTGAGTAAATGTGAAATAACGAATGATGCTGGCATTGTAATTATTGATCATTTAAATATCTTGATAAAGGATTTCAATGACAGATTTTGCGATTTAAAGGCAATGAATTTTCCTTCTTGGTTAACTCAACCGCTTCTGATTAACGTTTCTGATGCTACAATCCAATACCAAGAAGAGTTATCAGAATTACAACATGATGAATCAGTGAAGACTTTGTTTAAATTGAAAGGTACAAAGATGTGGCTATATGACGAGGTTGAAAGAAAATATCCTAAAATTTCTACATCAGCGAGAGAGCTACTGATTCCTTTCCCTTCGTCTTATTTGGTCGAATGTGGTTTTAGTGCAGTTGATAATTTGCTCGAAGCCAAGAGAAACCGGCTTGAGATTACAAAACGTGGCGATTTACGACTGAAATTAACAAAGTTGTCTCCTCAAATTAAAAACTTGTGCTGTATGCATCAGGCACAGGGTCTCACTAAATTAGTCGAGCTGACCGTCAAATAATTGAACTGAAAAAATGTGTTTCTTTATTCTTTATAAATTGACATTTTTTAAAAACATGAGAAATCGTAATAATTTTATCGATTTATTGGGTGTTATGCACTTTCAGTGCCTGTTGTTTCAATTCTCAAACTATTTTTTTGTATTTTGAATACAATTTTTTAATTTTTGATATTTTTTCAATTGTAAGTAGGCCCACATGTACTTGTAAATGTGAGTGGACATGGGAAAAGGTGGGGCGTAAAAACTTTTGCTATGAAAAAGTGGGGCGCCGGGAAAAAAGGTTGGGAAACACTGGTTTAAAGAGTAAACAGAGGAAACAGTGTATCTTAATCAGATGGTTTATGATATCCGTAAATCAACACCGAGGATACAGTTGTTGCATGATCTTAATTACCAACCCAGCACTTAGGTATATATTGAAAAGAATTCTATTGACACATGTGCCTTTCCTTAAATTAACATATAGACCCAGAATCTCAAACTTCAAAAACGCTGTACGTTTTAACTTAAACCAAAAAACGAGCGATCTATTCTTTTTCAATCCAAAGGTGAATTATCACGATAATTTGCATAGACGATAATTTGCATAGACGGTAATTTACATAGACGAAATTTAACAGCTTAACAAAAAAGAAGGGATATCCTACCGCCATTCAATAAACTAACAGTGTTTATAAAACCCGAGATCTAAAATAAATTGAAAAGAAGTTAAATTTACACAGGAAACCACAAAACAAATTAACGAAAACGTTAAACAAATGGAAGGACACCATCAGCAATGCGAAATTTGATTATACAATATTGTTAACACTGCAAGAACATGGAGCTACAATCCCTGGCGCTTGTTGTAGCTGTCAGGAACATGTTTAAGCAACTGAGAATAATAATATTAAATATAGCAACAAAAAACAGCAATCACAATACTATGCCTGATAATGATGATGATGATGATGATGATGATGATGATTATACTAACAAACAATACTACTATTTCTCTAGGAAATATGTCTAGGCTATAGCAATGCTTCCATTAACACTTGCTGCCAAAATGCGTTGATTTTATAGTTACTGCTGAATAGAACCTATATGTTGTACATTGTACTGAAGTATAATATAACCTTGAGAAATCATGACACTTATTACAGATCGGATGATGGTAATCATAATATTCGGTAATAGAAATTATATAGAAATTGACATATGAGAATTCAGTATTGTACAGATGACATAGCAAATGTTGAACAGACAAAAATTATGGCTACAGTAAAAATAAGTACCAACCGAGGAAAACTGCCAAGATATGAAACAATCCCATACGAATATATATGTATATATATACATATATATATATAATATATATATATATATATGTATGTGTAAATATATATATATATATATACACATTTATAAATATATATATATATACATATTTATTTATATATATATATATACATTTATATATATATATATACATATATATACATATATATCTACATATATATACATATATATATATATATATACATATATATATACATGTATATACATATATATATATATACATATAATATATATATATATATACATATATATACATATATACATATATGTATATATATACACACACACACACACACACATATATATATATATATATATATATATATATATATATAAATATGTAGCATTTATTCATATAGTTGGAATAAAAGCCATGCAAATTGTAGCGTATTTGGGAAAGTAATAAAGAAAACATGACATGAAATATTATATTTATGAGAGGGAGATATCGATTAATTAACACATAAAAATATAGTTCTATATGTATTCATGTTCCTATGTGTTTTGTATGTCTGTGTATGTATATAAGCATGAACATAAAAATCTATGCCTACATCAATAACCTGTTATATTGCATCCTTTTGGAAAAGTATTATATCTTAATCTAGTAGGGTAATTCTCGAGTAAACTATGTTGTCCCAGCCTTGCCTTCATCTCCTCTTCATGATCTTTTACTTGTTTGAATCATTTCAATGTGGCCATGCTGGAGCACTACTTCGAAGTGTTTAGTCGAACAAATCGATCCCATTATTTGTTTTTTCAGACTTGTACTTATTCTCAGTATTTGGCGAACTGCACAGTTCCAGGCACGGAAGCACAACCACGCCATTTGTGAAACGTTCGTAGGAAACATACTCAAACACAAAGATGCACATACACACACGCACACATATACACACATATATTATATATGTGTGTGTTTATATGTGTATATTTATATATGCGTAAACAGTTATACATATGAATATGTATATATATATATATATATATATATATATATATATATATAAGAATATGAGGTGTTTAGTTCACTGGTGACCTAAACGAATAGATACGTGGTTTAGGTTCTATAATTGGTCATCCGTTAGGTGCTAAGATCCCAGCTGCGGCTGGAGTTAGGGATCTGTAGTAGGCTTCCGAGGTATCAGGTATATATTAGAGGACAACAAAAGTCAAGGCAGGATGAGTATCTTAAGTCATTTAGAACATTTAAACGCCTTCCTCGCGTTGTTCTAATTAAATATATTCTAAATGACTTGTTTTTATTATCATTTTCCACTACTACATATATATATATATATATATTATATATATATATATATATATATATATATATTATATATATATATATACAACGGGAAGCATTATGAAAATAAACAAAAGACGAGGGCAGGTGGAATACAAACAAACAATTGTATTAGTATGGCGCTCAGGAATATAAATAAAACAAGTCTTTTACGTTTCGAGCCTCCGCTCTTCAACAGAAAGATACACAGAAAAGAAACACGGAGAGAAACAAGAAGAGAAAAAAAATGCGTGCAGAAGCTAGCGAATCAACATATATTTACCACTAGCTTCTTTCAGTTTCGGTGGACGTAATCCACTCAGAAATATGTGGTTGGTTCGTTCATATAGTAGAAAGCACTTTAGAATGATGCGACACAGCGGGACTGAAGCTGAACCGATATGGTTCGAAAGGAAACTTCTTACAATATAACCATTATGCTGATCATTCCTTGTGTTTAGCAAATAATTTCTTTATTTATGTCTCCATGTTTAAAAGTAGTCTCTCGAAATCCGGGAAAGAGTATTTTGTAATGATTTCCTGATTTGTTGATAGTGATACTAATGATTGTAATCCCAAAATTTTTTTATTATTTATTTCTACCTTGCTCTTTGTTCTCAGTGATTTGTATCAATCGATGAAACGGTTATGTCACTAAATTTTATTTGACTCTGGAATATAAATTTTCATAATGCTATTCCAAAACAGCTCTAATTTAGTTCTATATTTATGAGATGAGGAATCTTATACATTATTTGCATTATTTACATTTGACGGATATTTGTCCTCAACTTGTTTGTTATTAACACAAACGTTTCGGATGATATACCTTTCAGGCTTCATCAAGTGTCTTGGGGAAATGTTGAACTGGTGTTCTCATTCCTAAGGTATTTTATCATCGTAAAATACAGACACGCACATGCACATATGAACTAAACTGTTAATATAGAAAATTAGAATTCGTGCAGCGAACTCCAAAATTATGCGATGCCCAGAATGTTTGAAATTTAATGATCGAATACAGCAAAACTTTTGAAATTATCCTCATTCTTTAATAGAATTAACAACTTAATGCATATATTGATGAATTAAAAACATACCCCCTACAGACAGACGGTGCAGCACGCACACACACGAACACACATAATCATACACACACACGCACACACATACACGCATACACACAAGCACGCACACACACGCATACATGCACACACACGCATACTTTTAATTTTTTCAAGGAGGTATATAGCCTGAATATTATCATTTTATGTATCATATAACAATTGATAGATTATACAGATATAACATCTGTAAATATAATGCGGAAATGAATAGAGGGCCTGTTACATACGATGGAAGTTTAACAGAGCAATTGGTTGCATGTAACAAACAGAGAGATAATAGTGAAACCCTGTAACCACTTCAGAACTGTCTTTGTTTCATAGTAACTCTAAATTTAATCAAAACATCGACCATATCTCGTCATCACTCACCCTGAACTACAAAAGTATAAATTTGAGAAGAACAAAGAGAAGCAGACAAAACATGTGTTAGGAATGACAGGTAAAACGGATATTGAAATAAATTATCTATCATTTATCACGAGACAAATGTGTACAGGGACAAAATAGTTACAAGTATACATCCACAACTTTCATTTTTGTACTCGGTAACTTTTAACGTAACGGAAACCAAGGCAATTTAACAGATATTTAGATAAAATCGAAGGCAGACAGTTTACATCTTTCCTTTAATGTTAGAAGTAGGATGAAAACCGTTTAATCGATAGGAAATTTATATAAAATAAATTATAATCGAAGAGGAGAAATCTGTGATGTTCAACGCAAATAATGATATTGGAATATGTTCTAAAGATGCTTACGATAGAGTATAAATAGAGTCGAAACTCTCGTAACGAGCAAAAATGAATCTTGATTCTTAGATTAGCAATAGAGACACATAAGTTATTAAAACTATATGAAGTTCTACATTATATATTCATATGTAGATACACACACACTGAATATATATATATATATATATATATATATATATATATATATATATATAGAGAGAGAGAGAGAGAGAGAGAGAGAAAGAGATAGATAGATATATAGATAGATAGATAGATAGATAGATAGATAGATAGATATAGATAGATAGATAGATAGATAGATAGATAGATAGATAGATAATAGATAGATAGATAGAGATAGATAGATAGGTAGGTAGGTACGTAGTTCACATATGAGATCGAGAGAATATCAATATGGAAAACACTTCGTAGTGCTCAAATGATTTGAAACTATAGACTAATATCTTCACGGAGGACCAAATCACCAGGGTAAAGAGTTGCTATAAGGGGGAATCCAAGGGAGCAGATATGGGGACAAATATTTAGATAAACAGATAAAACCTCAGGTTTTAACATACGCAATATATAAGCTTAAAAGTTTTCAGGCGGAGAGGTTCTAGATTTACCAATGTTTCCTTGCTTCGACTTGCGCCTGCTACGTTTTAGACCCACTATATCTGCCAGCACATGAAGTAACCCTGAGCCCTTATACAAATGTGAGACTATATAAAAACTACATATTACATTTATACTTGAATGTGTTTCATCTGACAATATTGAGCCTGCTTTCTCTTTATATATACATGTATACATAGATGCATGCATCTATACATACATACATACACACACACACAAACACACACACACACACACACACACACACATATATATATATATTATATATATATATATATATATATATATATATATATATATATATTTGTGTGTTTACGTCCCCGAAACTTAGCGGCTCGGCAAAAAAGATCGATAGAATACGTACTAGGCTTACAGAGAATAAATCCTGTGGTCGATTTGCTCGACTACAGGCGGTGCTCCAGCATGACCACAGTCAAGTGACGGAAACAAGTAAAAGAGACTGTGTGTGTATATATATATATATAATATATATATATATATATATATATATATAATATATATATATATATATATACCGACATGTACACATATATATATACATATATATATACAAGCTTACATATGTATATTTATATTATTTGTTTCAGTCATTAGACTGCGGTAATACTGGGAAACCGCCTAGAATAATTTGTAGTCGTATGTATCGAGTCCAGGTCTTATTTTTTAAAAGTTTGGTGCTTATTCAATCGCTCTCTTTTGCCGATCCGATAAGTTAGAGGAACGTAAACACACTCACACCAGTTGTCAAAATGTGGCGGGGGGCAAGCATAGACACAAAGACACACAAACATAGATTCAGCCACACATACTCGTGAGCGCGCATACAAATCTATATAGTTTCCGTCGACAAAATTCACTCGCAACCCGAAAACAAACACGCCATACACATATGTGAATCTATGCGTGGAGTTTCTAAAAACGCTCGCGTGAAACTAACTTCTCGACCATGTAATCACGAATATCTTTAGTGTTGCTTAGTATCTGCCTATTTGCATGAGGATGTGGTTGTGTTCCATAACCGTTGAACACTTCCAACTGAAACGAAACCACCAGCACAACACAATATTGAATTAAATCTATTGCAATATTTCAATACGGTATTCAATTAATTTCAAAAGGCTATCTAATCAATCACTACAGTATTACATCCTCAATAGCAGTACACTTTATTCTCTATGCACTTACCATATCTCTCATTGTTATAGTATCCTTTGTTCCTCTTACATTGTATGTTTAAGTTATGTTCACTTCACCCATGACGTTTCTTTCAAGTATTTATTTCATTTTTGTTCTTCCATATTAATTTCAATGCGAAAGATTTCCTTTATTGTATCGTTTGGTTTTCTTTTTTGAACATATTGTATATCTGTCATTCTTATTCGTTCACTATACATCGTATTATTTAAATCATCCCTTCTAGGGCCGTTTAAATTCAATAAGGAATTGTCTAATTTGTGTTTCTCGCCTTTTACCACTTTTATTTTAATTTAATTTTATTTTTGTTATTTCCATCGAAATTAACTTTTCCTTTTGTACAGCGTAGTCAAATGTATACTTAACTGCGCTCCTCTTTACAATAGTAGTTCCACATAACACATTCATTGATATGAATAGTTTTATATATACATATATATATATATATATATATATATATATATATATATATATATATATATGATTATATATACATGCATACGTACATACAGTCATATGTGGGGTGGAGTAAGCAATAAAGGGTGAATCGTGACATGCGTTCCTCCTTGCTGACTTTTTGTTCGCTCTTGTGAGAATCTGAAGTGTATCTACTTGATTATTTAGATATAATTCATTGCTTGAATATTCCTTTATTATTTAGCACGCCATATAAGAATAATCTCCCAACAAGATATCATTTCCATGAATGACCTCGTTCTCATTATAAGTAGTAGAAGCAACCATATTATATTTCATAATACTTAAGTAGCCGTATTTCATTGCGTGATATAAATGAATGATCAAACGCAGCTATGTGTGCCTAGAGGCCCTGTTTAACTCCATTTTGCTATTGTGCTTCCTTTTCTGTTACTATATTTTAAGGTACTCTCAGCGTAATGACATTTTTCCTGATAATGTGTATCTGTGTACGTCCTAACGTTTTCGTTACGCTTTGTCATTCTTTATGATTCTCCAGGCACCTATAATTCTTTGGATTATCCCTGGCTCTTCACTGCTTGTATTTTGCTCGAATCCATCTCAGGAACTTTATATCAGGATATTTATCTATTTTCATTTTCAATACACGACTGAATTTATGAATAGAAATATACTTTTTGTGTTACGATTGGTTGACCATATTTGCAGCTGCGATGCCAGGCTATTATGGAGTTGTCAGCCATTTTAGCACCATTCCCCTTTTCAGCTTGTGAAGGCTGTGAGAGGCAACGTACCATTATAATATTTTGCATCTATCATATATTATTTTAAGCCTGTACACACAACTGCAGGTATTGTAGTTTCTCCGATTACTCATCTGTATCATGTCTATGTTAATGATATTGTAATGTTATAAATCATCAAATATTCAGTAACATTATGTACACTCCGTAGAAGTGCAACCGTAAGGTAATCAGAAAATATAGGTCGACCATTGGGTGATGAAACCTTAACACAACTATAACTGTATTTTACCATAATTAAATACTGGAATATACTTGGTTAAAAACTCCATCAATTCTCCTATCTAACATTCGTAATAGGGCATTGATACTTCAGTAAAAGACGGTGAATACCCCTCTGAAATTCTTCTTTTGGGAAATGCATGAAAACCTAAGAGAGAAACGCTGAAACACAATCTCCGTAAAATTTCTACGTTAACTCAATATATTTAAGAAATGGAACGGCAACCCAGAAACGAAGGTAGACTTTTTTTACATGCAAATCTAGGCCATTGATATTCCAATATGTTTTGATCTGTCTCTGTTGGCACCTATTGTATAGATTTAGGAGTGCACTTGAACAGGTTCATTGTCAGGAAATTAGGCTAAGATGTACTTTCTTCCAGTGTTCTGTAATCAGGTAGGTATATGTTAGATAAATTACCGAATCAAGGGCACTTGCTGTAAAATACTAATTTCCTAAAAGTATTCCTTCCCTACGTCAATGTCTGTTATGTTTTCTGCAAACTACTACTACTACTACTACTGTTGTTGTTGGTGGTGGTGGTGGTGGTGCTACTACTACTACTAATACGAATGATGATGATGATGATGATGATAATAATTATACTGCTACAGCTCCTGCTGCACTTGATTTGCTGCTGCTGCTACTACTTCTGCTACAACTACTATTGCTGCTACTACTATTGTTGTTGAGCAACAAGACGGGTAAGGGTGATTAGGTGATGATCTAGGGCTTAAGGGCGGGAGACCCAAAACCTTGGAAAAAAAAACGTTGGTCGTCTTGCTGTCGTCGAGAGCTCATCGTTGACGCCCGACACCACTGGAAGGTGGCCCTCGAAGTCGCTAGAAATAGAGATCTCCAGGTCCAAATTCTTGAACGGCTGTTGTTGCTGCTGGCATTACTACTACCGCTAGTGCTACTGCTGCTGTAGCACCCATACGTAATTCAGCAACAGCAGAGGACACACTTTGTAGGTCATGTGGAAATTCAAAAGAAATCGAATGGAAGCTATCCTGCTGTACACTGGTGTGATCCATGTCATTGTACCGAGGCTGAAAACAGCAGCAGTGATGAATGCCACCCAGTAAAGATATCCAAATATATTGAAGGCTTCATCTGGCTCCACATGGATCTGTTCAGCCGAAGTCTTTCTTTGATGTATCGCACGGGGTAGAATTTAGGTAGAATTTAGAATTTAGATATATCTTTTGAATTGGAAGCAAGTCTGATAGCGCGCATTTCTGCATACAGCCAGTAAAAATAGCAATCATTTTCTGGAACGCTCAAAAAAACTTTCGGGTTTACATTCCATAATATTATGGACAGTAAACGTGCGTGCTTCCTCCACGCAACCATTCCTGTCTAAGACAAATGGAAGAAACCCCATGCCGTTGTTATACGATAGCTATTTCAGAATGAAAGTGAAATAAGATTGACATGTTTTCATAAAGCTGGAAGGGTAGACTATCAATCCAACATTATTTGTTCTACATGCATGATATCTACCCACAGCCGGCTGTACCTCAAATGTTATTATTACGATTCACAACACTGCGCTTCTTCTACCAGGCAATCTGTTCAGTTGTCAACGGTCTGTAATCGAATACTACAGCAAAACCGATTGTAAATCCTGCTGGAAAAGACTGGTATATGCGTTATGTCATCTAACACAAGTTTCTAATCTTCCACACAAGTCCAATTTGTAAGATTATGCAAGCCTGGTATCATTAGCGGATCTTGTGCCTCGTGTACTTATTGCAAAACAACGATTGTATATTATATTAATTTTTTTTCTTGGCGTAGAAGCTATCTTCGCTGGCGCATTAGGTGCTAGAATTTTACTCACAATATACTTTCAAAACATTTTTTATTCTTTTATTTGTTTCAGTCATTTGACGGTGACTATACTGGACTACTAACTTATAGAGTATTTTAGTCGAAGAAATATAGCCCAGGTTTTATTCTTTGTAAGCTTGTTTCTTATTCTATCGGTGACTTTTGCCGTACTGTTAAGTAACTGCGAAGTTAACACACCATCATGGGTTGTCAAGCGGTTGTGGGGACAAACACACACACACACGCAGAAACATAGAAACACACACACATCATACATATATATATATATATATATATATATATAATCAACGGTCTTCTTTCAGTTTCCGTCTACTAAATCCACTCGCAAGACTCTGATCGGCCAAAGTCTACACTAGCAGGAGCTACCTAGTGCTATTGAACAAGGAACCATGTGTTTGGGAGACAAGCTGCTTACAACATAGCCACCTTTTTTCTATTATTCAAATAGAAATCTAATATAATTTTTTTCGACCCCATACCGTTAGCTAGAAAATGAGTGATCAATAGTCGCGAAGCAACAGTTTTTTCGCTTTTATTCAATTACAAAGTCTTCAGTATATTGTGGAGTGGCGGGGATAATTCCACATCGATATCGAAACCACAATATTCCTATCTCATGGTGATCCAGTTTACTCGACATGCATACGTTTTATAATCGTGAAGAATTCCGGTGCAGATCTATATGCAAGTATTCTCGGTGACGTTTACGGTCAACTCACCCATGTTTTGTAAAATGGGAACATTAAATTATCGATGCTCTTTTCACTCTAATTCTGTTCTAGAAGATTTTGTTTAACTTCTTATGGGTGGTGCACGTCAAACACAATTAGTGCTAATGTGAAACTTAGTTTTTTTATCAAATAATACGTAATTAAGTATACTTGAAGTGGAGTGGGCAGGGCAGTGACCACTCCACTTCAAGTATACTTCAAAACTTTCTTGACTGCTGTTTTTGAAACATCTGTATCACATTGGCAGTATATAACTTGTTAGTTTCTTATAATGTGTTGACTGTGATGTTTTTCTCCTGGTGTTTTGAAGATGACCTTAAACTCAACATTAAAATATTTCTTTGTATATTTACGTAGAAAACTTTTATGTACCCCCACAGTCTCAATGTTGAGTGCAGCTAATTTCATGAAGGAGTGAAGTTGTAGAAGAGAACTAGTGTATTTAACAGGAGCGGTTGCTGTTGTATATTTTCTGTTTTGCTTGTTCTTGTATATGGTTTTAATGTTGTTATATTTGTCTTTGTCATTGTATGATTTTATTTATTAAAGTGTATTAGTAAGAGATCTCTGAGGTCGTGGGAAGAGTAGTTTCTCATGTCCGCACATAAGTGTCTCTAACTGAACTGCTTTTTTCTGCGTTGTCTGTAAAATCTTCAAGGAGCGACGATGGTGCTAACCCATAACATTTCGTACGGTGGTGACATGAAAGGACTACTCAATCACAAAATATATTTGCCATTGGTAATGTTACTGTTCTTATTTACATTGTGGATTTCTGCATGCGTTCGAGTTCATCTGTATTTGCAGATAGAGCCAATTTGATTGCTGATAATAATTATGGAGTTGGATCACAGTGCGGCGTGTCACACCTCACTCTCACCTTCTGACCAACAATTCATTATGACAAAAGATCGAGTAGACTTGTATAATCGATAACAATTTTTACTGTACTTGTAAAGGTTTAAAGTTAAGCAGTATGTGTCACTATTCCCGGTCTCTCCTTGAGAATCAATTTAAAGCAAAACGTATGTGTGCGTTTGTGTTTGCGCGTGTGTGTGCGCGTGTATGGTGCACCTGAGCACTGTACACGATAATTTGATTATTATTATTATATATTTATGCATTTAAAAATGCCAGTACACCACATCGAAATCAACAGAAAAGCCAATACTTCTGAATATATGTTGGTGTATGTGGATCCTGTGCCTGAGGGTGTATGTATATATTTGCATAGTAGTATTTCAATTTTGCACGCTAGTATTTAGTTTGTGCCAATCTTGTATGTTAGCGCGCAAGTATGTTTAAATATGTATATGAGCGCTCTGCATTTTACATGACATTTTATTTCATTATATAAAGCTGCAGAGCATTTTCACGTATTTAACTAGTATGAGAATACGAAACAAGGAGATAATACGTAGAATTCTTTGAATTGGTCATAAGTAAAGCGGCGTCGTATAGGTAAAGTATATGCCGCAAGGACATGAATGTTTATGGATAGACTTGCTTTGAAAATCCTATTCTACGGTAATCCCATATATAAGGACATAGTTGATCAATAAAAGTAAGAATCCTGATTTTCATTTTACTATAAGGAATTGAATGAAAAATGGAGAATCAATAATTTTTATTATCAGAACCTAACTTTAACGGCGATATCTTCTCGATGATACCGTTCATAGACATAACAATCTGTAGCATATCCTCCTTTAATGTAGCTAGCGTAGACAATATCTCTCAAAGGATAAGGCTTAAACATATTCTGTCTCCGATATGAATATAAAGTGAATGGTAAGATATCATTTAAAAGTACTTAAGTAAATAATATATGTGTAGTTGAATATCAGCGTAGAAATACATTCAATAGCAAAAATATGATGCATAATTGTGTATATATATGATTTACAATATACATTAACTTTCATATAAAAATAAAATCGCAAATGAAAATCTATAATACGTTTGGAGATAGAAGTATCGAAGTAGTCATAATGTATGGATCTCATAGCATAGTAAACGTTATTGATCAATCTCAGGTCTACTTTAAGTAAGCTTCCTTATAATAAAATGTATTTAAGCTGTGACTTAAGAGAATTTTGCATAACATTGTGGCAAGGTGCGATACAACATAGTGACACTAACATTGGTACGTTCTAAAATACATTTACTATATCATGGGTAGAGTTATGTCCCGTGATTTGCTGCATGTTGTGCGAGGAATGCACTTGAAAATACTTCTGATATTCATCTTGGAAATTTCTTTACCATTGACTTCGCACTCGGCCATTCAAATTAGTGACATATTTACTTATCTGAAGTGTGTTAATTAAATGCGTTAATGTCTTGTTGCAGTATCCAATCATGCATTCCTTTAAATGTGAGATCCTAAAAAATACAGCTTCTATGTGTATATATATATATATATATATATACACGCAGGAGTGGCTGTGTGGTAAATAGCTTGTTTACCAACCACATGGTTCCGGGTTCAGTCCCACTGCGT
>NC_043004.1:84360868-84378368 GCF_006345805.1 Octopus sinensis
TAGTGACATTATCAAAATAGAAAAAAATGTTTCCTTATTATCATCTTTATTATTATTAATCGTTAATACATGGGGCAAAGTGCTAGCTGGCATTTCGTCCGACTTTACATTCAGAGTTCAAATTGCGGTAGAGTCGACTTTGCTTTTCATTATTTTGCTGTCTGTAAAATAAGTACCTACTGAGCACTAGAGCCGGTGTTATTGGCTTAAACTCTCCTCCGAATTTCCTTGCGTTTTGCCAAAACTTGAAACCGTTATTATTACCTCTGCCTTAGCGAAGGCGGAAGTATTGTTTGCAGACGTGTTTCTTTGTTTGTTTTTCCCTGGACAAGATGTCCAAATAGCTGAAGAATCGCAGAATGGATTCTGATGAAACTTTCAGAGATGTTTGGTCAAGTGTTTCTCGGACTTTAATCGGTAAGAGTTATTTGGTGCTGTCACATCGTTATAAAATAATGTGATTCCCCTTCAGCACTAGCTTTGGGCGAATCTCTACTTTTCTTACAATCAACACCCTTTCTTTGAAATAAATAGATAAAAGGACAAAGAAGATACTGTAGAGAATGAATGTTGTTCTTGTACACAGACCTAAGGTCACAAAGAATACTTCAATTCACCAAACTGATTTATCTAACGCATATGTTGTTACCCTGTTAGGCAGCATGAAAAAGCCTTTTTCTCAGTCTGTGTCTGTCTGCATACTTATTGATGTTAAACTCGCGCAGCGATATCTGAAAGTCTTTTTAAGAGTTACACTTATAGCTTCATGAGAAGGCACCAGCATTTCCATTTGCCATTCGATTTTTGTCTTCTAAATTTACTGTCTTATCTTCTAGAAGAAGGCTTCATACTTTCCTGATCTAGACAACACCAGTAAAGGAAACCATTCTGATATTGTTGCCGTTGATGTCGTTATAGGCATGTGTTCCGACGTTGCCGTTAATACTGCTGTTGCCTTCTTCTTCTTCTTCTTCTTCTTCTTCTTCTTCTTCTTCTTCTTCTTCTTCTTCTTCTTCTTCTTCTTCTTCTTCTTCTTCTTCTTCTTCTTCCTCTTCTTCTTCTTCTTCTTCTTCTTCTTCTTTTTTTATTCTTCTACTTCTTTTTCTTCTTCTTCTTCTTCTTTTTCTTTTCTTCTTCTTCTTTTTCTTCTTCTTTTTCTTCTTCTTCTTCTTCTTTTTCTTCTTTTTCTTCTTCTTTTTCTTCTTCTTCTTCTTCTTTTTCTTCTTCTTCTTTTTCTTCTTCTTCTTCTTCTTCTCTTCTTCCTCTTCTTCTCTTCTTCTTCTTCTTCTTCTTCTTCTTCTTCTTCTTCTTCTTCTTCTAAGCTAATAAGAATGCGTGTGTCAACTTGAAGATCCCCACCACCACACGCGATAGACTGAGAGTTGCACGGGCGTGAAAGTTCCGTTGTTATCCTCATTCCGTAAACAGTGGCTTTCAACGGGTGGAGAGCTGAACCATCCTGGGGTACAGAGGATTATCAATGTAGGCTAGGGTCTGAAAGTTTACCACATCATAGTGGGTTACACCATGGTTCCTCTGCTTTGTGGCAGAAGTAGGAATAAAGAGTGAGAGAAAGTTGTGGTGAAAGAGTACAGCGGGGTCCCCTCCCCCACTGGAGCCTCGCGGAGCTTAGGTGTTTTGCTCAATAAACACCCGCAATGCCAGGTCTTGGAATCGAAACAGCATTCTTATGACCGCGAGTTCGCTGCCTTAACCACTGGGCCATTGCGCCTCCACACTGCTGTTGTTATGGCCTCTAACAGTAGAGTTGTTTCCAATGATATTTTTGATATCATTGACACTGAATCTTCTGATGCAGACAGCGGTAGCATTAATATGTTTGGCACAACTATATTTGCTGCTCATACAGTGGTGCAATTACGTGAAATTTGAAAATTCAACGATAACGACTCCTCTTGTCTTTCTTTGAGTAGAATGGAGTCTTTGCTACTGCTGTTGTTTGATTGACATGACGCGTAATCTACTACAAAGATGCTTGTGAACATCGCACAACGTGTAAATTAATCCAATTCCCAAGCAAAAATGAAGACAGTAATCTACAATGAGGAAATCAATAATTGTAGCTCCATGATGAACATGATGATAAACAAATTCAAAAAGTTGATGTCCTTCTCAAAACTTCAATAATGTCCCTTTCCAGAAATTAAAACTATGATTCATCAATATTAAATATAATAGGTCTTATATCAAACTTCTGTATTAATCTGTTGATTATCGAAAGAGGTTAATATATCCAGACCCTTAAAGATGTTAACCTTTTCTTGATTGCAAATACTATGTGACATGATGTGCAATATTAAACAGTGAGTAACCAACTAACTGTAATGATATATCACACACCTGAAAAGAAAAAAGGAATAAATTTATCAACACGCTGTTTGCTAAAGGTTTTCAATTGAGAATATGTGTATCAAATTACATTACGTCAAGTCGCCATGTAAGTTGCTTAAAACGGTCTTATAATGTTATATTCATTGCTGGTTGCATGTTGGGATGTATTGTATAAAATGCCAACCATTTTCATCGTGCATTACGCAGAGCTATTTCATCTATTATTTCTTCTCCTTTATCACCTGCTTAAGGATTACAAGGGAGGAAATTGACCCTTTAGAGAATGGAGTGATCTCCGGTTTTCAATATTTATATGTTGGTTACAATATTAACAGCGCATAATACTGTTATTAAGGGTTCCTTTCACAATTGCTGGTATAAATTCCGTTAGAAAGGTGATATTTCACTTGTCTACATAAATATATTAACGTTGAGTTATTAAGCTCACAGTACACTAAGACTTATTCGTTTCTCAATGAATTTATAAGTGCTAACGGGAATAATATTTGTTCTGAAAACACAAAAGCTATCCTATGTAAAAACGTTTTATAATAATGGCTGAACAATTCTATATTCAAAAGACAAATAAAGAATACAAGAAAGCAAGTCATACAAAATCTATATGGTATAAGGTTCTCTAACAAATTTGTAGTTATATAAATTTATGTGTTCACGACTAAACAATGAAAATAATGTTTCTGAGATTCTTTTTGAGGTATTTTATTGAGAAAGTTGTCTCTGCAGCACATTAACAGTCCACATCGATCGAGATGTTAAAGCTTTTTTATAACATATTCATTTGCTGTAATTTCCAAGATGTTTTGAATAGAAACTAATACTTCACTAGGCATTCACTTATTCTCATTTACCATATTAATGTGTGTTTTGTCCTAGGTTTGGGGAGTATTTATCATTTCTACTAGTATTGTAGCCACTGGATAAAGAAAATTATAAAATATAAATTATACCGCAGATTCTTTTACGACAGGCGACCAAAATATTAAATCTACTCTATCACATAAGTCTTTTATTTGGCTGTTCTCCTGAATACATTCGAATATATTATTATACCACATTGCTCATATACGTGAGGTCTGGTATCTATTGATGGCTGTATGTGTATTCATGTTCTTTTAATGAACAAGGTGATGCCATCAAAGCGACACTGGGGTACAAATATACGAAGGCCATCACGACTACCTATTTGATAAGGGTACACATGGCACATGCATCACAACCAAATGTGCGCAATATGGTGACTTTACATGTAGGTAAACAGCGTTGTAGACGGGATTCAGTTAGAATTTACCTCAGGTCAAGTAACCCATGTCACTCAAATGGTCCCTGAAGAAAATTTTATTGAGGGTGATAAAAGAAAGATCTATATTTCCAGAGGTAAATTATTCTAAACCCACAAAATTCCTCTCCACACATGGCTATGATGCACCCTTACTACTACTGCTAGTGCGCAGAGATATATATATTGTCAGCAACCTAGGGACATGCTCAACTGATTATGATCAAGCGACTGACAAGCAAATCTGGTGTCCAGTAGAATATTTGCTGTAATCCATCATTTTTATAAAGAAAAATTATGTACACGACAACACTTAGAAACAGTGACGATCAGAAGCAATAAGAACAAGTTATCATTATTGCGTTTAGAGTTCAAATTCCGCCAGGATCGACTCTGCCTTCTACTCTTTTTGGGTCAATAAAATAAATAACAGTTGAGTACTCTGGTCGATGTAATCGACTAGATCCCTCTCTGCAACTTTCAGGCCTTCAATAGAAAGGATTATTATTATTATTATTATTATTATTATTATTATTATTATTATTATTATTATTATTATTATTATTATTATTATTATTACTATTACTATTACTATTATTATTATTATTATTATTATTATTATTATTATTATTATTATTATTATTATATTTTTATTGCTATCATCATCATCATCAACTTCATCATTATCATCATCGTTATTGTTATTATTATTATAAAAATGAGAGGGAGAGTCGCTAAAGAGTACAAGAGAAGAATTAGAAAGGCGCACAGAACACGAATAATTATTTATATCATCTCCTACGGGAATTGTAAATTTTTCTTCTAATGGCCGGCTCATCAGATGCACCAGTGTCAAATAAAATGTATCATCCTACTTTTTAATAACATTGTTATTGTTATTGTTGTTGTTATACAGTGATTGTTGTTATCCAGGCAGTGAAGTAGCCGAATCGTTTGCACACACAATAGAATGCTTCGCATCGTTTCATTCATGTTCACGTTCTCAGTTAAGATACCTGTAAAGTTGACTTTGCCTTTCATCTATCGGGATCGAAACAATACGTATTGGAATTGGTTGCCCGCTGCCTTAAAACTGCAGGATTTGTGCCTATAATAGACTTGTGCCTAATGCTATTCTAGTTTTTGGTGGTTAAGGCATCCAGGTGGTAGAATAGTTTGCTGGCCGTACAACATACTTAGCCTTATTTCGTTCGTCTTCACGTTATGAGTTGAAATTCTACCGTGGTCGACTTCGCCTTTGATCTATCCGTGGTCAATAAAATAAGTACCAATTGAGAACAGGGGTCAATCTAATGGCCTCCATTATTATTATTATTATTATTATATTATTATTATTATTATTATTATGATTATTATTGTTGTTATTATTAGTATTATTTATTATCATTATTTTATTATTATTTATTATTATTATTATTATTATTATTATTATAGTATTACTATTATGAGAATACATATTCAGATATTTTTTCTATTTTCTGATAACTAGGCTACGTTTCTGTGTAATATTACATATTTGTATATGTTTTGGGGGTGTGTAATGTAAACGCTCTAATTATTTGCTTAGATTTACTAATTAAGCTTCAAATAAAGATAATTTTGTCTATGATTAATTAATGAGCTACTTCATATATTGATAACATTGATTGATTTTTTGTGATTAGCTCATTTTAAGTATTGGCAATATGTGCCTCCAATATGTATATTTTCGTTTGTTTTGTTTTTTTCAAGTGTTACACTGCCTCCTTCATTAATGTTTAAGCATTGGCAAAACTGTACTTTGTAAAACACAGTTTGTCTCGCGTGCATGATGTTAATATTTCTTAAATCATTCTTGATGAATGCTATTATATACATACTGTTTTCATGAATACTTTATTTAATTTTTAATACCGAAATTTATGCCAATTCCCATTACATAAATACATACATGCATACATACATATTTGTGTGTATTTATGTGTGTGTTTGTATCAGTATATCACTGTTGGATGTGGTGCTTTAGAATGAAATGACTATAAATATTGCGTTCCAATTTTTGCAGAACAGAGGAAACGATAAATGTTAAACATCAAGTTGTGACGCCGTAATACTGTACTACATTGTGCATATTGAATGACTTATGATGGACGGTACTCTATATATCGTGTATGCGTTGAAAGAGACACTCTTGCAGCATGCATCAGTCGTGGTTCTCTCTCCACCTCCCTATACATACACACACACACACGCACACACACACCTATATATATATATAGAACTCTTCCATATTCTCTTCTCTAACTTTCCCCTTGTAAACACACTCATAGAAAAATCATACAAATATAAACACTAGCAGAAACATACTTTCTACTCATATAAATGATAACGATAGTCACTGTGGTTTGAACAATTAGCTTAACGTCCACCCCACTTCAATAGCGAAATAATTTCCTAAGCCTTCGAACATTCTTTTTTAATCAACGTACCCTTCCCTCTCCACTTGTTCTCTACCTATTATTCCTTTAACCTTTCTCTTCCTACTATCTATCTTTGACGTCAATTCTTCTAACGGTTTTTTTAAAAAGACTCATTATCGTTTTGTTTACCATGTAGGTAGTCATCAAAATTTTTGTTTGTCTTGTTGTCGAGAGAGGCTCCCTTTCTTTCCTGATGAGAAGATTGCATAATGCACCCTTCATTCCTTTGGAATGAAACCATGTTGTCTTCGAAACATATGTCAAAAGTAAAGGAATTTTGTTAACATCTTCGTTCGACTCCATTCTTTCTTTAATTCATATACAACACACAAATTTCTGCACATGAACCCGGAGTTTCTACCCTTGGACAGGTCGCTTCAACCGTGTTTCTGACGTGAGTTTGCTACCCTGGTTTCGGTTCAACGAATTTTCCATGCTGACGATAAATATAGGATAATTCATTCACCTATTTATATATATATAAAGTAAAATGTAAAAAGTAAAATAATAATTATACAAGTAAATCGTTATATGATTTAATTTAAATCCTGCATATACGTGGATCTCTATACATCGAAACATTTGTAGTGATTATTACATAGCTGTAATAAGTAACCCTACTTACTCTTCCTTTTGATTCTTTCACTTTATACTTTTTTTCACACACGAGGAAGACCTAATGCTACCGCCTATTTGAGAATTCTAATGGTTTACGAGCTCTATTTGTACTCTAATACATGCTTAATAGAACACACTTCATCTCATCATCCATGAATAATGTGTTCTCAAGAAAAAAGTCAGCAGTAAACCAAAGCAAGACAAATGAAAATATACTAAGTAAAAAAAAAGACGATTACAGGCTGTCCATTTTTAGTGGTCTGTCCTCTAAATTTTGTATGTAAAAATGTTTAATCTTTGGATATTTTCAGAAATATGCTAGGCCACTGGTTTTAATTGATTAATATCAATTCTACCGTTATTTAATTATATATATATATATATATATATATATATATATTATATATATATATATAATATATATATATATAGTGAGAGAGAGGAGAGGAAACGCACACATACACACATGCATATACATACATATATATATATTATTATATATATATATATAATATATATACATACTACGTAGATGTATATAAATAAATAAAATTTGTATTGTTTATTTCATTGTTCCGCTATATTTCCCTTTTCCCTAACACGCATCATCTATTTTCCGTCAACCCGATGTGTTGTTTTTTCTTTTCATCCTTGTGTTGTTTTCGAATCGGTGAGCTTAGCATGCCAACCCCAGCACAGAGCAATATCTGTGGATCGCGGTGTCAGGGTTATTTCCCTTCTGCAGCTTACGTTAAAATTCTTATATACGCGCTATTGAGGATTTACATAATTTTATTTGTGAAATTGGCGTCTTGATATTTTAATTATTCATATTCGTCTGCACATCTTAAATATTTTATCTATACACTATTGTATTCGATATCATCTTCGTTATTAGCAAACATGTTTTGTATAATTTTTGAGTTTTCTTCTGTCTTATCTTCTCATTTTAGTAGGACTGTATGCACTTTAACAAGTTAACATAGTTATGCTCATATATGTTAATCATATTGGTTACCGGATGTGTTTTTGTTGCTTTTAGAAACAGAAATAATTTAGCATGCTAGTGTAAAAAGTTGTTGTCCACTGCATGCTTATTTTCTATAAGTTATTCGTATTTCCCAAATAATCACCTTCATGTCCGTGTTAAGAGATCAATATTATATGTAGTGATGATTTTGCAATGGCTGCGTAGTAAGTAGCTTCCTTACGAACTAGATAGTTTCGGGTTCAGTCCCACCGCGTGGAACCTTAGGCAATTGTCTTCTACTATAGCCTCGGGTCAACCAAAACCTGTAAGTGGATTTGGTAGACGGAAACTGAAAGAAGCCCGTCGTATGTATATGTATATATATATAAATATATATAATGTATGTATGTGTGTGTATATGTTTCTGTGTCTGTGTTTGTCCCCCCTCACAACATCGCTCGACAACTGATGCTCGTGTGTTTACGTCCCAGTAACTTAGCGGTTCGGCAAAAAGAACCCACATACTAAGTACTAGGGTTACAAAGAATAAGCCCTGGAGTCGATGTGTTCGACTAAAGGCGGTGCTCCAGCAGGGCCACAGTCAAATGACTGGAACAAATAAAAGCGTAAAATAATATGTCTTATTATGTAAGTTAGTATCATATCTAATCTGAAAGTCTATACATTCTAGAACTGCCGTCATCTTCTACAGACCCAGCATTTCTACGAAACTGTCGCTTTGTTTCGAAATAATCACCATTACTTACATTTGTAGGTAATGTCCAAGTGAATCTCCAATATTCTTATTTTTATTCCATCATAGGTATTAAGTTCGCTCAAATGTGATATCTAAATATTATGCGCTTTGAAATACGATTTACTCTGTTGTGTTCCATTCCATTCACAGATACGTATTTCTGATGATACCTTTATTATTGCTTATAATTTGCTAAATATTGCCAGAGTTATCTTTCTAAACTAAATTAATTGGCGTGTTTACAAAAATATGCGTAATATGTACATATTACTCTTATGATTGCTATTTTCTAGAAATAGCTGCTTTTTCCTCTCCACATACAAAATGCAATTATGCCTTTTCAAAAGCCACTCTTTATCACATAACTTGTACCAAGAGCGGATGATATTAGAGATAACTGCTGTAATGTGTTAAGTTACTAAACAAAGATGGCGTAAATGTTTATACTTTCAGCTCTTTCCTGTATCAACACAATAGTAATTGGCTATTGATATACCGATAATTATAACTCTGTTGTCAAATTCGTTAGAGAAAATATCGTCATGTTTAATATCTTGAGCAAAACTGAGCTGTCTCTATATTAATTTTCCATGTAATTTTCACATTGTCATTTTCTGAAACCTCTATGTTGTAGCTGATCGTAGTTGCAGTTATATTGTCTACGTTGTATTGTCTTCATGAAAATTTCGTCTTTTACCGATATCCCCATATAATCCGGTGTATTTTACGAGAAAATAAAAACGAAATAAGCATGGATATTTGCATCAATATTATAAGTATTAAGGATATTTATTCCAATATATATATGGTGCCGTTCTCTACCTCAGCTTTGGTAAATTTTGTTCTATATGTTGATCTATTTAATTATATTTTTCAGACCATCGAGGAAAATTGTATTTATTTATCTTATTGTGTACTTGGTGTTCTTTACAAGCTTTTTTTGTATTATCCTCTATGAAATCTAGTTAATTAGAGTCGAATAATATTAAGCCAATATATATCACTTGCACTACAAGTCTTTCATTGACACACACACCTTGTGCTATTGAGTAAGTTGCGTTTAATATTAATTAGATTCTGTTGAAATATATATTCTCATTATCACTCGCACAGCTTTGATATTAATACAGCTGACATTAAAGATTATTTGCAAATATAATATGGCAGCCCTGACTGGAATGAATGCTACAGTTATTTAACACCAGGAAACGCCGTCTCCAGTTGCGTATACGAACCCCTACCTGTGTCCTTATATTTTCGAATTGCTCACCCCAATACAGAGCAATATCTGTGGATCGCGGTGTCAACGTTATTTCCGTTCTTTAGCGTAGTTGCCATTCATCCCAACCGGTAATGTCATATTATATTGGCAATTAATCTTTACTTTAAGGTACTGTTACTGCATGACTCTCGTTGAGAGATTTTGAAATAATAATGTGTCTACTTAGTAGATCAGTGATTATATATCTCTTTCAAAATTGCATCTTTTCGAATGGAGATTTTAGCAGCGCCATCCTCAGCCGAGGGATTATTCCGTGCCGAAGAAGAGAAATAACACTGAAACCATGGTCCACAGATATTGTTCTGTGATGGGGTGGAAATGCTAAACTGCCCTGTTAAAAAATATAAGGACACAGATAGTATGCCTTGTAACCAGCGGGAAACGATGTTTCCTGGGGCTAAATAACAGTAGCGTTCATCGCAACTGGGACTGCCATATTATATGGGCAAATAAACTTTACTTAAAATATTGTTACTGTAAGTCTCTCATTGATAGATTTAGAAATAATATTTCAATTTTTGACTTATATTTCTTTAGTAGAAATAATTTGTTTTTAAATATCTTTATATTCTGTCATTTACCATTTACTTGTTTCAGTTCATTGGACTGAGGTCAAGATGGATGACTACCTACGATGTGTTGACGAATATTAAGTCTGGTAATATTATATCAGTCTGTTTGATGGAACTGCTAAGTTAAGGGGATGCAAATAAAACTGCAACGGTTGCCAAGCAATGATAGGAAGAAAAAGCATAAACAAAGACACGCATGCACACATACAGAGAAACTATGAAACCGTAGTCCCCAGATATTGCGCTGTTGCTGGGGTAGGAATGCTAAACTCCCCTTTTCGAAAATATAAGGGCACAGATAATGTGTATTACAGTTAGCTGGAAACGATGTTTCCTGGGGTTAAACAACTGTAATTTTTATCCTAACCGAGACAGCCATATTATATTGACAAATAATCTTTACTTTAAAGTACTATTGCTCTATGTCTCTCGTTGAGAGATTTAGGCACTCACGCATGTACATATATAAATGTATGCATCTGTATATCTATATATATTCATATATGTATCTATCTTTTCTTTTTAAACGGAGCAGGACGTTTAAATTTCGAAACGCACACGAGTTGACGTAGTCAATATTTGGGAACTAGATATTACTATCTCCAACTGAAGATTGCACAGCATGTTTTTTTTCATGCACAGCATGAAATCAATTGATATTGGGGTATGTAAACTATCTTCAAATTCCACCCTGAAGGTAGGCCTATTTTTTAAAGTGTTCATTGCATTGCTCGTGTGTGTATTTATCGTAGGACTGGCTCGTTTTTAATCTTTCGTTTTCATCTTTGGCAAGCGGTATTTTTATCCTTCTTTTATTCAAATATTTAATATTATACCTACTAAGGTAGAGGTCTATCTAACCGCTTCATTATTGCTGTAATACTGCTTTCATATAGTTACATTTTTATGTATCTATCTACATATTTATGTAACTATCTATATACACACAGATATATATTTATATATATTTGTGTGTATGTTCAAGAGTGTGTGTGCGAGTGTGTGTGTGTGTGCGCAAATATGTATACAATACGGTTTCCTGTCAATTTTACATCTACCAAATCCACTCGTAAGGCTTTGGTCCCTCTGGAGCTATATCAGACGAATCTTGCCTATAGGGTCAAGCAACGTGACTGAACGCAGCCATATTGTAGAAGGTGGAATTTTCTAGGACCTTTATCTTCTCCATCTAGCGATATAAATCATCTACATGGCATGCCAAGATATTTCGGTGTATTCTCCCCCTTAATATATTTCTCCAGTGGAAATGACATGTCACCATTCACGCTAAGCCATTCGTCAAAACGGAAGGCGTTTTAAATCTTGAAACTATGCAAATGGTATATTTGAGAGGAACTACATCAACTGTTACGTAATACTTTTGGCCTTGTGACTGGCACCAACTGAGTAGATGATTTTGATATCGATCTCGTTCCCGACAAGGAATCTGGATTATTTGCTATATTTACTTTACTTTACAAGAAGTTATGCGCTCTTACGCTGATTTTCTGGTCTTTCTCTGATTATTTCCCTTGAAAGTACGTTGGTGGTTCTCACATAAGTTATGGCGGTATTGCTGTTTCCAAAGTTTTATTTTCGTTTCTCTACTATTCATTTTACTCGCGTCTCTCTCTTAGTAGAAACTGAGTGATAAAGAAATCAAACAACATAAACAAATGGCAGCAAAACAGTACAGAAATAAAATAGCACTAACATATTCATTAACAATAATAAAGTTAATTTGTCATAGACAACATTTAGTTTCACCAATTTTGAATATATCGTTCCTGTTTAAAACCATATACCTGTTGGACAATTCCATTTCCAGATTTGCCTTCAAGGAAACTTTACTTCTTGGACTCACGCTTGCGAGTGCAACGTTGTTGTTAAACCTTCGTAAATAGCTCCGTGTGAAGGTCCTTTCCGTTTTCATTCACGCACGGATAATTTTTCACTAGAGACATTAATGGCCGTAAAGACACTATATCAGTGGATAGACTAAAAAAACAAAAAAGCTTCATAGAAAGAAAAAACTGTCCTTATCCCACTGCAGACGACACACACACACATCTTTACAAACACGGCCCGCACATCCACCTTCACATTCTGTCTACAATTAGGATCGATGAGGTACCGGACAAGAATTCTGGATTATTTTCCTTTTTTTTTTTTAACTTAATTTTTAAGAGCGGCCGCGTTCATCTTTAGTATTCTCGTTTGTGAAAGTAGTCGAATTGATTTCAGATAGTCTCATGTTAAAAATCGTCTCTGGCTAATTGTTGACAGGACGTTAGAGTTGCCTTGGCGGAGTTTTGCGCTCTCTGAAAGCGCTTGTTTCTTTTAATTTTTGATTAGGTTGAATATAATTTTGGAGAGCATTTTATAAATGAATGTTAAAAACTTAGTTATATGTCGCCATGGATACTGCCGTTAACCTACTTCTGCGGTGATAGTGTATAACGTAATCTGGTAGTTACAGTATATCACAATACAACCAGAAAAAAAAAACATTTTAATGTTATCAATACCATAAGTTTTTCAATTTTAGCTTTTTCATAGAAGTCTCAATGCAAATAATTTACTCTCTCTGTAGATAATCCCCATGCAACCTTTGATTTATTGCCGAAACATAATCTTTCAGATCAACTGTCGTTATTTGTTTTACTTAACTTCAAATTCAGATAAGCGTTTCCAAATTCCATTTTTTTAAACGTGTTTTGAAAGTTTCTTATTTCCTTTTATGTGTATACCACATATGATTTGTATGGTTTCTTTCAAAGGGGTATATTTCAAGAAAGCTTTACATTTCCAAAGTAAAAAAATTGTAAATCTAATATAAAATGAGGTTCGTTTTTGAGCGTTTGTAATTTTTTCTCATCTATATAATACACTAGCTTACCATAAGAAGTGTATTTTTACAAACCTTCCCAGAAGGGCCACCTTTCTTCCGAGTTAATATATATGGTTTTATTTAAGGCGGAGAGCTGGCAGAAACGTTAGCGCGCCGGGTGAAATGCTTAGCGGTATTTTGTCTGCGTTACGTTGTGAGTTCAAATTCCGCCGAGGTCGACTTTGCCTTTCATCCTTTCGGGGTCGATAAATTAAGTACCAGTTAAGCACTGGGGTCGATGTAATCGACTTAATACCTATGTCTGTCCTTGTTTGTCCTGTCTCTGTTTAGCCCCTTGTGGATAATAAAGAAATAGGTATTTTGTCTGTCGTTTCGTTGTGAGTTCAAATTCCGTCGAGGTCCACTTTGCCTTTCATCCCTTCGGGGTCGATAAATTAAGTACCAGTTACCCACTGGGGTCGAGGTAATCAACTTAATACTTATGTCTGTCCTTGTATGTCCCTTCTATGTTTATCCCCTTGTGGGAAATAAAGAAATAGGTATTTCGTCTGTCGTTACGTTCTGAGTTCATATTCCGCCGAGGTCGACTTTGCTTTTCATCTTCTCGGGATCGATAAATAAAGTACCATTTTCACACTGGGTCGGTGTAATCGACTTAATCCATTTGTCTGTCCTTGTTCGTCCCCTCTGTGGGTAACTCCATGTAGGTAGTAAAGAAATATATATGGTTTTATTTAGCTTTCTTGTCCTCTATTTTGGTACGTTTCTTCTAATGATATATTTTCCTGTCACCAGTTGTATTGTTGTGAGTATTGAAAGCATATAAAAATAAATTTATTTATTTCACGCAACTAGAAATAATTGAATTTAATAATTTTAGATTTCGAGTGGTTTAAAGCTCCCTGCCATCTTATATTATAGTTTTGTGAAATGACGTGGTGTTCAGCGGATGTAATTTATCTTCTTATACTTCACGTGTAAGATCAGCTACTCGTTCTCTCTATGGTGTGTCATGGAAATTGAAGGAGCATAGTGATACAAAACGTGTGCTGCTTCAGTAAAAGCGGGATATTTGCATGTAGCCTTAGTATGGTCCATGCAAAAAACAAAATAGTTATTTCGCTCATGATTTCATGGAACACATGAATCGCAACGCGAGTATATCTGAGAGAAATGACTGAGAGAGGTTTTCCGAAAACCTCAGTTTTGTAGATGCCTATATATGTCGCCCAATGGCAGAACGAGACAACTAGCCACTAGTAAAACTGTATCCTTGTCACAGCTAGGTTAGTACTGAGGAAGATATGAGGAGCATACAGGCAAAAATATACAATTTTCAAAAGATCTCATGTTTAACCATACAGGGAAGCACCGAAATTATTGGTGAATGCAACTCATTGTCGTCCCAAGATCCTTTAAGTGGAATGTTTTCTCTATCTTAACCAGCAATAACAGATTTTCGTATTTTGATAAAAGAAGTATAGAAAATATCGGACATGACGCGAAACTTGCTGATAAAACAGAGAAAAACTGTCCAGTGAAATCAAGTTGAATCCAACTGTGAGTAGGCAATGGACGAAGGCTTGACGAATGGTTTGCCTTTCATAGTCATCCGAAAAACGAATGATTGCTTCGTGAGAATGCTTTCTTCATTGTCTTGGACTACCAGTATAGAATACAGGTATATACTCGACATATTTAAAAACATCTTCTTGTAATGAATTCCATTATAATTTTCGCTGTATTATATTCTCATACATCTTTGTCACTTGATTTTAATTTTGATTTAGTCTATGTGTAAGGACATATTGAAGGCCCCTTTTTTACGTTTTACTCCAGAATGTTTCTATATTTCCTTCACTTTGTATAATTTTGCTTTCATGGTTTTACGATTTTATTCTCTGCCAACACCTTCTAACAATAAGTCAAGTCACTTCATCTTGATCAAATAGCGCGATTGCTTGTTTTTCCCCTAACCTTTATATCCCAAGATAATTTACATTTCACCTGTTTACTTCATAATCACTTTGTTATATTAAGATACTATTCGGAACTAAGTTCATGCTTTCATTTCATATTTACTTTCAGCTGTACAAACCGATGAATAAATTTAATGCTGTATACTGTATTTTTCCTGAATTTACATTCTAATTCATCATACACGCTTTGTTTGTGTACTTCTATTACGTCTCTCGGGATATATTTGTACAGTAGTGACCCCGTGTTTACACCGTCATCAATCTGTGCAACAATTACGACTTCACCCTTTTTTTTTAATTCTCGTCTGTCCTATTTTCTAATTCATTGCGTTTATTAATTTTTGTCAGCGTTAATGATTATTTAATATAATGTTAGTTTTCAATGCTCTGATATAGATGGCTGTTTCTTCTTTATTGTTTTTCTCAACATTGATATGCAGAGGAGAGTGTTCTACGCGCTGAAGAATATTTCTTAGCCAGTATTCTGCTTTGGTATTAGTAAGCGTACGTTTCGTTGCCTTATTTCTGTTAGTTTTCTGTGCTTTCCATATCGTTTTTCAGTCCTTTTGTTTTGTTGTGTCAGTAAACTGTAGGAGCGCTCAATATACAACATATACTTATGACTTAACCTCCTTTCAGTGTAAGGTATTTCTTATTTAATTTTTAAAAATTCTTGTGGAGTCATTTGGAACGCATGCAGGGAGCATTGACCTAATTTGTGATGGATTTAATGACATGCATGCGCGCCAACTTTTGGGATATGCTCAGTGGCCTTGGTGATGTGTAGCTCTCGAATGTATGCATGAACATACAGTCGATATGGTCCACAGAATATGTTCATGGATCTTGAGAACCTTTCAGACAAGAGATGATGAAACCTTTACAATTTTCTTCACCATGTTTACTCAATCCCACCTTGAATACTGCTGCCCATTGTTCCTCTGCCCAAACAAAATAAGATATATTAGGGATTGAAGATCCACAGAGATAAGCCGACCAATGCCTTGTGAATGGATTTGGTAGACAGAAACTGAAAGCATCTCGTCGTATATATATATATATATATATATATATATATATTATATATAATATATATAATATACATGTTTGTGTGTGTGTGTGTGTTGTGTGTGTGTGAGTGTGTGCGCGCGTGTGTGTTTGCGTGCCTGTGTTTCTCCCCCAAGCTCGCTTGACAACCGATACTGATGTGTTTACGTCCCCGCAAACAGTAAGTCCTGGGGTCGATTTCATTTAATAAAGGCGGTGCTCCAGCATGGCCGCAGTCAAATGACTGAAACAAGTGAAAGAGTAAGTAGCAGGTACAACGACGAAAAGCTCAATGTGTCTCAGCCAAGAACAACACTTTCCTCAAGTTGTCCATTTTATCGCGACAGTTAACGTAAAGAATTATCCGAATCTTCAAAGAATCCTTTGTTCTTGGCTTGGGGCGCAATTGGCTGAAGCCAACCTAAGGCATCTGAATCATCTAAGTTACGCAGCTTCCTAAATAACGATTATGTTGATATAGTATATGTTATTTATATATACAGTATCTTTCTTGATGGAAATCAAGACTTAGTAATTTATGTATTGAATATGCAACGAGAATCACCCTAATATTACCGCAATAAAATAACGTGTTCTTATTATATGACTATATTTCGTCTTCTTCTTCCTCTTCTTTTTCTTCCTCTTCTTCTTCTTCTTCATCTCCTTCTTCCTCCTCCCCTTATTCTTCTTCTTCTTTTCTTCTTCTTCTTCTTCTTCTTCTTCTTCTTCTTCTTCTTCTTCGTTTTCTTCTGTCTTGCCTCCCTCTCATTCTCCCTCTCGCTTCCTCTCTCTGTGTATGTATGTATATATATTATATATATATATATATATATATATATTATATATATATTATATATATATATATGTATATATATATATATGTATATAAATATATATGTATATATATATATGCATATATATATGCATATATATATATATATATATATATATAATATATATATATATATATTATATATATATGTATATATATATATACATGTGTGTGTGTGTGTGTGTGTGTGTGTGTGAGTGTGTGCGCGCGTGTGTGTTTGCGTGCCTGTGTTTCTCCCCCAAGCTCGCTTGACAACCGATACTGATGTGTTTACGTCCCCGCAAACAGTAAGTCCTGGGGTCGATTTCCTTTAATAAAGGCGGTGCTCCAGCATGGCCGCAGTCAAATGACTGAAACAAGTGAAAGAGTAAGTAGCAGGTACACGACGAAAAGCTCAATGTGTCTCAGCCAAGAACAACACTTTCCTCAAGTTGTCCATTTTATCGCGACAGTTAACGTA
>NC_043004.1:84383368-84390868 GCF_006345805.1 Octopus sinensis
ATTTTCTATACAACTGCTACGTCGCTTTTCGTGAAAGAGCGAACATGATAAATATATGGATATATTCATATTCAACATCTTTATAATATATTTCTCGTTTAACAGCTCAGAGCTTTTCCCTGTGCCTTGTGACATCTTGCATGCAACATGTTACACTACTATATGTCTGTGTGCGCCACTGTTTGGAGATAGATGAAAAGTTAAAGCTAGGAAATCTTAACGTTTAACAAAATTAATTGATCACTACACATGGGAGCCATTATTTTTATTGGACATCTGTTGTTCGTAAGATTACAGAACATAAGAAATTCAAAGATCCAATAGTAATGAAAAATGAGTTTGAAATGAAACAAGATTTCAGATTGTAAAATGGTATGCAAAATAAGGGAAAGGGAGTAATACTAATATATTTCCCTCTCTTATGAAGTTCATTCTGTATCATGCATTATAAGCATTATTTTTTAGTTGATTGAATGCATAGCAGTGCATTTAAGACGTTCAATTGGCGACAATGGGGTTTCCGATTCAGATCCACTACCCAACATCTGTGGGCAGTGTCTCAGTGTCTTCTAACATGAACCCGCGCAGAGCGATGGATTTTTGACTGAATATTTGACACGGAACTATGTGGAAGCCAGTCTTGCATATATATATATATATATTTGAGTAGTTGAATGAATTATCTTATTATGGATAATTCGGTTAACCGGTACCTGGGTAGCAAATTCGCGTCAGAAAAACACGGTTGAAGCTACATGCCAAGGGCAGAGATCACGTGCTTTCGTGTGGAAATTTGTGTGTTTTATTAAATACAAATAAATAATGAGTTTTTCTTTAAAATATTCCGGAATATTTTAAAGAAACACGCATTATCGCTATGGGCTCCGTGTGGGCAGTCATCTAAAAGTTTTTGTTCATATTGATGCTGACATAAATTCCTTGTTTTTCCTGATGAGAAGGCAGCATAATACACCCCTTATTCCTTCGAAATTAGGAATATGCAGCCTTCGAAACATATGTCGAGAATAAAGGAATTTTGTTAATTCGTCGTTCAACTCCATGCTTTCATTTATATATATATATATATATGCAGTGGGAAAGAGTGAGAGGATTTTGTGGCGAAAGAGTCAACTAAGATTGGCATTACCTTCCGCCGGAGCCGCTTGGATCTTAGGTATTTCGCTCATAAATACACACATTGCCCGGTCTGAGATTCGAACCCGAGATCCCTCGACCGAAATCAGCTCGATCATTTGCATGTTAATTTTGTAAATTTTCTTTCTAGTCTAATTACCTTCAGTCATCAGAGTAAATGATATCGCCTTTTCGGTTTTTCTTCTTGCCGTTTCGGAATTTTTATGGCATCATGTGAGTATCTTCTTAAAATCGTTGGTGGATGTGAAGATAAAACATGATGAATGTCTTTATTTGTCTGAGAAAGAAAATTATGCAAAATTTTACTGGACTGCCTACACAAAGGGTTTTTAAGCTCCTGTATGTGGAGCACGTCAGCTCACTACTCCATCGAATCGACGTTGCCTGCAACTGTGCTCGGTGTGCCACACGCCAAGTGCCAAAAGGATCGCAGATCAATATGTGTTGAAGTGTTTTGCACAAGAACACGTCGCACTGCCCGGTCCAGGAATTGAAATGACGATCTCACGACTTTAAGTGCAACATCCTAACTGCTAGTCCAGGTACTCGGACGAGTGTGACTATGATATGTGTTAATACGTAATAGTCCCTTGTCTGCATAACAATAACTATAAGCCATTCTGTTAATTATGTCTGGTAATTAATCATTTTAACATATACTTATAAAAATCCTTCAACACATTTCTTAATATTTGCTAAAGATTTTCCCATGGTTTTCATTTATATGAATACTAACAGAATTTACTCTAAGCAAAAGTGAAATCGTGTGCATGATACAATTGAAATCATCCAATTACATGACCTCACATTTTCCCCTAGTGTAGGATCCCATTATCATATTGCGTTCGACGTGTTATTAATTCTATATTGAAATGTAATTATATAAAATAGCAGATATACTACATTACATGATGATGGTGCGGCATTTCTGGAGTCGACAAAGTTTGGGTAATAGATTAACTAGTTATCAAGTGTAATTATTCCTTGATGTATCAAACAAATTTTCGATTTATTTTGCTCTTTCTTTTTCGATAGATAGAACACAAAGAAGGCGAAAATACATTGAGCCAATTATTTACGCCCTTCGAAACCTTACGATGTCTACTTTGATATTCATTGATCTGGAGTTGAGAGAATAATTACCAATCAAACACTGACATTAATTTAATCAACCTTCCTTTCCGGAAACATTTTCGGCAATATGCCTATACGTGCGTGTCAAAATAAATGCAAGTTTTATTCAGAAATACTGCATTGTTACAATTCAGCTTGGTGGTTGTGTGTCTTGTTTAAACTTCAGTTTATGTTTCCAAAGTTGAGCTTTTCTATTTATGCTCATATTTCCCTTTTCTTTTTTTAACTTCCATCACTGGTCTGCAAGCATATTACGGCACCGCCTTCAATGTTTTAGCAAAAGAAATTGAAACGGGCGCTTATTGTTTTAAGCTTCGTAATGAAATATCGGTCTCTTTTTGCCTAGACGTGAAGTTAAAATGTCATAAACAAAGCAACACCTCTTTTCTATAAAAAACACCATGTAAAAATGATTACAATTTGAGCAATTCCAAAACAATATATATGATATAACAGAAAGCGTACAAATTCTTTACTCACTTCTGGATAGCATTCAATTTCCCAATGTCACGTTTTCCCCCGAGTATTTCACTGACCCTAAACACAAGAAACTTGGACATATGAAGGAATAATCTGCTTTGCCAATACTGAAATATAGCAGAATCCACGTACATTTGCAGCTTATCTGTATAGAAAATCTATGTTATAATTGTTTTCTTCTAAAGCTCGATACTACATGCGCATCAACATTAATTGTAAGCTGTTTCAATAATATTAATTCCCTCCCTGACAACAACATTTCAAGAATTTATCGGAACGTGTTCCTGTCAGGAACGCTTTTTGTGTATTGATAACCTCACAGGAATTTACAGTTCCAAAATACGCTTAGATTTTTGTTATATTGAATCTCATTCAATAAGAAATTTTTTTATGCTTTTTGTGAAATTTTGAATACTAAATGATTTTGCCGTCCAGCTCCAATTATCGATTTCTGCCTGTTGAAGTTTCCATACGGATAAAAGTGAATTGATACAGACTGTTTTGATATATTTCCTGCTATACAGGATTACATATTTTCTCCAGCTTCTATTGGGATGTACGTTCTTGTTACATATAAATATTTTCAAATGTGATTTAATGCATGCCTCATATACGTACATACATGCATACGTACATACATATACATATATACATAGATGCGTACATACATTCATAAATACATACTTACTTACATATATATATATACATATATATATATATATATATGCACACATGCAAAAAGCGAAAGAAACAGAGCTACAATAACACTGTTCCTCTCTCCGTTCAAACCAAACTAGTTATTTTAGGTTTTGAGTTTGGGTTTGTTGAATTTGTGCATTAGAGATATTTTTTTTCAGTTTGTCTTCAGAAAGGAAACTTCTGTGAATGAGAATATGATGATGAATAATTTATAGAAGTTTTTGAAGTTGCGTGTTATCTTTTATGTATTCGACATTTGAGGGGTTGTGAAAGTGACTCGTTCGAGTTTGTCGTTTCCATGAAACTACGCTTGACACATGTTTCCGTATGAAAAATTCAAGAGCTGAATATACTTTTAAAATAATTTCTAAATATCAAGCGTAGTTTGAAAGCATTATTATTATTATTATTATTATTATTATTATAATTATTATTATTATTATTAGTAGTAGTAGTAGTGTAGTAGTAGTAGTAGTAGTAGTAGTATTCAATACTTGGTAGTTTTACGTAGATTTCTACTGCAATACCTGCTACACTTCCGTGCTGCTATGGCGCGTGCAGCATTTTGTGTTGCGTGTTTATAGATTGTTTTGTATATGTTGTATTTTGAATTGGTAGGGTGTTGGGTAAGATGAGGGATGCTCTTAGCTGGGATATTTTTTGACAAGTGTGTAGTGTTCAGAATCCAAGTAGTGCTTCTACGTTGTTGTTCATATGATTTTTATCATGCCAAATACTTCGATTATTACTGAAGCCGTTTTCAACTTCATCCCATACATCGTAAATACTTCAATTTCGAAGTCTTTCGGGGCTATATTTTGCTCAGAAGGGACTGCAATTCCTATTAGTATACATGGATTTTGTCCCCCAATCCTTGCTCATTATGTTTAGGTGATTCGCTTTTATTTCTTTGTCAATTCGAAAAGGCATTTTCCAGATCAAATTGGCCCGGTCGGTGACATGTACGTTTTTTGGGCTTTATACTATTTATCGTCAGTTTTTATGCTGTAGTGTTGGCATATGATCCTTTGCATGTAACTACTTCCTCGGGCATGTCTCCATATATTTTCAGAGTTGGCAAAGACTGGACAGCCACAGATGATGTAGTCAACTCTATGATTATGCTGTTTGCATATTCTGTAATTTACTTTAGGATCTGTTTTCAGTATTTAGCCTCCGTAGATGTTCGTGATAAGGCAGCGAGGCAGTCTTTGGCAGCGAGGATCAATCCTTCCATTTCAGCTTTTAGTCTAGAGATCTTGAGATATTAGTGGCTTATATTTTAGGCTCATCTCTTCTCTGTCAAGTCTTGCATGTATTCGGTTATGGAGAGATTTTTCTCTTCATTTCTTCTTTAGTATGTTTTGTAATTCTCTTTTCGTGTCTTTGTTGTTTCTTTTACAATTTGTTCTATGTTGTTATCTGAGGTCAGTGTATCAGTGTAGTTTGGTTCTGCTTTGCATTTTTTCGCTTCGTCGTGTCTAAAGAAAAGCGTTGCTTTATTACATGTTGCATTATTACATGTAGTAGTCTTCAACATTTTCTTTCTAAGTACTTTCTAGCTGAACTGTTTTTATTTCATAGTAGCTATGTTTTTCTTTCAGGTCATAACCTCCTTCTGAGCGGAGTAGTTATATGTTGTCTGCCTGACTTCGGTATGAATTTAATACTTTTCTAGTTTATCTAACATTCTCAATTCACAAACCTTCCAGTTCATTCAGTTGAAGCTGTAATACAGCAAGCGTATTTATCCCTATTATCTTATTTTTCCATTGAGTCCAGATTTTAGTATTAACCCAAATTTTCTGTAATACATTTTGCTAATCTCCTCTTACATATCGATATTGTATTTCAGCTCTGTGATCTATTCCTAAATAGGTGTATTGATGATTGCGGTCTAATTCTCTGAATTCTGTATCTATGTTGAGTTCAGTGATTTTAGTGTTTATTAATTTGCCTCTTCTCAGTGTCACATTGGTACACTTATCCAGTCCAATGCTCATCTCGATGTCCTTGCTGAAACTATGGAAAATTTTAGAAGGCTCCCTCTTACCTGTAATTTTAGTTTATACTTTTAAAGTCGTCCATGTATTGTTTGTCGACAGCATCTATTATTTATTGGGACTTTAACAGACTTTAACAGACTTTAACAGTTAACAGTTTTCTTAACGGGATTAGAGGAGAAAGGAAAACCAGAGTTGACAGCGAATTTCCTTAGAAGTTGCTCCTTATAACCATACATTCCTGTGTGCTAGCCCTTTTGTTCTTCTGGTGAAACACTGTTGTTTTCCATGTGTATTTTAAGTCACTGGTGTGTGGGGTTTGTAGGCTGTTGATAGACAAGTTCTTGCCCTATAATTTTTGAGGTGTATGGTAACTTTGTTGTTTGGGAATTATGGTGGCTTGTCCTTACAGCTTCCAGGTTGGTGTTCATTCTGGCTTGCGTATTAATAAAATCAATGCTGCGGCGATGTGGGAATGGGTACAGGTAAGGTGTTTCAGCCAGTAGATGGGGACCTTGTCTATCCCTGGAGTTTTTCAATCACTGGTAGTTCTTAGTATTTCCGTCACCTCTTGGTTTGTCATGGTGGGACATAATTGTGCTGATAATTTGGTCTTCCTCTTCTTTTCCTTATTTAACAACAGAACATTTTTGTGTTTTTCTTGTTTACTTCATATTCTTTCTCAATATGACACAATCTGTGATATTGTTGGCATGTCATCTATTGATAAATTATTTTTGCTTAACTTCAAGTAAAACAAATCGTGTTTATTACAAATTCTCAATTTTACAATCCAGAGCGTGCAACATCTCATTATCACCTTTTCCATGGCTTTGACTGTTTCTGCATGGAAGTTCAATATCGATGATGTTCTTATGAATGAAGATATCCAATGAGTTCTTGCCTCTAAAAGCGCAGAACTAAGCACAGGACGCAGCAGAGACAACAGACAATAGGATACACATACACATACATTTGCATGGATGTATTGATACTCGTTTTTGAGTGTGTGTGAATATATGTAAATATATAAATATATAAATTTAGTGAATGTATGTATATATGTTACATACACAATACAAATAATATGCATATATAATATATATTATATATATATATATATATATATATATATATAGCATATATATATAAATGCATGTGCGACCCTACCTATATATGTATATACACATAGGTATATGTGTACAGGGCGTTAAAAAAACGTGAACAACATGGAAAACAAAAACATGGAAAGCGATCATTTTTTCGAACAACGAAAGAAACAGATAGAGAAAAGAGACAGGAAAACCTTTCTTTCTCTTCCTTACACTACAAGAGACAGCACCCATTTTTGCTTGACCCCTTTCAAAGCTTGTCTCTGAAGCGTTCACCACTTCACCGGCTTATGGCTTAACAATCCCTACCGTCTGTTTTTACTATTATGTATTTGTTACCACTTTAACACTCCACTAATCGCATATGTGATTTTATAAACTTTTCAGTAACGACTGTTTTGACGAAGACGCATCTTGTCCTACCGTTTCTCTATTTGTTTCTTTCGTTGTTCGGGAAAAATGCTTGTTTACTATGTTTTTGCTTTTCCTGTTCTCGTTTCTCATATTGTACACGTTTTTCGATGTGCTGTACCCGTATATTGCATATACACATTCATATATATGTAGGAATACATGTATTTATACATGCGTATATATTATATATATATTATATATATAATATATATATATATATATATATATATATATATATATATTATATATATATATTATATGTATATATTATATGTATATATTATATGTATATATATTATATATATATATATATATATGTATTATATGTATGTATAATATATATATATATATAGTTATATATATATATATGTATATATATATATATATAGTCTATATATATATATATATATATATGATATAATATATTATATATATGTAGGTCCCGGGTTGAGTCGGGGTAACCACAGTAAATAAGGTACTCAATACATACAGTAAATTATTTA
>NC_043004.1:84398368-84400868 GCF_006345805.1 Octopus sinensis
AATGTGTTTATAAAACATATTTTTCTCGTGGCTTTATTAAGGAAAGTCTATAGTTTGTAAGATATTTGTTGTTTTTTCTTCAATTTCTGCAATTTCAACAACTCAGTGACGTCTATTGAGGTGAAAACATTCCGTACCGTATGAATATGTCCCTCGTTTAAGAAAAAGATTTATTTACATTACATTTCTGAAGAAAAAAGATACCCTTTCCCCACACATAACCCTAAGCCTAACTCTAACCCTAAAACAGATTGAAATGCAATAGATCGATACTATGGTCATAATTATGGGTGACAATTTCATATGACACCGCTAGAAAAAACTGCTGTCCAAACCCAAAAGATCCTTGATATGTTTTACTAGGAAAAAATCGTTTATTGGTTTTAGATTAAAGTTTTAATAGAATAAATTTACACACACTCACAGACACACACACATACGCACATACACATATAACGGTGCGCGGATAACAGTTTTCATTCCTTTGTTACATGTACGTTTGTTTTGATGAGTGTCACAAGTGGTAGCTTTTGAAGATGTGACACGTTTTCTGGTATATAAAAAAATGGGGAAAAAAGATGCAAACTCAAGAAGGGATACAACCTGAACAATAAAAAAAAGATACAATCTGGACAGTAAAAACAGTAAAATGCAAGTTTCTACTTTAGTGGGTAGAAAGCTATTTTATTATCATTATTTTTTTACATCTCATAAATCATTCGTTAATCGTTATATATACCCACGTTTGTGTTGTCTCTCCATGTAGTATCCCCTCTATATTTAATGATCCATGCCGATAATAAAAATTAGTTAGTTCGAGTAGAGATACAAACTGAACAGTAAAAAAAAATTAATTGCAACTTTCTTCTTTGGTGGGTAGAAAGCCATTTCATTATCATTATATTTAATAAAAAACGAGTTAGTTCGAGTAGAGTTCGCAGTGAAGTCGGAAGGTGTCAGTTGGTTAGTTTGTTTGAATACTGATTGTTTGTTTGTGGAGAGTTTGTTGGGTTGGATCGTTACGTTGTTATTACGGCTGCAGGATCTTCTCGGTTTGAATGGCAGGTTTTTAAAATAATTTCCACGTAACTAAACACATTTAAACTTCGTATACGGGTCGAATGTGCTTATAAAACATATTTTTCTCTTGCCTTTATTGAGAAACCTCTATAGTTTGTATGATACTTGTTGTTTATTTTCTTCAATTTCTGCAATTTCAACCAATCAGTGACGTCTATTGAGGTAAAAAGCATTCTGTGCCCTATGAATATGACCCTCATTTAAGAAACAGATTGGGTTTATTTACATTTCTGAAGAAAACATATACCATTACCCCCACCCGAACCCTAAAACAGATTGAAATGCAATAGATCGATACTAGGATCATAATTATGGGTGAGTATTTATGACACCGCTAGATAAAAACTGCCATTCAAACCGAAAAGATCCTGGCTGCATCCTTATCTTGTTTACTGGTATTACATTGGTATAGTGTATCTAAACCTTCCGTCACAATCTTGTGCCTGTATCACGACATTTACAGACAAAAGATACAACAGATAGTGACGCATGATAAATGGTATTGAAATGGTATTTATTCCATCGAACATTTATTACCGAACCGCGAATTGATCCTGTCCTGAACGAATCGACATGGTTTCAGATGATAAAATATTCAGGTGATTTCATTCACTAATCCCTGCTGAACCTATACAATTTGATTACCAGTATATATTTTCGAGTGATGTATTTCTCAAAACAGCTTACGTTTAGAAAACCTTTATTTTTACTATTGTCAACAAATAGTACAAAATCGATATATTCGAACACCTTTTTTTAACGATAATCTTTGATATCTAGCAAATTCATAAGTAATGTTTGTATCATATACCACCTCATTAAAAAAAAAAAACTTTTCCAAGAAAAACTGGTGATTTTTTTTTGTAAATTTATTTACAGATATATTGATTAACAAAACATTGCAGGCTACATACTGCGTTCAATACTAAGTGTATGCCTTCAAACATGTAAAAATGTTTGTAGGCGTGTATCTATCTCTGTGTATATATTTAATTATTCCTGTGAGGCATTTTCCTCACACACTTGCAGTTTCTATAAATTTATATATATATATATATATCTATATATATATATATATATATATATATACACATATATATGTAATGTATGTATGCATGTACGTATGTATCTGTGTGTGTGTATTTGTGTAAGTTTCTCTGGTTCAAAATATATGTATTCGTACACATCTGGGTTAAGAAGATATTGATACACAGATATACTTATATTGGAAATGCGTTTCAAGCTGTATAATATATATATATATTCAAAAGACCTGATCATGAGAGCTATGCAACCCGAGCTGAATACAGGCAGAAAGTGGAAGCTATATGAAGCTGTAGAGGTAGCTAAAGAGATCTAAAGGACGAGAGACATCTTTTGGCATACTGAGACCGACAGACAAGGCCTAGGATCATCTGAC
>NC_043004.1:84408368-84425868 GCF_006345805.1 Octopus sinensis
TTTCGGTCTTCTTTGCATTTGTATATACGTGTATTCATAATTGAGCTAGCCTGATTAAATATGTTGGCAATTAACCTTTTGTTAAGATGCATAGTTCCCAGTAAATCGCTACATGTAAAAAATATTTAAGTATACCTATATCTGTATGTTTAGGCATATTTATATATATATATATATATAAATATATATATATATATAGAGAGAGAGAGAGAGAGAGAGATTTATGTGTGTGTGTGTATTATATTTGTGTGCATGTGTGTTTTTGTGTGTATATATGTGTGCACACATATTATATCATTTCTATATGTATATATTTATACATGCATGTATATACAACGTGATAGATACGTTTATATTATATATATATATATATAATAGATGTATATATAGTGTTGTGTTGTGTGTGTGTGTGCGTGTGTGTGTGTGTGTGTGTGTTGTGTGCGTGTGTGTGTGTGTGTGTGTGTATAGCTATATACACATATACGCATACACATATATATGTATATATGTATATATATATAGAGAGAGAGAGGGAGAGAGACGTTTGTGTTTGTGTGCATGTATGTATGTATTATATACGTATGTGTTTGCAGAACTGCAGGCATATACATGCACATTCAAGAATGTGTATGTGTGTATGTGTGTGTGTGTGTGTGTGTGTGTGTGTGTGTGTGTGTGTGTGTGTGTGTGTGTTTGTGTGTGTGTATGTGTGTGTTTGTGTACTTCTCTCAGTTCCTTTATGTTTGTGGGTGTTATGTACATTGATGCTGCTTTAGCAAGCTTGTAAAATTATTCCTTTCATTCTCATTGTACGCGTATGAATAAATGTTGCGGAATATTTTCTCCTTTCAGAATTTTATTGATCTCGTATCATGTGAATATTTTTATTCATTTTAAATAATAGCAGAAAGTTACTCTTTGATTGCAATTCTAATCTATTATAATGTTTCCAACACAATGTAGGGACCTGAATAACATCCTTTTTCTAACGTCAACGGAAGTAAATTACTTCAAAAGCATTGTTCCGAGCATGTGAAAAGCTATAACCAAAACAAAGCCACACGTAACAAGCGTACGAGAGCGCTTCCATCTATTAGATCGATCTGTAGTAATCGAAACCAAATCTCCTGTAAACGAAACCTACCATTTTACGAAAAAAAAAAGGCAAGATCTGTTTGTTAATGCTGTATCAGCGTAGTGTGACTAAGATTCTAGGCGCAATTATGGCTGTTCTAGAATTCGTTCGCCCCTTGGCCAAGTTCTTCTATAACTGCCCAGGTACTACTACATGCAATGTAAGTGAATTTTCATGACGGAAACAGTGTGGAAATCCGTCAAATATACATGTTTATGCCTCCACTTGTATTTGTTTAACCTTCAGTTTGTATATGCATGTGTCTTTATGTCACTGTCTGTCTCCAAAATTGCCTGACAAGCTGACAAGTTGAATTAATTTATATTCTCATAAAATAGCGGTTCGCTCTCATGGTCTGATATAAAGTGTAAAGAAAAGATAAACACCAGTACAAGGAGTACTGTGGTCGATTTCTATGACTAAACAGGCCAAACTACTGTATGATTGTAGTATAAAGATAGTAACAAGTAAAACGTAATAGTTAAATAATAGCAGCTAATTATATATTTAGCCAGAGATAGCAATTAAACTTAAAAGCAACTGAGGACAATCTTTACTTAGTGTAATTTTAGTTGCATAATCTCTGAAAATGCAGACTCCATGGTGTAGATTGTAATACTTTTAATTATAGTGTTGCTTGATCAGGGCGTATTTTCAGCTAGATTCTTTTAAGACCAATATAGCTATTATCAAGATTGCAAAAGAATTATTAGATCTCCCAGTTTACAATAGTGATTAATGATTCCGAATGCGAAAGTGCCCAAGAATCAATCTTGAAGATAGATTCACCAATCTCAAGTAAAGTGCTATCGAATCAGTGCATTTTAATGATATCGGCATTGAAATTAGAACGATACGTCATATATAAACAAATGTATTGAATTTATACATAACTGTTGAATATGTAATCGACGTATGAGTAATAAAGCGAAGGATATAGAGATAGGTTTTATCAATAGTATATTCAATATTGGGAATTTAATATTTTCTATTTATTAGATACGAATGCGTCACCATAATACACTGTTATGCAAAGTTGATAAACTTGAGTTAGTAGGTGTGTGTTTCTTTATAATGAAGCTAGATTTACTTAGAAAATTATCATGACGATAACATTGAGGAGATGATTATGACGATGGCAACGAATACGACGACGACGAAATTATGATGATGATGATGATGACGATGACGATGATGAGGGTGATGATCCTCATCTCATGATCATCATCATCATCATTATCATCAACTTAATGAACATCATCATTATCATCATTGTAAATAATATGACAGCGATACTCACGAAGTTTCGCGATTATGCTCGCAGTACGAACTAGCCGACCTCAACTATTTGTTTCATTGCTTATTTAGTACAGGAAAAACAGTGGCAATTATCACTTTTCAAGTCGTTCATCAACGTTGAAGGAAATGAAATACATTATATTTAGATGGGAGTTCAAAACCGAATACGTGTAACATGGCGGAATCCAGATATGGCCACGGCGACAAAGAAAATAATTTTTACACATGCAGTACATGTATAATACAGAAATAACAACCGTCGTTCCATTGAAATTTCACAATTTTTTTTCCAAACTTCACAAGACAAAAACGTTACTAATAGCAAATATCAAAATATTTACTTAATGCGATATTCACCAAAAATGGTGCGGCATACGCGTGCTAATCAACGTGAATAAATCATTGCTTAATTGTGTTAAAAAGAAGTGTCATTAAACCTTCATAGTATTTACTGAAATATTGAATACATATTTTTTAAAAAAGTTGCTTTTATTTATCACGGAAGATGGCGAATGGTTCAAATTTTGGCAAATAACGAAAGAAAATTGTGATGACTTTGGGGCCAGTGCAAAGAATTTTAAGGTATTCTGAGACATCTCTTATATATGTTATACACACAGTTCCTTGAAAATTGTTTTACATTTTATATATACTTTTTGCATTTACATTGCAGTTTTCCAAATTTTTTCTTATTAGATTTCAACATTTTTCTTCGTATTTTCCATCAACTTAGTTGACTTTTTCAATTCCCATTTCTCCGCCGGTTATTTCATTGTTTTGTATGTATGGACACACACACACATATCTGTCTGTGTGTGTGTACATGTATTTATATATATATATTGGTATATATTTTATCTCTCACTGTCTTATATTATTTCCCTATCACTGCATACAATGAAATTTATGAAAATATTAATAATTCAGACAACAAAAGATTACCGTTCATTTCTATAGCACACCTTGGTCCTAGAGTGGAGTTGCCAGCATCATCATCACCATCATCGACGTCATCATTGTCATCATCAACACCACTATCATCATCATCATCATCATCATCGTCGTCGTCGTCGTCGTCGTCGTCGGCGTCGTCGTCGTCGGCGTCGTCATCATCAGCATCATCAGTGTTACCTTCCATGATCATCATCATCTTTATTATCGCCACTACCAATACCAAAACTCTCATATTAATTCCTATTTTTCTTCTTGTTCTTGTTCCTGTTTTTGTTGTTGTTGTGCTTCTTTTTCTTCCTCTTTTCTTCTACTTTTTCTTCTTCTTCTTCTTCTTCTTCTTCTTCTAATCCCTTACTATTATTATTATTATCATTATTATTAATATTAATATTTATGCGGGCTATTTTCTTTTTGTATTATTTAATCTGCATGGTATCTTTGCTGCGTAAATTACCTTTGTGTGAGAAAAAGTGAATTCACATAGAATAGAAGGCATTTTTTCAGGATATATACATACATACATACATACATACTAAGATACATATATATTTGTGTCTGTGTGACTGTCTCTTTGTGTATGCATTTTATCTCTCACTGTCTTATATTATTTCCCGATGTAACACACGCACACATACACACATACATATGTGTGTGTGTATATATATATATATATATTATATATATATATATATATATATTGGCAACTGCCTCAAGACAGAAAGATATTCCATTATATATTATTCTGTAGAAATATTACATCATACAAAAAGGCAGTCACGTACACACACCCATTTGTAGGTGTTTATGTGTAATATTGATATTGTTTTTATTTTTGGGCCGCAGGTCTACTTTGATTGCGCAGACCTATGATCAAACACAATCTAACATGGCTTCCTCTTCGTGTTTTGCATACGTAGGATTACAGTATATGCAATATATTATTCATATACGTATTTGCCATACCGTTAGTAGTGTACAATTCATGGAAATTTAACAGCTAGTTCTTACGTGTCGAATATCAGACAGAGTCAATTGTGACTTATACATTCATTCACACATAATTGTACATCTAAGTGTATACACACACACATATCTGCAGACATTCACACACATATACACATATATACAAGCAGTATATATATATATATATACATATATATATATATACATATATATATATACACACACACACATATATATATATATATACATGTGTGTGTGTGTGCGTATGTATGTATATATCTATGTATGCATTTAAGTGTGTAAATAAGTACTTCATCACTCCGTTATAGGTTGGATCAACAACAAAACGTACTTTGTCCAGTGAGGGATAAATATGATTTAATATGCGCAAAACCATCAGTAGTTTCATGTTCAAGAGTAAAAACAAAAATTATTTGCACATTTACAGGACATGCCATGTATCTCCAAGCAATCTTTCAGGCTCTGTTCATACTGTTGCATCTATTTGAAAACCAACGTGTCGGTTTGTGAAGAAACTTAAGAATGAACGGAAGGTCAAAACGCAAAGAATATCGATGCACAAAGGGGCACGAGAAGAAATAAAACGAAAAAAAATCAAGATCTTAATTCCATTTCGTCTGTATAAAGCGTAATGAATCTAGTTGGTGTAGAATAATAAACGAAGAGAATTCGAAAACTTGTGAGAAAAAGACCCACGCTTGAGAGGCTGCTGTCATGTTCGAGAAAAGAAATGTTTCTATGTGCTTCCATTTGATAAAAATTTGGGATCTGCTATTAAATAGTGTGGGAGAATTTTTAGATCGTGCATTCAAGAATTCCAAGACACTATATAATTTCAGATACAAATGTTTTAACAAATGCAAGTACATGGATGAAAAGACTAACACATGGACAAATACGCCAGAAGCCCATGTTTACAAATAACTGTAAAGGCATGCAATGATGGTGAAAAAATGCTTGTAGCTACAGGGCAAGTTATATAAATCAGCTCAACTTTTGAGTCTCCACGGCAGTTTAAATGTTATATACATACGAATGACCATACGCACGTACACATGTGCACAAACACACACAGGCACGCGCACATACACACACACACAAACACACAAACACACACACACACACACACACACACACATATATATATATATATATATATATATATATGAAGAAAAAGGGAGACAAAAAAGAAGCAGAGAGTGTGACAGACGGATACATACAGAGTGGTCTGTATTTATGTATACATACACATGGGGCGATGGGTAAACTGTCACCATTTTATATTTATAATTTCACGCATGCGCTTTGCTTGTTTTTGATTGTGGACTACACACTATAGTAGGCTTATATCGGCACCGTCTGTAAGAAGAAAGGCACCATGACGCGAACCACTCCGCCAGAAATTTGGAAATGACGTGCTGTACTGCTTGACATTCGAGCTGGAAGCTCCAAAACGAACAGACGGTGAACAAACAGAACAATCGTTGACTTGCCGTTTCCCTAAATCACGTGCCGAGAGTTATAGAAATCAAACATCCAGTGAACGACATGGTGTTTGCCATGATCACTAGAGATGGCAACGCTATATCTCCGTTAATCTTCCCACGCGGCCTCAGACTCAATATGGATGACTAATTCAAGTGCCTGGAGTATTTAGTGCTGCCTTTTATCAAAACGTTGGCGGCTGGAAGACCCTATGTTTGGCAACAGAACTCTGCACCATCCCACACAACACAGGCCGGAGGACACGGCCATGGGTGTGAAACAATTACTGCGATCACATCATCACAAACATCTGGCTACAAAACTCCCCAGACTGCAGCCCTCTTGATTATATTCTGTGGGGCGCAGTTGAACGAAAGACAAACAAAACTCCTTTAACACCAACGCTGAACTGGAGGCAAGGATTGCGGCAGCATTCACCAACAAGAGTGTCCAGATGATCTGCAGGAGATTCTGAAGTTGTTTGGAGGCCATGATTGAATCGAATGTCAATTTTATTAAGAAAATTTACTCTTTAGTATTTCAAGATATTTACACGTAATTTTAGTAAGTATATCAGTTGAAATGTCAGTGTTATTTTCATTTTTGCGTAATTTAGACAAACAATATATTCACCGCACCTTGTATATGTGCGTATATATATATATATTATATATATATATATATATATATTATATATATATATTATATATATATATATATAAGTAGTTGAATGAATTATCCTAGTATGGATAATTCGCCTAACCGATACCCGTGTAGCAATTCACATCAGAAAACACGGTTGAAGCTACATGCCAAGGGCAGAAATCACGTACTTTCGTGTGGAAATTTGTGTGTTTTTTTTTTAATAATAATAATGAAAGAATGGAGTCGAACGACGATTTAACAAAATTCCTTTATTCTCGACATATGTTTCGACGACTGCATATTAAGATATGCAGTCTTCGAAACATATGTCGAGAATAAAGGAATTTTGTTAAATCGTCGTTCGACTCCATTCTTTCATATATATATATATATATATATCTATATATAGATATATATATATATATATATCATATATATATATATATATATAATATATAATATATTCATACATACAGAAAAGGGGACAGAGATGTGACGGAGGAAAACGAGGAAGTGGTGTCTAAGTGTGTGTGCACGTGTCGTCGGTGTGTTATGAGTATATATAAGATGTGCAGTCCCATCGCAGTATTGCAGTTTTAATTAAATGTTTGCAGGTTCGACAACCCAGCAGAGCTAACTGTTGCATTTATGGGCAAATATTTTTATCACATTGTCATTCCACGGTATTTTGCAGTACATATACCGGTCAAGTTTCTCTACCACCTAAACCCTAACTGTTACGCTATACACATCACTAAACTCATGAGTCAACCTTACACAGTTTATAATTGCACCGCTCTCCTGTTTCCAAAACTGCGTAATTCCCAATAACTTATATACACTGCACATATCTCTTTCGATTCCTCATTAAAAGTCAGGTTTGGGAAGCTTTGATATTTCTTGTCATACGTAGATGCATTTCGATTATGTAAAACGAGATTTATACATGTCTGCACCCTACGTTATTAATTTCTTAAATAGTAGCTTTCTACAACTCGCCTGTATATATATATATATATATATATATAGCAATACCACTTTAATGCGCATTTTACTCACAGTATTCTGAAGTCAAATGTCATGCCGTTGACATACGCAACGCTTTTTTCTGTGACTTCCGATCTGCATTTCTGTCCGTTCTTTTATATGATCCCTTACACAAAACATTAAGAATACCTGTTGCATACCATTATTAATATACTTTTCTTCAATGTATGGAATTGGCGCATATGCCATAAAAAATGTATTTACTTACAATTTTATTTGTTATAGTTGCCTCGTTGTTGCTTGTGTATGTATCGGTTTTCGTGTGAACATACACAGCATACGTATACATATGCACAAACAGGAGCGCACACACAAACACATGCGCACACACGTGCACACATACACATACCAACCCACATACATACGCACGAACACGCACACACACACACGTACGGACAAGCTCACACACGCACACACATATGATTCTACTCCGTCAGAAAAGGCTCTGCGTTTCAGATTTCTCGGCAAGCAAGGAGTAATATTTCTCTCTTTTGCGTACAGTCTTTATGACTGACATATATAAACGAGTTCTTGTACGTTGATGCATTCACACACACACGCACGTACACTACGCCCACACACAAAAACCCACAACCCATCCTAACAACCTAAACATACCTTTCTGCACTGCTTTCCATGTGACATTAAATTTCCTTGTTTATCGTTTTGTATATGTGCCCACGTTAATATTCCGTTACTTTATACACCTTCAAATTCTCTACTAGAATCTCATTTAAACTTTACTTGCCCCAGCTGAAAATATTAATAACAACTCAGTTTATTATTCCCAGCATTTTTCTAAACACACACAATTCAGACCACATCTGACAGTATTCAAACACTCCTCATATTCCTCCATAGGTTAGCTTCTCATATTTTCCTTATATTATTTTATATCGAAATTCTATTTTCTTGGACATGTCATTAGCCTCCATATATTTTCTTACCGAATTCACCTCACTGAAATATATATTTTTCCTATGATATTTTATATAATTCATGATTTGCATTTTTGTTGTTGTTGTACATTTGCATATCTGTAACCAATATAGATATAACAATGATATAAATCTTATCTGATAATGACGTTTTTTGCAGGAATCGCTTGCAAGTAACTTACGTAATATCCGCTCACGAATATTGGAACAAGACATAAAATATATTCAGGAATAAATAAAATGTTACTGAAATGTGCTCTGAGCAGAATTACCTTTCGAAAAGAAGGAATAAGCTTACGTAAGTAATTGCTATTTGAAATATTGCATGGTATCACCGAAAAGTATGTATCGTAGCAGCATATCTGATATATTGAATAAACATTTTTCGTATCGAGTTTTCATAAGAAAAAAATATCACCATGAAATTTTGTAATGTCACAGAGTCTACCGTCTTGTAGATAGCTGTCACAAATGCTGTTAAAAGAGTGGGCACAAGCTTTGGGTTCTCTAGGACAGATTTTCATAAAATATTAATCAACGGCTTAAGTTATTTAGCAAGTATTGTTTTCGAACTGTCTTGCCAATATAAGTACACAGTTGTTCTATGAGTGAAATATGCACTTCAGAATCATGGAATTTTACTCTCTTGCTATTGCGTACTATCTTCAGCAAGTGATTTCCACTATAGATCTGGCTCAAATAATGTTTTTTTTTCAAATGAATGTGAGTTAGGTCAAGGGAGGAAAAATTTTAGAAACTGTCATGGATATCTATATACATATATATATATATATATATATATATATATATATATATATATATATCTATATATATATATATATATATATATATTAATATATATATATATGTATATATATATGTATATATTATATGTATATATATATGTATATATATATATGTATACTAAAAATTAAGAGTTTAGCAACAATTTGCCTCACCACACACCGAATTTAGAAATAGCAGTCAAAGAGTTTTGGCTATTCTTTCTACTTAAAAGGGAGATCCCAGTAAAACCACAGCGCTTAAAAAGCAAACAACGCAGGCAAAGAGAAAGAAATGACGACAATCATTCTATATTAAGTCACCTACGGACGTACGTTTCGGAATTAATTTATATCAGAGCATAACAATTAAATAATTTTGTCTTACCTAACTATTTTCCTTTTCAGCGTAGGACTCTTCAATTATAAATAACTGCGTCTCAATTATTAATAATTGTGTATTAAATTTGAAGGCACTAGAAGACATCACCTCAACTCATGGTATCAGAGCGAGCGTAAGCCATTACCAGTACCACCAAATTCAAAGGCGTGCTGCCAAAATAAGATGCTACAGTTTTTTTACTGGGATGAAATATAATTAACAATAATAAAGGGTGAATTTAGTTAATTTGGAATAATCATTAATTTCACCAAGTAGAGTTCGGCATGTAAAAGCTCCATTCAAGGAAGGTTTAAGTAATACTAAGTAATTAAGGGTTTAGCAACGATTTGCCTCACCACACACCGAATTTAGAAATAATATATGATATATATATGTATTATATATGTGCATATATGTATATAATATATATTGTATATAAATATATATGTATATATATATTTATATTATATATATATATATATATATATCTATATATATATATATATATATATATATATATATATATATATATATATATATATATATATAATATATATATATATATATATATATATATATATATATATATATATATTAGGCGAGGAAAAATTGTAATAGCAGAATGCTAAATTGAAAGAAAATTTTAATGAAATGAGAAATTGATAAAATATATAAATATATATTAATTCAAACCGGTTTTCGTCATAATGTGACTTTTCAAGAATTGTAAGGGAAAAAATTCTGACAAACAATTTTTTCCTCTTCGACAACACACTACCGTCAAAAATGTGGTATTGCGATGGGTTTCTTCGAACTATCACTCTATGAAATATCACGCCAGACATTTGGACATGTTCTCCACACCTACCTAAAGGAAAACTGGAAAAGGTATTTGGATGATTGTTTCATCATATGGAAAGAACCTTATGAAAAACATCTGGAATTCAAAGCCATACTGAACAACATACATCCCAACATCCAATTCACTATGGAATTAAGCAAACATCATCTCCCTTTTCTTGATCTCCTAATTATAAAAACACCTAAGAACCAAATCATAACAGACATCTACCACAAACCTACAGACTCACAACAATACCTTCTCTTTAGTTCATGCCACCCAAAACACACCAAGACAAATATCCCTTTCAACTTAGCTAAAAGGGTATGCACCATTGTCTCGGATCCCAAAACACGAGAAATACGCCTTCAAGACCTCAAAAAACACTATTACAACGCCAATATCCCTCCACCCTTATATAGTATGGAATAAAACGCGCCAAAGAACTAGACAACATTACACTGAAAACCCCCCACCTAACACCACACACACAACCCCAAAATACTTCCATACATTTCCACCCACAACCAAAAAATCGAAGCATACACCACAATCATACAAAACCTCAGTCTACTGTCAACAGACCCAAAAATGAAAAACATTATAAATACACACAAAATCCTCAAATGTAAAAGGCAACACAAATCTTAAAAAAAAAACTATTGACAAATGCCAAACTTTACACACCACATCCACCCCCAGCAGTTAAAAGACTGTGGCACCTGCCCCTTTCTACTTGAAGGCTCTGAATTTACCTTCAAACAAGGAACGAAGTTTAAAATCAAGACTAACTTCTCCTGTTCCTCCGAGAACCTTATCTACGTTCTCACATGCGCTGGTTGCCAACATAATTATGTTGGACAAACGAGTCTCCTGTTACGTAAATGAGTAGCGTTCTATAAAGAACAAATAAATCTCCCGGAATACCGACAAATTCCACTGAGTGACCACATAGACTCATGCGCTAAAAACATAAATCCCAAATTCTACATATTCCCCTTGTACCAATACACAGACGGGATCACCACACAGGAGAGAATTAACAAGGAAAATCTCTTTATTGAAAAATTCAAAACACAACATAATATGCAAACCCCTCGTTGATCATACTTCCTTTTTCTACCTCATTCTTCATGGATGGACTAACACAAATATATAAGGATACCATGCATTCATCACTTCAAACTAAAACTTATATTCTTTAAATATCATTTTTACTATTGTTGTTATTACTATCATTTTTATTATATGACATAACAATCTGAAATGTAATTATAAATTGGTTTATGCAAATATATATAATTAGAAAATAATATAAATAAAGTGTTAATATCTGAATGTTAAGTTAGAAACAATTATATAAAAAAGACAATGCAAATGAAGCTAAAATGATAATTTTATAATTTAAGGTTTATTAACACCCTTTATTACCAAAAATTGATAAACACAAATTGAAGAGCTCAAAAGAGTTGTCTCCCCTTATTCACAACACAGGAACTGAAGAACTACAATTACTACTACTTCCTGTTTTGCCAACACCCTTAATTAAACTAAACAACACATGGTTTTAATCCCATTGGATCTTAATACTTCAAGGTAATTTTTTCGTGAACAATCATTAAACTCAAGATACACAAAGAATTTTTTCTAAAAAAAATATTTTCCAAAAAAATGTTATCAATGGCCAGCATATCAAAAAATACCTTTAAACGTTAAAATTATAAACAATTCATAAATAATTTTAACCTTTAAAGGTATTTTTTAATATGCTGGCCATTGATAAAATGTTTTTGGAAAATAATTTTTTTGGAAAAGATTTTATCCTACATTAGATATACGTGTCTCGAATGGGCTAGCGTATTTCTATTGTGGACGTATTTGGGGTACTTAATTGTTCTTATGACTTAGTGTTTGCTTCTTCCATGGGTATGAGTAAGTATACCATTTATTTCTTTTGCCACATGTATCACTGACGAAGGGAGGGCTGTTATAAGCTAACCCTGAAATCGGTCCGATATGGTAATAATGGAATTTTTTAGAAATTTCTGTTCACCTTTTTTCGAGAAGCGTGCGTATTGTGAAAAAAATTATATGGTTAATGGAAAATATTTCCAATTTTTCGGCATATTTGGCATTACAAAATTTTTCATTTGCCCTTATTGATGATATCTATCTATCTATCTATCTATATCTATTATCTATCTATCTATATATATATATATATATATATATATATATATAAAAATATTATTTGAGACAAAACCACTATTTTGCAAAACAAACAGGAAAGACTTAATCAATACATAAAATTTAATAAATAGTCAAAGAAACCGCCACTACAATGTTTCTTGTCTTGATCGACATTCGTGGAATTAGTCTATTTTCGATATGATTATATATAGGTTATATATGGATTATATACTTATATTTTTTCATATATACTTTTAATTATTTAAAAGTATTTTTTTTATATTTTAAAATTTTGATTTTTTAGATTGGAAGTCACCTGAAGATTGTCGATCAAGACAAGAAACGATTGTAGTGGCGGTTTCTTTGACTATTTATTAAATTTTATGTATTGATTAAGTCTTTTTCCTTGTTTGTTTTGCAAAATATGGTTTTGTCTCAAATAATATTTTATAATATTTTACTATAAAATTGGATTTATCCTAAATCTGATTTTTTTTCCCTGTAAATTTGGATATTTCCCTAATATTTATTATTATATATTATATATATATATATATATATATATATATATATATATATATATGTATTATATTTTTACATATGAAACCAATGGTAGCATTAAACATACATACATATATATATTAATGTGTGCTATATATATATTTGTATATATATACATATATATATATATATATATACGTATATATGTTTATATATATATATACCATATATATGCATATATATGTGTATATATATATATACATATATATATATATATATGTATATACATATATATTATATATATATATATATATATATAATATATATACATATACATATTGCATATATATGTGTATTATGTATATATATGCAGATCGCCATGTTGATTCGTTAGCTACTGCACGCATTTTTTTTCTCTCCTTTTTTTTCTCTCCTTCTTTCTGTGTTTTTCTCTCTCTGTGTATCTTTCGTTGAAGAGCGTAGGCTCGAAACGTTAAAGACTTGTTTATTATATTTCCTGAGCGCCATACTAATACAATTGTTCGTTTGTCTTCCACCTGCCTTCGTCTTTTGTTATTTTCATAAGCTCCTCCCGTTATATATATATGTATATATACATTTATATATATATATGTATATATACATTTATATATATATATGTATATATATATATTATATATATATATGTATATTTATATATATATATATAAATGTATATATACATATTATGCATATATATATATAAATGCATATATATGTATTAATATATTAATATATATATATATAATTATATATATATATTATATATATATATTATATATATATTAGTATATATGTATATATATATATATATTTATATAGAAGAGCTTCTACAGGACTAGAACTGTTCATTCAAAAGAAATCACCAGGAAGCTTCCTGATGATTTCTTTTGAATGAAACAGTTCTAGTCCTGTAGAAGCTCCTTCTATAAAATAAATTAATTTACTCTGCTATGTATTGAGTACTTATTTACTGTGGTTAAACCCGACTCAACCCGGGACCTACATATATATATATATATATATATATATATATATATATATGTTTGCATATGCATGTGTATATATATCTTGCATCTACAATGAGATGTCAAATTAAACTCAGTTACTGTTTTAGATTACGCTCCACGACAATTATCTCTTCACACTCTAATCCCAGTATATTGCCCAGTCCAAATATGCACTGAGCGGTAGCGGTATTACTATTTATGATAAACAGTATAGGAACCAATATTATTTTTGATATATATATTATATATATATATATATATATACATGAAACATATTGCGATAACTTTCAAAATGCCTCATATCAACATAAAATATTATGCATGTATATGTGTGTGTGTGTGAAAAAAAACCTTTCAATATATGATAGAAGTAGTTTTTTCCTATATATTTATACTTAGGAAAGTAAAAATATAAACATGAATATATGTTTTTACAGAATATTTCTTTTCTTTTCATAACACAACCCAAAATATATCGATGTTCATATTCGTAAGGTTGTTTTTGCATACATTGCATATATAACACAAACTTAACTTGACTTTTCAAATTATTGTCTATACATTTGCGTGTTTTGCAGCTGAAAGAGATTTTGTAGTAGTAAACAACTTTTATTTAATCAACATTCAGTTTAATTCATTATTCAGCCCTTTCAAATTGTGTGTAATTTAATAGTATCTCCAATCACACTGTCGATTAAATAAATCGGTGTGCATATAGCATACGTGCATTCCGAATCAAGGGCCGTAATTTTGCTTTCATATTTTCATTAAATAAGCCATATATTTCTGTCTCATCAGATTTTTTACCGGTGAAGATATTTAAACTGTCATTGAGATTGTTGTCTCCGTCCACTTCCGTATTCTAGCACGTAGATGCATATGTGTCTATGCGTATACACACACAAATACACACACATACACACACACACACACACATATATATATATATATAGATACATATATATATACATATATATATGTATATACATACATATATATATATATATATACATGCATATATATATATATATATACATGCATACATACATACATATATATACATGCATACATACATACATATATATATATATATATATATATATATATATATATATATATATATATATATATATGACCTCACGCCCCAGGTCCTGTTGTCATATTCAAACTCAGTGTGTAACACTCAAATTGTACACATAAGACAACTGAATATCGTCATATGTACTACATATCGCCCACCAGATGCCCCAAATCACTCAGGCATGTTTGAAGACTGCCTAACAAAATAGAAGTTCTCACCAACCTGAAACAACACAACAGTGTATTTTTCATGGGTGACTTTAACTTCCCCAATGTGGAATGGCCTGGGGGAGGCAGATGCTCCCAGGGATGACACACCATGAGCAGGCACAGGCAGAGTCCCTGCTCCATCTCACAAATGCCTCTTTGATGGAGCAAATAGTGCTGCAAACAACAAGGGCAGATAATATACTGAATCTCTCCTTCACAAACAATATGGATGTTAAAATGATGCCGACAACGATCTCGGATCACATCATAATAGAGCTGTCTATGTATGGACCAAAAGCCCCCGCAGACACACACTCTATACATAGCATCCACAATCTCTCCAACTTAAACTTTCATAAAGCAAATTGGATGTTGACCGAGAAAGAGATCCTCAAACAGTCTTGGCCTAAATGTCTCTCCCCACCGGACATTAACATGAAACACAAACACTTCATGTCCATAATACAAGCCATATGTGACAAATATGTCCCAGTGTGCAGGGCCAGCACACACAAAACCAGAAACAGGATCCCTAGAAAAAGGAAGATTCTTATGAGACGACGGACAAAGATTGCGAACCACCTGAGCAAGCACACCAAAAGTGTTGAGAAGTCTCGGCTCGAGAGAATGCTAATGGAAATTGAGAAAGGGAGAGAGCAGATAAAGAAGCTTGGGAAATAGAAAATATAAAGTCAAACCCTAAAGCTTTCTTTAAGTTTGCCAAAGAGACAGCCACAGTGCACCAGAGAATAGGACCTCTCTTCCAAAAAGATGGATCTGTCACAGGAAATCCCACGAGGATAGGTGAAATACTGAACGAACAGTTCCAAAGTGTGTTCACTACACCTCTAGGACACAGGAAAGTAAACCCAGAAGAATTCTTTGCCACTTTACCTGCGGCCAAAGAGGCAACAATTGAGTACATCAACATTGAAGATGATGATATCACACTGACCATAGATGAGATTGACACAAACTCAGCTGCTGGACCTGATGGATTTCCAGCGATTCTTCTCAAATCGTGCAAACGAGTCCTCGCAAAACCGCTACATCATCTTTTTCAGAGCTTTCTTGCAAGTGGTAAGCTCCCAGTCAGTTTGAAACAGGGGGTAATATGCCCTATCCATAAGGGAGGTAGGAGAGCAGGTGCTAAAAATTATAGGCCTATCTCTTTGACCTCACACATCAGCAAAGTCATGGAACGATGAAACTAAACATGTTCCTTGAGGAAAATGACTTGCTGACTGACACCCAGCATGGCTTTCGACCAGGTAGAAGCTGCCTAACACAGCTCCTTCAACACTATGACTGGGTGTTAAAACAGCTACTAAATGGCTCAAATGTGGATGTGATATATCTCGACTTTGCAAAAGCCTTTGATAAAGTCGACCACGGTATGATTTGTCACAAACTGCGTGGTCTCGGCATAGGCGGAAAACTTGGAGAGTGGCTGCACAACTTCCTAAAAGATAGAAGACATGCAGTTGTGACCAATGGAGCCACCTGCAAGGAAACACAAATAACAAGCGGTGTCCCACAGGGCACTGTCTTGGGGCCACTGCTGTTCATAGTGGACTTTTCAGACATGCCCTCAGTTGCTAAGATGACCACCCTTGCTAGCTATGCAGATGACACAAAAGTCTCCCACACAATACAAAATCCTGGAAATATTGCACATCTGCAACAGGAGTTGGATACAATATACAGGTGGGCTGAGGACAACAACATGCAGTTTAATGCAGGTAAGTTCCAGGCCTTGCGCTACCGGCACACAAAGGTAAACGACATGCAGACTGGATACACTGGCCCGGGAAGAATTGCAATCTCTGAGTCAAAATCAGTACGTGACCTGGGCATTGACATGAGCAATGATGCATCTTTCCAAGTGCATATTACTAATCTGGTGATAAAGTGCAGACGGCTAGCTGGATGGATTCTCCGAACTTTCAGACCAAGAAAGAAGGAGACACTGATAGTC
>NC_043004.1:84428368-84488368 GCF_006345805.1 Octopus sinensis
AACCAAAGCCACTCTGGTGAGTCTCGTACACGAAAATTGAAAGACTTTCGTCGTATATAGGAGTTTGTGTGTGTATCTGTATTTCTGTGTTTGTTTCTCAACCACCGCTTCGACACCGGTGTTGGTGTGTTTACGTCCTCGTAAGATAGCGGTTCGTCATAACAGATCGTTTGAAGAAGTACCAGCTTAAAAGTTTATAGGGGTCGATTCATTTGCCTAACATGTTTCAAATTGGTTCTCTAGAATGGCCGCAAAATAATATGCGAAACAAGTAAAAGCTATATATACCTGTTCCGATTAATAAGTATCCGGACTCTTCCAATAGTAACGATGCTAAAGCACACAGAGTTTAGCCGCTCGGCACAGATTGACCATAACCTCGGCTGTGCATGTGCACTAAGTTTTAACGTTCTAGTTCACTTTCGCTGTTTACACCGTTGCTTGGAAGAAAGGTGTGCAGCATGTGATCGTCACTCTGTGCACGACAGAGAAAGTTGAGCAGAGAATCCACACGAAATCTTTTCAAAAGCTTGGTGATACCAGCTCGGAGGCTTACATAAAGTTTTCATTGTTCTCGACACAATGAAGGAGAACTTGTACAACTGAAACGTTAGTAACTCTTTGATCTGCTGAAAGCAGTTTTAGCACAAACTTGGCAGACACGCATCCCATACCCAAATCTTCAGTGATTATGGACCGGATTAAAATGTAACTAATCTGCACATCCTTTGATAACTTACGGTTAAGTAGTTCGATAATTTTCCCTCGCATGTGTAATGCACAACAAATTTCAACAACTTCATTCTTGATATCTCGGATCGTAAGTTGAATTGATGTTCTCATTTTCACAATCGCATCTCAGGATGACGCCCCTCCCCCCATTATGCAGCACGTCCTAATAACATCATTATGATAAACTCTCTTATTCGATGAAAGCTCAGGCCTTTTGTTTCTGTTTTGGTTACCAATAACATTTGTAGGGAAATATCCTATTTAAAAATTTTAGATCAGTACTTAGGAATTTCATCGCATTATTTAAATCTAATATCTAAGTGGTGTTCCTTAATGGATCTTAAAGATTTTTTTATGCCCAGATATTACAAAGGAGACAGTGTAGTATTTATCGTAATGGTGTTTTGCCTCGGCCATATAATATTATGTGAGCATTTAATATTTCCAAGATGTACTTCTGTTTCGATTGCTTATATTATTTTATTATCAAAATGTTTTGCATAACTGATCTGAGATAAAATAATATGCATCATACGCCTTATGTTCTGACAGTTATTCTACAATACTTCGCTTTCAATGTCTATAGGTGAGAAACTGCTAATTTGCGCAGCTTCGAGAACGCACAATAAAATGATATACAAGGCAATTACTTCAATATATGTTGCTCTTTCATTGTAGAGGTGAACAATTCAGAAAACTATTATTGAAGCTTAGTAACATCAATATAAAATTCTCACCTTGCTTTGATGTCAAAGAAACACAACGATAATATTTAGTTATGTTTGTAGGCGTATGGCACGGACAATGGTTTGAAAGGATTTTACATAGGTTACCTGAATAATCAGAGGTTTTATGTAGAATAAATCGTGTCTACTGCCACAATCTGAAAGTAATTCACATTCATTACTGCATGGGATTTGTCGTAAATAATCAAAATATAGTTCGTGTATAGATTTATTCAGCTTTATGAAGTTATGGAACAAATGAACTAAATCGGCTTCTGAGTGTTTTGTTCAAGTTATCCGCCATATTGATGATCAGCTAATTCTCATCAATTTGATTGGCTTCTGCATTGATGTTGTTTGTATGAAAACTATTATATGTTTCACTGCAATTTTCTCGGTAGTTTTCACTTCGTTTTCGAACAATACATATTTTAGAAGCGACTCATATAATCTTCCCATATAACTCGCCGAATGATGTATGAATAGACGTTTGGATGTATGTATACTTCATGCATATGCCGATAGACATTTACGCACAAACACATACATATAGACATATATACAAATAGGAGTATGTGCTTGTTGTATCTGTGTGTATGCCAAGGTTTACGTATTGTCGATAACAGAAATAGGCCTTCTCTCAGCTCTTCCACATAGTTCTTGTTGTATATCAGACATATTTTACTTACGCCAACATGAGAGTAATTCATTAGAGATATATTTTACAAGGTAACATCGAATGTTCTGAGAATTTGCATATGGAAATCCAGGGTTGCACCGTAAAAAAGCAGTCAATATGCCTATGCTTAAATCTCATTAATTGATTTTATCTGAAATTACTGCCACAAAGCAGCCCTACATACTTTTAGATGCCAGTAGTAATATTGAGTGTTTGAGCCGAGATAATGCGGTATCCTTCTGTGGTTTTAACCTTGTTTAAAAATAAATTTACATAAGGTGACGAATCAACAAAGATTTGAAATTCGACACCGTGACGAAATATACATCTCAAATATCAGCTGGACTTCTGTGGATAAGGTAGTGATCCTCAACTGAGGCCCGTATTATACTTGAGCATCCATACTAAATTCTGTTGTTAACGTTGATCAGCAATAGTTTGATATACCTGTACAGCACATAAAATATTTTAACATTTTTTAAACAATTCCTAATGATATTTAATTATAAAATTATAATACGATTTTGTAAAACACGCAATGGTTAGGACGCTACATCCGAGTAAAACAGGAATTAAAAATGGGCTGAGAACCATACGTTTTGCGGTTATCTTCGGGTGTTACATTTTGAATGTGTTCCCCGTAAAACGGCCTATGCAAATCTAAGAAAGTGTGTTTGACACAAATTTTCCTTTCTTTGAGACATACAACTGCTACTACAACTATCCCGACACAAATGATGTGCATAGTGAAAGGAGGGTTTGAGATCTATGCAGATGGTTCCCAGCGCTACCTTGATGTTTTATCATTTAAATTTTGTATATTATGTTTTGTATTTATATTTCACTAGGGTGATCATTAAAGGTGGAGACGGAGGTTACAAAAGTTCTTGTTTCTATCATGTTTTATCATTGTCATTTATTATTGATACTGTTCCATTAATGAGTTTCTTTGTCCAGTTGTACGGAGCCGATATTTGGCTCCGTTTATGAATTTCGGTAAATAGTAACCCAGAGCGTAATTGTCATTGATGTCTTATTTTGAAAGCAAATAATTTCCGTTATCAATTTACATGGTCATTAAAATATAGAAGCCATATCTCCCCCAAACATATACCAACATTTTTTTTTATCAATTAACATTGTATACATTCATTTATTTTAAGACACTCGGGTAATCTATAAGGTGGATTTTGTTTAACACATGTACCATGCAAAAGTATCAAAACTTAAAGTTAGCCCTTATTGTATTGCCTGGTTTCCGGTTTGGATCTAAACAGTGCTTTTCCGTGAATGTAAATTACTAGCAACGAAAAGTATGTATCTGATCATAATTAAAATCGTGTATGTCTATATGATACATATTTATAGAGATGCATGTATGTAACGTGGATGCATGAATCTATGTACGAATGAGTGGGTGCGTATCTTTGCGTCAATTGTGTCTGTGCGTCTGCATGATTCACTGCTTGCGTCTCTCTATTTAGTTATAGATTAATGGTTATAATGTATAATACTAATTTATGAATATCAAATTAGCTGAGTCAAAGCTAATCTATAGGCACACATATTATATGTTGCTGTATCAGTATATATTTTATTTTAGTTCACACACTTCATTTGGCAGACTAATTAGTGTTACTTTCTTTATGCAATTGAATTTATATCGAGCAGAGGTTAATTTTGGGTTCATTCGACCATTGTATTATTTCTTTAGAAGTGTTGCTTTATATACTTTCAGTGCACAAGTATATATGGATTATAGACTTTTATCTCTTCCAATATATATACAATGAAAATAAAAGCATTATTTTTATTGTATATCCCGGCGAACTGGTTATCTATAATACAGTTATTTTATATAATATCTTGTGAAAAATAGTCTCATTGTTTACATGTTTCCGACGACTCAGTCAATCGTCGAACGAGTTAACGATAGCAACAGTATATGCTATTGGGAAGTAGCGTATATTACATGTTTGTATTCTTAAAGAATCAGTTTTAACTTTACGGAGGTGCAGAAATTTTTCAATGCTAAATACACATTTTTCCTCAGATATAAATGCGCTTCGGTCACCTCCCAGCCACGCACATACACAAACAATGACACACACTCACACACACACACGCACACACACACACACACAAACACAATTGACACACATACACATAAACACATAATAGGAGATTCTTTCAAAACCTTTTACAACCTCGATCGCAAGATCTCTAATATTCTAGGAGCATTTTGCGATACCACCAAATGCTATATGTTGCATAAACAAACCAGTTTGCGAATGGAAACTGTTTATCAAAGTACTTAAGCACCATTTGTTAATATTGTCTTTTGGAAATATATAATGTTGACTTACAATTGATACGGCGTATTAAATACCTATTACACGGCTTGATTTTTATCATATATAGCTGGGCAATATTGATTTCATGACCCTGCCTATGTGAATGCGATATCCTGTAGTATATTGATATTGTTACCTTCTGAGGTCACTTTTGCTCCATTTGATTTTGTGTATCGTCCAGTATGCTCACATATGTACTAAAGAATATATATCTATCTAAGTCGTCCCTCAACACGCCCCAAGACTGTTTTTACACGTGTTTTCCCAATTCATAATGGTCCTCAGTTCCTGTATCCCTTCCACACTACTTTCTCCAGCATGTTGCCGATATAGGTCGCCTTCTTCCTTACCCTTCTGGTTCTTCCTTCCCTTGGTTGTCAGAGCACTAGCCTCTTAGCAATTTCATCGGTGTGTTTCATGCAATGTCCAGCTAGTCGCATCCTTCTATGCTGTATCTTCAATGTTACTTTTGGTAGTCCATGGTATAAGTCGGCGTTAATTGTATGAGTGTCATTCTAAGCATCCTCGTATAACAACTGTCCATCTGCTTCTTCAGTGCTTTAGTGGTCGTCCAACTCCATATAAACGAATGGACTCCACTGCTTCCCGAAACAACCGCGCTTTTAATTTCCTTGTTAACTTTGAACTCCTTACGTTTTTCAATTTATGGCATGCGCTCCTAGCAAGAGTTATCCTTACCACGATTTCTTTTTCAGTACTCTATGCCCATGCATCAAGATATTTGAAATTTCTAACTATCCTATGCGACTTACCATCTCTCACTTCCACTGGCACAGTCATTTCATGGTTGACTACTTGCAGCTCTGTGTTCTTTGCGTTACATTACAATGCTAACTTCCCCGATTCCTACTGTAATCTTTTCAGCACCTCCTGTGCTTTCTGTCAGTAATGACAAAATGAAGCCAGAAAAATGGCCGAGATAAACTTGCTACTAATGCCCAAAACTGGCGATCTAAGTGATACTGGGAAATACAGAGTGATCCGTCTGCCGTCCATTGTTGCAAAAAATGGTCTACAAGGTGATACTTAACCGATTACAACGTAAGATAGACAGACAATTGCGACCAAAGAAAATTGAATTCAGATCAGAAGGGTGAAGAACACCTTATACTGTCGCACTCAGAAGACTAATAGCGGGAGTTTACAACCATAAAAGGAAGGCTATCATCATCTATGTAGTCTTTAAAAAGGCCTTGATTCAGTACATAGATGAATGATGATGAAGATACTTAAAAATTCTGAGAGCAATAAGTAAGCTGTATGAGAACACCAGAGCAATCGTGATCACACCTGATGGAGAGATGGAATATTTTAAAGTCAAAGCCGGAGTATTATAAGGCGACACGCTAGGATATTATCTCTTCGCCATCGTTCTGGACTATGTAATGTCCAGAACAAGGAAGAAAGAACTGGGATTCAAACTGCGTAGGAAAAGAAACAGACGGCATCAAGCTAATGACGATAGAATAGAGGCTTCAATAAAGGCAGTGACCCTATATTCATTGCATTAACCAGCATCGCGCAATCAAAATCAATATTTCGATCTGTTCCTGGAATTTTATGTTGTCAATTAAATTCATAGACAAGCAAGTGCATCATCGGTCGTCTGTTTACAAACCACCTAAACTTCCATTTATAAATTATCCAAACCACGCTCAAAAATTCTCCGCTGTGTGTAAATGGTTTTCTTCAAAAAGGTTAATATGACAAATGTTTAGACCCTTAACGTTTACTTTCATATTACCCCTTGTTTTCCACATAACTGCTTACTTGCATCGACAATGTGTATATTAGTAAGGAATTCAAATGTACTATACAATAGAACTTGAAAGGGACTATACGTCGGTGCATCAGCATGGCCGTAGCTCTAAGCTGAAACTAAAAAAAGAGTAATCCCTCGCCATATCGCGGTTCACCTATCGCACTTTATTATTTAAGCCTACGCCGACCCCACCGTGGTGTTGTTTTGCATTTATAATAAAAATTAATATTTTCAAATTAGAAAAGTAAAAAAAAATATGCAGTACTGTTTCTGCCGATTTTCGCAGGGACTGGGTTTTGGAACGTAACACCTGCGATATTCGAGGGATTATAGCATTTATTATATATCAGCACTTTTTTATAGTATTTTCGCTGGATTTCACGTTTCGATATGTTAAAGAATGTTGTCATGCCACATACATTTACTCATATTCTCGAGTAACCTTTCGTGTGAAATCGGAATCAATCATAATGTTATTGTAAGTGTACCGATTTATGTTTTTAATTCTCTTCTCTCTCTAATTTCTCTCATTCATCCTTTCTTTCCCCGCTCTGTTTCCTTCTGTATATATATATATAATATATATATATATATATATATATATACGAGAAAGAAGCAACAAGAATGGATTAGTTTTTAGTACAATTGTACTAAAAACTAATCCATTCTTGTTGCTTCTTTCTCGTTTATAATCACCCCACATTACTGTATGGTTAACACCATATAGTTTTCTGGTGCATCTAAGTTAAGTACCGCATTCAAGTGAATTCATTAGAATTGACTTGAATCTTAATTGCTTTTATATATATATATATATAAATATATCTATATATATATATGCAGTGTAAGAGGAACACAGAGAGAAATACTGTAGGAAGAGAGACTGATAATGAGACAAGTATAGATGTTTATGCAGTTTAACACATTGTTGTATATGCAGCATTTCCGAGTTTGCATATATAGTTACGAATATGTCTTGCCTATCCATTCACCAGTTAAAATATATTACACACACGGACACACACACACACACACACAACACACACACACACACAGACACACACACACAGATATGTATATATGCTTATACATAACGCTGTACGTCTGCGTGTGTGTGAATAAATAGAATTCGAGAGATATGAACTTACGAACACAATTTGGCCAGAAGTCGATCTATAGGCCTACATAGCTCTGTTTCATATTTTCACATCCTGAAGGTACATTATCAGGCAAAGGTCACACATAACATTCTGCATTACAGCATTATACTGGTCTTAGTCAAACCTTCCCATGCAGTCCCAAGCAGTCGTCTTATAAACAAATACGAGGTTTCCTCGATGTCTCCGCGACAGGATATTCATCTAAAACTCGGGACAACCACATTGGAGATCGATAATTAAACTTATGTGAAGCGCTTGTTAGCTGACATCATCCGTAGACGGGTTATTTCCTGAGAAATTAAACCCACAAGATTTCAACTGGCTTATTTATTATTGCTGCCGGGAGCTGGCGCGCGAATCGTCGTAAAGTCGATCGGTCGTAAGTCGTATAGGTCGTAAGTCGACGACGACCTGTATAAGGAAATTGAGGAAATCACGCAACATTTTTTTTGCCGCGAACTGTTATTGATTGTTCATTCAAAAACAGTTCTGGTTAATAAATCATTGTGAAATATAACATGTGGCCAGTAAATTTCAGCGATTTTAAATGTCTATTATTGCATGCCATATGTTAGCGAATATTGTATGAACAATATGGTTCGGAAATTTGACAGTAAATATGAATTGATAGATAAAAACCTTTTCCAATAAAAATGAAAAGACAAAGCAAATGATTTAATGTCGAAGGCAGTCGATTAAATGATTTTATTTTGATGTATATTCTATTTCGTTTTCGTCTATCTGTAAATTGTAGTCTAAAATACCTCATATTTGTCTGTCAACTTTGAATAATGTGTTATAACACATTTGCTCATAATATTACTAAGTGCTACAGTGTAACTCATATATACGCCATTTTGAAACACGGTCATTTGACGTTGAACAGATGGGCATATCGATATGTAAGATATGATTTTATTTCCTGTATGTGTTATAGCTTTTTTGGTTACTTAAAGAAAATAGAATGTTACTTGATTTTTATTGATCAGAAATGTATTTTTTGATTTGGAGTGCGTGCACATCTGGATTAGCTTGAATAAGTATGCTTCATACGTCAGCAATTTTCTTTTAATTTTCTTTATTTTCCATATCAATAAAGTAAGAGAATGTGACAATGAAGAAATATGCAAAATTAATGCGTTGCAGATAGTTGCAAATAATGCGTTGCAATGCAAAGTGAATAAAAAAATCTATTGAATTATTGATTGCTATAGAATAAAATTGAAGATGAATATGGGGAGAAAAGGAATGATCGATTTATAAATTCTCTGTCTTTACGAGAAGAAAGTAACTCAGAGAAAGCAATATGTCAAAATATGAGAAATGTAATGATAGGAATAGAAATGAATTGATCCATGAATATAATATGAACAGATCGGGAATGTGCCAAACGTGTTAACGTTTGGAGAGGTACTTAAAGAAAGTTATTAAAGCCATAGTTTACCCATCAAAAATATAAGGTGTGTAAATCGTGTTGAAAGAGTTACGGTGCATAATCGCCAAAAGAAATTTATGATAATGGAAGAACTACGTATGCACTGTGCGCCATACTGGGGCAATATCTCTGGTTGAAGATGATAACATAACAATACTTATTTGTGTGCGTGTGTACACGTGTGTGTGTACTCGTTTATGAGTGTGTTCGTGTATGTGCGTGCGCGTATATGGTCAGTGATTTAAGGTATGTTTTGCAATTGTGTTTCAGATTATAAAGCACAATGAATTATGCTATTCCCAATGTATATGGAGGAAAAGAGTATGCAACGATATTCAGGAATCAATGGTAACAAAACAAAATATGTTTAATGCTCTTTCTGTTGTTTTTTCCTGACATATGTTCCGCGTATATATTTTCACGCTCGGAATACCGAAATGAAGTATCCCACCGACAGTTCATTCAAAGAGTACATGAGAACTTTGCAATTCACTTCCAAGGAATGTCCCCATCACCAGGGAAAAAGTAAATAATATTGCGCCAGAAATGTATTAACTTAACAATTGTTATACATACATACATACATACATACATACATACATACATACATACATACATACATACATACATACATACATACATACATACATACGTGTGTGTGTATGAGAGAGAGACTTTCTAAATGTATTAATGTGAATAGTTTTGCCAAAGCGTTTCTAGAAGTTTTGTCAAAATATACATGTACTGTAATTTGAATATGTTGTGTAATAATAAGATCATTCAGTGGTCTGAATGATTTAATTGTCATCATTAGCGTCATCTTAGTTCAATTTGAGCATTATTATATATTATGCTGAAGGTAGCAAGCTGTCAGAATCGTTTAAAAACCGGGCAGAATGCATAGCGACATTTCGTTTGACTACGTTCTGGGCTCAAATTTTGCCGAGGTCGAATTCATCTTTTCGAGGTCTATGAGTTAAGTACCAGTGAAACACTGATGTCGATATAATCGACTGGTCCACTCCCGAAAAATCTCAGACACTGTGCCTTTTCTGGAAAGGATTAAAATATACTACGAGCAAAACGCCCCTCGTCGAATTGACGGTGCTGAGTTGTCAAACATTTAAACCAAATTTTCTCAAAACCTCTTGTCCGACCGCCCCATTGTGTGGCATTATTTCAAGCCAGCCGGATTTTTTTGCGCAAACTACAAGTGCATTCTTCTCGCGTACGTGTAGTATCGATCGCAACAGCTGATGTACTTGCGCGTACAAATGCACGTTCCCACGGCTTTATCGATCGCATTCTCACCTGGAATCGATTTTTGTAATTTTTCCAAGACTTATACACGTCCTGATACCGTCGGTAGCTACATATCAAATTTGAGCGCAATCGGATAGAGGATACCCGAGATCCTAGAAGACACACACACAGACAGACAGAAGGGATTTTATATAATACATGTGGCTATCTAATTTTGAGCATGTCAGTAATATCGGCGTTTCTGATCTCCAAAGTTGTCATTCTTCTTCTTATCAATACATATTGAGCATATCGTATACATTTGTACCTCTGTGCACCCTGGGTCATATTGACCGAAATTTTCTTCAATGACAAGCATCGATGCTGTAATAATCAAATTCTTCCGCAATAGTAAATTTCATTTACGTTCACATTATCTATTGTCAACACGCAGGTTAAATACAATAAATTTCATAGACAGAAAGTAATATGGCTGCTATCATAGTAATTTAAGACATCTTGAATGCGATTTCTTAATTTATAACAATATGTTGTAAAGGTTGTGGAATGTATCTGGATGCTACTTTTTTTCATATACAGAAAATCGTTTTAGAGATTAGGAAGTGGTTTTTTTTTCCTATATGAAGAGTGCTATTAGATTTCATCATATCTAACTTTAATCTTTGCGTAGAATATATCGTTTCATCAATGATACTGCAATGACAGTCTTTTCTTCAATTCTGATATATTATACAAAAAACATTCTACTAAACAAGTAATGCCCTCCCATCATTCGTTATCTATGTGGTTATAGTTTCTCTGGTTTTCCAATAACGACTGAGCTGTTTTTTTCGTTTTGTATTTAGCAGTGCATAAACCCAGTAATATTTCATCTGTCGCTGCTTCTATATAATGTTTTGTGTGTTTCTTGGGTTTGTACCATTTCATTAAAAGCGGTATCGTTTTTATGATATAGGTATAGTAATACACGTGGGGGCGCACTGGCCCAGTTGTTAGGGTAGCGGACTCGCGGTCAGAGCATCGTAGTTTCGATTCCTAGACCGGGCGTTGTGTTTGTTTGTTGAGGGAAAACACCAAAAGCTCAACGAGGCTTCGGCAGGGGATGGTGGCGACCGCTGTTGTACTCTTTCGCCCCAACTTTCTCTCACTCTATCTTCCTGTTTTGTGAGTTAAGCTGCGATGGACTGGTGTCCCATCTAGCTGGGGGCAACACATACGCCATAGAAAAGGGCGCATAAATAAATATTAATAAGTCGTTAACGATTTTTTTTATCTATATGTTTATTTGGATCAGAGCTTTGAATGCATGACCAACGTAATATACTACTGGGAAACATCGCATTTCTTTTCTGTCCTTTTCAGCTTATTTGCCGTTGTTGCAGTGAAAACTGAAGTTGTGCAGGAACGATATAGACAATGATGCCTGTAATGACCAGTTTGTAATCGGTTTTATTATACTCAGGAATAGATCTGTTGTGATTAATTAACGTACATTAAGAAGCATATACATATTTTTATATTGTGCATTGTGTAAATTTAGTTTGTAGCTTTAATTGTTGCGTATTCTATAAAATGACCAAGGACTTATGAAATAAAAAGATATTATTTTTATTTCATAATGACTTGATAATTGTGTTTATGTAATGTTATCTAGTGTTACTCGTACATAAACAGTCTGTGGGCCTGGTAGTTCTCGTTTAGACATATTTTGTGGGGCATCGAAGTTTAGTTCGATTTATGTTATCTTCGAACTACCGTGCGGCAATAACCAGTATCCACTGTGTATGAGGTGCGCCGTGCAAGTTGTGTAATTGTGAGAAAGTCTTGTGATATTACTCTAAAAGGTATGAGTAAGTGGAAAGATCTATTTAATACGCCATTTAGTAATTTACAGATTCCTCAAAAAATCTTCACAGGTACTGTACTGATAATAAGAATTTCATGTCTAAATTACCCATCAGATATTTTCATGGATAATACTTTTCTACGCCCATAAAAGTGTGCGGACATAAAATCATATTTTAAAGTAAATAGTAAAACTATTCATTTTGTTTGGCGTTTTTGTTCTTCTTTTATGTTTGGATTTTTAAGAAAGTGAGAAAGATATATCTTTGTTGTTTGAATATGGAATTGTTGCTGGATATTTAGAGTGTGCTGTACTTAGCTATTTGGCGGTTGTTATATCTAAAACATTTCATATGTTATACTGAGATTTTTTTATGATTCAATGTAGATACATTTTCGCAATTATATTCTATTTTGGGGGATTTTTTTTTCTCTTTATTAGCTGCAATATTCTTACATATGTTTAGCTATCTGCAGTTTCTTCACAGTATGGTTTTTACTTCCATTAGCTTATTTCTACCACATCATATGTTGTCTGTTAGATTTTGTATTTAAGCTTTTGAAAAACCAGTGAATTAATGTTCCCTATATTCTTCTTCTACTAATTTCTGTATAGTGCAATTATGGTTTTCCTGATACTTCTACTATAGATACTCTCATTACATTGTTTGAAATATGGCTTACGATTCGTAAATAAAGTTCCCTTCTCCAATTTGAGGATGGAAAAGTGATGATTTAAACGGAGAGTAGTAATCATGGTGCGATGCTGAATGTTTTGCTGAAATACATACACACATACATAAACATATGTTGCTCTCTCTCTCCTTTTCATTATACATATCTCTTATATAAAATCTGTTCTGTTTGTGTGTCTTCTCGGGTCTCGAGCATCCTCCATCCGATTGCGCTCAAATTTGATATGTAGATACCGACGGTATCAGGGCGTGTATCAGATTTGAAAAAATTACAAAAATCGATTCCAGGTGAGAATGCGATCGATAAAGCCATTAGGTCCTGCTTTTCTTCTGTCAACCTGTGCATAACTCCACCTTCCATTTTCTGTTGTTTGTGTACTGCTTAAAGACACGTAGCTTTGCTGCTAAGCTTACTATTTAAATCATGTTTGTGTTCTCCCAGTCAACAACCTTATCATTTAAAATCTTTAAAATCTTCGGTTGCATATTTGTGTGAATAAAATCGTTTTTCGTTGGAATAGAAAAAAATGTCTATCTTTATTTCTTCTTTGGCTGGTGTCTCAAATTTAGGTTAAATCAGGGTTTCTCAAAGGGGAGGCCTATGGGGCAGTCGGACAAGTTGTTTTGAGAAAATTTGGTTTAAATGTTTAACAACTCAGCACCGTCCATTGGACAGTGGGCGTTATATGTTCAAAGGACCTCGACATAAGTCTATCCAATTTGGTCGTTAGTTTCTCTCTCACCCCTGCTAGTCTTCCCACTTCCTCATTCCTCATCTTGCCCATCCGTTTCACATCACCATAGCCCTCAAACATATCATCTCAAAAACTTCAAGTTGCCTCCTTTCTGCCTCTCTCAACTCCCCCGTCTCTGTACGATATAACATTGTAGGCACAATCACGCCTTCATACAGACCTCTTTTGGCTTTCATACCCAGCCTTTTATCTCTGAGGGTTCCTTTAAAAACTCCAAGTATCTTACTCATCTCTCTCACTCTATATACCTATTTCTTTCCTACCCACAAGGAGCTAAACAAGGAGAGGACAAGCAAAGACAGACAAACGGATTAAGTCTATTATATCGACCCCAGTGCGCAACTGGTACTTATTTAATCGACCCCGAAAGGATGAAAGGCAAAGTCGACCTCGGCGGAATTTGAACTCAGAACGTAGCGGCAGACGAAATACCGCTAAGCATTTCGCCCGGCATGTTAACGATTCTGCCAGCTCACTCTATATACCACCTCCTTAACCAACCCCACCATCCGCCGTCACGTGCGATCCCAGATACTTGAAAATATCAATTCTACCAGCCATTTAATCACCTTAGTCTTAGCTGCATTCACTCTCAGTTTCCTTCTCTCATGCACTCGCCCAAAGTCTACCACCAGTCTCTTCAGTTACTCTTCCAAATCCGCCACCAGTGTCGTATTATTAGCAACCAGTAACTGACTCGCATGTCATTTCTCTCCATTTTCCCCATCAGTTGGGTTCCCTGCAAGGATTCTAACATTTACCTCTACCACCACACCATCCATATATAAATTTAACAGCAACGGAGACATCACACAACCCTGGTCTTAACCCCACCTTCACACAAAACAACTCACTTACTTCACCACCCACATTGACGCCCGCTCTACTATATCTGTAAAAACTCTGAACAGCTCTCACTAATCTACCATCTGCTTTATTCAACCGCAACACCTGCCACATTGCTTCCTTATCCACTCTGTTATATGCTTTCTCTATATATTGAGAAGAAGAACAGAGTCAGAATCTTACATAAATCTTTATTAGCGTTTGCGCTCTTTATCGAACTCAAGACAAAATAAAGAAGATAAAAACAGACCCTTTCGTTGTCCATTTATATGAATCGGATTTCCTTATCTTTATTTTTTTTTTGCTTTGCTTAGAAAAGGATAAAAATATTTTTGCTCTTTTGGAAAAAGGGGAACGACATAAATATTTTTCTCGCCTCCTAAACAAAGCCCCAAAGCATCCGATTCATATAAATAAACAACAAAACGTTGTTTTTATCAATTTGATTTTGACTTGACGACTTCGATAAACGAACGAAAGCGCTAATAAAGAGTTATCCAAAATTCTGACTGCCTCTTTTTTCTCACTATGTAACATCTGTTCACCACTTCAAACACACACACACACACACACACACACACACACACATATATATATATGTGTGTGTGTGTGTGTGTATGTGTATATATGTATATATATATATATATATATATATATATATATATATATCACAACAGGATATATATATATATATATAATCATAACAGGAGACCCCTAATCAACAAAGAACAACTATATACTAGCTACCGTCCCAACCACCGCATTCATTTTTTAGACCCAATACGGGGTCGATTAAATAATTGAGACCCATAATAGCAGGTCCCGCATGCGAAACCCACCGCCTCAGTAACTTTTTAGACACCCTGTTAAAACCACTCCTCAAACATGTCAAAAGCTATATAAGGGAAGACTTAGATATGCTTAATCACCTACCGAATACTATAAACAAAAACACCATACTGGTATCCTTCGATGTAGTCAACCTCTACTCCAATATCCCCCACAACCTAGGACTAGAGGCAATCCAATTCTGGCTAGAGAATCACGCCAACGAACTACCACACCGCATCAAGAAAGAATTTGTGATAGAAGGGGTTAAATTCATCCTGGAAAATAACTTCTTCGCCTTCAATGACAACTTCTACCGACAAAAATCGGGGACTGCGATGGGTACACGAATGGCCCCCTCCTTTGCCAACCTAGTCATAGGATACCTAGAGGTCAGTCTGTATCGTAAGGTTCTAGAAAGATATGGCAGCCCTTTCTCCATCTACATAGAAAACAACTGGAAGAGATATCTAGATGACTGTTTCATCCTTTGGCATAAAAATATAGAAAAACTCATAGAATTCCAGAAAATTTTAAACGGACTGGACGTAAACATCCAATTCACGATGGAATATAGCCAACAACAACTCCCCTTCCTCGATATCCTCATTAAGAAAGCTAATAATATAATAGAAACAGACATATACTATAAGCCTACAGACTCTAAGCAATATCTTCCATTCAATTCATGCCACCCCAGACACACCAGGATGAATATCCCCTTCAATCTAGCAAAAAGGATATGCACTATAGTCTCTAACGCAAACACCAGAGACACACGACTACAAGAACTAAAAGATACCCTAATCACCAGGAACTATCCACCTTCACTTATTGACAAGTGCATTCAACGTGCCCTTCAACTTAACATCAAGGAACTGAGACATCCCAAATCAAAGAAAAACTTACAACCAAAAGCCTTACTATACATCTCCACACACAACCCTCTCAATAACGAAGCCTTCGACACCATCCTCCACAACATACCCCTCCTAAAAAAGACCACAGAATGAACACAATCCTCCAAACACACACGATCATAAAAAGCAAAAGACAGCCTAGATCCATGAAAAGTCTCCTTACACAAGCCCTAATTCACTCTTCAACACAGAAACCGACAGTAAAAAAATGTGGAAGACCCAATTGGGGGATATGCGACTATCTAATCGAGGGTTCTGAGTTCTCCTTCAAACAGGGACAACGGTTTACAGTGAAAAGCAACTTCACATGTGCTTCGGAGAACCTAATATACTCACTAACCTGCTCCGGGTGTCAAGAGCAGTACATAGGCCAAACAAAAAATGGTTTGCGTAAACGAATGGCCCTGCACAGATCCCAGATAAAAATTCCCCAAAACAGAAAAATAGCTTTTAGCCAACACATAGATACTTGCGCCAACAAAAAACACCAAACTTCAGAATTTTCCCCCTCTACCAATTTAGGGACGATACAACCTCGAGACAAAGAATAAGTAAAGAAAATCTCTTTATTACAAAATACAAGCCACTTCTTAACGGGTCTACGACAAACAATTAATATACCTCAACTTTAGAATAAAAGAAAAAAATATATATACACACACAAATATTACACTCCATAGAATCCATTACTAATCAGCCCCTTCATAGCTATATTTACATCCATTCATATTCTCCCTTCTCTGTTTTTTTCTTCTTCTTCTTCTTCATCATCATCGTTATCATCATCATCGGCGTCATCATCATCGCCACCATCATCACCACCATCTTCTCCTTCTCCTCCTTCTTCTTCTTCATCATCATCGTTATCATCATCATCGTCGTCATAATCATCACCACCATCACCATCATCTTCTCCTTCTCCTTCTCCTTCTTCTTCTTCTTCTTCTTCTTCTTCTCCACCCCCTACCCCTTAAGTTTGTCACTAATGTTTTTTAGTATAACACCTACGCTAATTCTATAAACAAGCCTGTCAATATAAATATTCTCCTGAATTGAACTGAGACTGCCAGCCGCCACTGACCATTCAAAATACGACCATCAGGGCACTCCAGATTCTCCCACCCCCCTTTCCTCACCAGCCTTCCCTCTACTACCCTACCAGAACTCACAACTACCTCGAACACACAAGTGCAAACAAGGGAGTCAGAGAAAGGCAGAATGCCACTTAAATCTGAACACTACTATAGAAATATTCTTTTAAGAAAACTTTTCTTCTAATTTTTCTAAATTTAATTGTTTAATCGTTACAGTTGAAAAGGTCTCAAAATGACCGAAACCGGTACTGAAATGTTCACTATAAAATTATTTTAGCATTTTCTATTTTTTACTTGTTTTTTCATATATATATAAACATATACATACATACATACACATTTATATATATATGTGTGTGTGTGTGTGTACGTATGTATGTATGTATGTATAAATATTTCACTGGCTGCATCGTTAGCACGCCGGAGAAATTCGTTAGTGTCATTTCCTGCGTTTTTAGCTTCTCAATTCAATTTCAGCCTAAGTCTATTTTGACTTCCACCATTTCAGGGTCGATGAAATTAGTTCCAGTTGGAAATTGTGGTTGATGTGGCCGATGTACACTCCTCAGCCTGAGTGGCCTTGGGGATTGCAGTGCTAATAACATGTTGTTAGAACTCAATCTACATGTACTTCAGCACGAAGCCTCCGTCGAGGGCGCTAATAAGAAAAAGTGATGGTAAAGAAAGTAAACAATTACGACTGGCTGTATAGTAAGTAGCTTGCTTACCAACCATATGTTCCCTGGTTCAGACTCACTGTGTGGCACCTAATCCGAGTAACTTCTAATACAACTTCGGGCCGACCAAAGCCTTGTGAGTGGATTTGGTAGACGGAGACTGAAAGAAGCCCGTCATATATATATATATATATATATATATATATATATATATATGTATATACATATACATGTGTGTGTGTACCTGTCTGTCTATGTGTGTAAGTTTGTGTATGTGTTTGTCCTCCCAACAACACATGACAACTAATGCTGGTGTGATAACCTCCCCGTACCTTAACGGTTCAGCAAAAGACTGAAACAAGTAAAAGAATAAAATAAATATGCTATAAATTCCATTTCTTTACAGCTGTTCCTGGTATAAGATGCCATGTATTTCAAGTTTATTATTTGAGTATCACTCTGCAGCTTCATCGGAGATGCAAACCTGAATAGGGTGATGCTTATGCTCATAACGGTGAGTGCAATGCACTTCATGGCACTTCGTGGTAGAAACAGCTATAAGCTAATGAAGTTCCTAAGATAACAGTTTGCTTTTCTTTGTTGTCGTCTAAATTCATTTTCATCTCAAGATTAATAACTGAAAGTATCATGCGATTTTAGAATATCTGCACTGAACACTCCCAAGACGGAGATGAATGGAAAATAGATAAAAAAGAGTTTACTGTAATATCAGTATTATATTCTTTATCAGTGAGGCACAAGTATATTGAGGAAAAGAACAACAATTGTGAAACTTCAAATATAATGCTAGTTTGAGTTCCTTCAATTTTTTTTTCTCAATTTCAAATAGCGAGAAATAATTTTTTTTTTTTTTATTGGTACAAAATTCCTTAGCGTGTTACCAAGCAGGGCAGAATATGACCTAGCGACTAGCACTGTCATATTAACACGATTGGTTGCCAACATAAAATAAGAAAGACACTTCTACATTATACAGAGTGTGATCTGGGATAGAAGCAAATCAGAAAAACAACACACACACACACACACACACATTAAAGTAGCAATCCGTCATTTACGACGACGTGGGCCCCAGCTGATGCGATCAACGGAACAGCTTGCTCGTGAAATTAAGGTGCTAGTAGCTGAGCAATCCACAGACACGCGTACCCCTAGCATAGTTTTCAGGGAGGAAGATTCAGCGTGACACAGAGTGTGACAAGCCTGGACCTTTGAATTGCAGTTACAACTCATTTTTGCCAGCTGAGTGGACTGGAGCAACGTGAAATAAAGTGCCTTGCTCAAGGATACAACGCGTCGTCGGGAATTGAACGCACGACCTTACAATCGTAAATGGAATACCCTAACCTCTAAGCCACGCGCCTTCCCATACACACATATCATTGCTTATATAAATAGGCAATCAAACGAAAGCTGCTGATTTTAGAAAGAGCTATGTAGCGGCGAATATATCACCGAGTTATCACGATTCTAATATCTATTATTGAGAAGACATTTCATGATTATTCCTAACTTTGCGACATAGATAAATTATAAAATAAATTATCGGTCAGGTATAGATTCGTAGAAAGTATGCTTTCTTAAACCATAATTTACGCTTCTATACTCAAAGTTGTTGAATTTACAAGCAATTTTACCATCACCCATCTGTGATATATGACAACGATAGAATTTGTATATCTTTTGTTCGAGTAGGGAAAATACTATTTAATCATACAGTGCCATTTGTCTTAAACAGGACTGTCGTATTGCATAATATAATCATAGCAATATATATATATGAAACAAGCTCCTATTGAATGGCAAATATTTTCCCATGGACGGAATGAACGCGATGACCAATATCATCATATTCCACTGCTCTCGCGACAAATTTATCATCTTCTCAAAGAAAGCACCATATTGTTTCGTAATTTGTTTACGATATGGTGTTTTGATATTTAGATGTCTGGCTCAGTTCATGACACTTGTTTGAAGTTTGCCGAATTTTCCTCCTATTGTTTTCCAAATTAATAAATAAAATTAAGTTTATTATTTGTGTCCGTTGATCAAGAAGCTATGATCTCTATTTAATAAGTGAAATAGCATAATACGGCACTTAGTAACTGTTTATTTTTGTCAGACAGCTAATAATATATCAATAAATTGTATTCGGGGTAAATAATGAGTTGTTGAATCGAATGCATTTGAATGAAGAAGAATGTAATGAATAATAATCTGCCTTTAGGCACAATTAGACAAATTAATTACAAATTTTGATATTTGAAAGGTTGTAACAATTATAGATGATGAATGAAAGTATTTTGAGGCGATTCTCCTGCCGTTTAAACTTAGCGTATTTGAATCACTTTAGACACAAGTCATCCAGGTGAAAATTGTTTTATTGTATCAGTGTATCTGATCTCGAACCTCTCAAACATAACCTTTATAATATTTCATTTCAAATAACTACGGTTATGCAGCGTATGAAGTGATAGTTATGTGTGTATGCATATATGTATGTATAAAATTGTATGCACTAGTTAAGAATGTTGCCTACAATTATGCATAAATATACTTATTGTATTACTAATGTGATTCCTTAGCACAAATAAACCACAATTAGCCATTTGTCAGTTCGGCTAATTACCATTTGAAATTTCAAATAGATTATGTCTGAGCAACCAATGAAGCATTAAAATTTAGCCAGAGGAATCTTGCTAAATTACAATTTCAAACACTGTAGCCAGTCAACGAAATTGTTTTGATTATAGGCCTTTTATACTAATCAATCAAGTTACAATATAATGTTGTTTAATATACTAATTTCTGGATATTGATTACTTTACCAATCAATCGAAATAGAAAGTTTTTCTTCTTTTATAGACAAATTTGCAATATAGTCTCAGACACCGATTTAAAATGAAGCAGCATTTTAATTGCATTTGTATTCAAATTTAGTTGTTTCATCCGATCAAAGCATCACTTTTATTTAACTTAGATACGGATTGATTAATTTGCTAAACAAGACGTGTAATTAAAACTTTATTACTAATGCGCTTTGATACTTCGAAGAAAGGAAGCAAACAATAAAGGCAGAAAATCTATGAATTTTCATTGAGGTAAGATGGCTTAATGATCTTAAAACATTAGACATTTCTGGCGAGCAGAAAATAACCAAAAACTTTCCGCCTGAATTATAATGTTCATATAATATTTCTCTGTAACTCGGGAACAAACAGCTTAAGTAATATAAATTTAATATCACATGACTGAGATGAAAAAAGAAAGTTTTCTAAGTTCAAAAGTATTGGCTATGAAAATATATTTTAAGCGATAATGAACGCTGACATTTTAAAATTATTTAATTGGTAAATGGAATGGTATGTTAATGTCTTATGCAATGGTATGTTAATGTCTTATGCAATGCATAAATGATTCATGTATTTGTCGGGTTTTATGTTGATGGTAGTGATTCTGATGTTGATGTTGGTGTTAATATTGTTTAAATCTGATTGTGTATGCATATGATCAAAGACATAATAACAGTAAAGATATTGTCTAATAATCAATGCACATAGAGATATATCATTTAATGAGGCTGTCTTTCTTCAAAGCGACACCGTATGATGTAAATGAGATTTGAGATGACGTTCATCAGAAATGCATCATTATATACTCACGGTGCGATATTATTTATTTCATAAGTGTATTAAATAGGGGTGGGGTTGCAACCTTTTCTTTTAAAATAATCACTGAATTTGCATTTGACCTTTCAGCAATTCTAAAGTGGTAAAATTTTAATAAACCTGTACTGACTACAAAAACCTTTTAAACCCATTTCTTTTAAACTGACAATATATCATTAAACGTTTATTTCATGACTAATTTACAAAATACTGGAGTATAGTTTGCGATAAACCTGTCCCTACTCAGGAATATATCATAATGTTATCATACAGAAGAAAATAATCATGTGCATTCCGTAATGAACTCTACACGAGTAAAATAACTGCACATTGCTCAACAAAAGTAGACGCACTGAATATTGCGTACAAATACATCAATAGAAGCTTCACCCAAATTGCAGTTTAGCTGAAATCCATACTCATGAAGATTTACACTTGACCTTTCGATAAATAACATATTATTACAAACTAGTAAACACCACTGGTATTTTCATGCATTAATTTTTAATTTGTGACACAAACTATAGGCGTCTTCTTATGAGTTTTAGATCGTCTTATGAACTTATCGCCTGGATTTTGTCTTTGTCCTACATTTCTAGGTGAGAGTTTATTCTAGAATAGCCTCTTTGAAACCTTGTGTAATCGGACATGAACAGCAGCAAATAATGCAAAAACCAGTCAGGAAGCAATCTTCTTTATTCTTTATTTGTATACCTAATTAATCATTTGGTCAATTATCGGTTTCAGTGTTTCACACAAAATCGGCATTTTCAGGGTCATGGGTAAATCGATTATATCGACTCCAGAGCGCAACTGGTACATAATCCAACGACCTCAAAAGGGGGAAAGCCAAAGTCTATATCGGTGGAATTTGATATCAGAAGGTATGGAGGGACGAAATGCAACTATGCATGTGACCCAAGGTGGTAACGCTTCTGCCAGCTTGGCGCCTTTGGTTTCTTCACTTTTTTCGCATTATATGAAAATATATAGTATTAGAAGGAAAATTTTATTTCTATAGTGATTTATAATTAGAAATGCAGAGTGATAAACGATATTAATATATCTTTTCTATATTCATTAAAACGTTTCTGGCCCATAATTCCAACCTTCCAAAGTTCCATCATTCAGACTAATTGCTTCTCATCATGGTTTCTAATTGAATTCAAGAACATCCTAATCAAGATTTTGAATAGTCTTACGTTCTGATTTATCTGAAAATATTCTGTTTCCGATATAATAAGTCCTCGGGGGAAATGAATGACGCTGTTCAAAAGAACTCGCTCTTCTTAATTAGGGAACTTTAATTATTTATTGGATGTAACTTAGATTCGTAATAATACTAACCTCTGGGTGTGACAACCGAGATAGAACCAAAGTTTTCAGCGATTGAATTGTAACTAATGTTTCCTTCCGTATTAGGATAGTTTATTGCAGCTGAATAGATATCCTTTGCGCATTGAATAACTAGTTGATGAGTTAGAAGGTTAATTTCCAAAGACCACCAGATAAATCAGATATTTTGCTGTAGCTTCTACAAAGTGGTGCCTTAAGCAAAAACAGCTTCTCTATTGCAATAAACAAAGCTAAAGACACACAACTGAAATATTATAAACTTTGCTATAATGTCGATTAAAATTAGAACCAAAATAGTTTACAAATCCATTCCTATTTCATTTAAACCAAATAGCATTACATTGCCAAATGTTATTTAGGTAATCACAACTCTCACGACATCCCAATCTCTTTCTATCGTACATATAAGCCAGACACAGCAGATCAACAATGACACTCTACATATTTCTTCAATTCTTTTACTTTACACCGCATGCAATTAATTGCTAGATACATTTTCATTACTTATTGCTTAAATAATATTAACACAAAATACATCATTTATTGGCGACGATATCTAATCAAACATGTAGTTATATGACATATTTCTAACAAATTTATAACAAAAAATAAATGTCAGCGAATACATTATTTATTGCTTATATTGTGCACAAAATAAACACTCTCAATGTATATTAAACAATTTGTGTGCGGGAATTTAATATGTACAGATGTTAGTACGTTTAATTAACGATTCTTTCCACAAGAGAAATTAAAGGAAGAAAATGATTGAATTTGATATTTTGTAAATATTACTATGACACTCAGATTTCCATCAAGTAACATCTAAAATTACTGAATTTTTAATAGCTATATAAAACTCTCATGTGTAAATATGACTATGGAAACGAAGCGTAGGTTATATTTTTATCTGATATATTTTTTAAATTGTGATACTATAAAACACGACAAAATTTCATATAGACCCCATGTACTGGACGCGCGTGTATGTTAAATGTCGAAGAGAGGACATTGAAATATGTATGAAATTCTTGGCTTTCACGAAGCTACACGCAATGACCGTCTGGTCTAAGCTAAGTTTGTCTACGCTTTGTCACGTCTAGTTTATCAATCACCAAGATTTTCAGAATCGTATCATCATACCGACCACAACACGCATAAGATTGTACAGGGTTACAAGAGCTCTCAAATATCCATATATATATATATATATATAATATATATATATATATATATATATATATATATATATATATATATATATATATATATATAGATATATATATATATATATTTTAATAGAAGTCACAAAAGTCACAGGGATTACTGACTAGCACCGCTTTTGTTAAAGATAAAGCAACTCAAAGCCACAACTGCACTATCTTAAATGACGGACAAAGGGAGTTAAGTACCCAGCGTATACCGCTGGGTCGTGATTTCGGAATTTGATGTAGACCATCTTAATCCACTTCAGCGTGCCTTAACGCCCGAGCTTAAACTCAAATACATTTGTCAGTTTTAAGAGAAAAACCGTTGAAATTCTGTGCTGATTTCCCAAACGGTTAAAGTGTAAACAACGAAATCACGTTTTCAGCGGCGAACTGGCACAATTGTTAGCACGCCGGGCAATAGGCTTAGCGGTATTTCGCCCGTACTTGCGTTCTGTGTTCAAATTCCTCCGGGGTCGGCTCTACCTTCATCCCTTCTTGATTGATCGATAAAATAATTACTAGTTCAGTAATGAAGTCAATGTTATCAACAATCTTCGGCCACCCAAATTTCAAATCTAGTGCCTATAATAGAAAGGATTATATTTACTATTCTTATTGTTGTCGTCGTTGCTGTTTTTGATACAATCTCGTCTTGTAGTAGTCAGCACTTCTTAATATTGTTGAGTTCTTTATCATACACACATACATCCCCGGGTATGCTAATATCCTTGATCTTGTTGTCCTTCGTCATTTATCCATAACAACAATTTCTTCTACAACCCTTTGGAGGTCCATTCAAGTGCATAGCTAAGAGCCGTATGTCCCAATACACACACACACACACACACACACACACACACACACTCAATAAGTGGAATGTTTACTGGGAGTTATACCCTATTATTTGAATCTCTATTCTGTTCCGAATAATTTGTCATAATCGTGTGATGATTATTCTGTTTAGGTAACAGAAATCTGGGCAGTTTATATAATATTATGATTTAAATGCTTATTTGTAACATGAAAATGGTTTCATTTGCTTTTGTGTTCACATTTTCAAACTTTTAATTTCAGATTGGCCTCACTTATAACTATATTGGTATTGTGAATAAAGGGCGTTACGAATCAAACTTAGAAGACAGTAAATTACCCTATAGAAGAACATAAGCAGAGATGTGGTTGCTACATTTCTTAAGGTCAAATACTAGCATCTTAAGAGAAAGGATGTTCTCACTGGATAATGCCTATCTATAGTTATACAAAATGATATTTCTGTTGAAGATGAAGGATTTGCTGAATAAGAATTGATTGTGAACAGCAGCAATAATGCAACATAAAACCGAATTTCTGAACGGCTGCACCTCCTGTGGAATATCAGTATCCATTCCAAAAGGATTTAATAGTAACATTAAATTATACATTGCTGCAGAACCTTAAATTAGGGATAAACAAGGCTTTAATACTAATAGCTTTGATCATATCACAACTTGCGTTTCTTAAACCAACGTTAAACAATGATATAATCCTGTTTCAGTAACATGCAAGAAATCGCTCGTATTCCATTGAAAATTACCCTCCCACGTAGTCCGGTCTTTTTGATTTCTATAATAGTATATACAGTGTAACAACACGCCAACACACGTTTCTTATTACAGGTTACCTGCTCAGGATACAAAGGTAATTCCAAACAATTACAAGGGACTAAATATTAGCATAATCATTGACGGAAATCAATTACTCATCTTGTAATTTTATTGTTTATTGTGAGTTGCTACTTATATATTATTCAATACTCTACATTTTAATTAAAATTTATAGAATATACCATGGGAACAACTCCCCATAACCGCCCCAGGGAATACTTATTGAGGATTTAGTTGACATGGGTGTAAAGACGCTTAGTATAAAGCCATATATGCGCTAACACACAGGATTTGGCAATTATTTCCAAGTTTCTATCTGAAAATGCTTACCCGTGTTCATGTTGGTATATATATATATATATATATATATATATATATATATATATATATATATATATATATATATTGATACTAGCTAAATAAGTAAATATATAATTTTTAGCTTAGTATATATTGAATTATACATTTCCTATAGATCTTCTCTATTGTAAATAAGCTACATCTACTTTATCTTGATTAATCTGTTTTATTCCTTTCCTATAGTGTTCTGCCCTACCTGATTATTTTATTTCTGTAATATTTTATGATAGCCTTTATTTATGCAATAAATCTAATTTTTGTACCGCCATGAATTCATACTTAGCTTATATAGAAATATACTGGTGTATTCACTACTTAAAGTAAACTGCTTAGATTATAATTTTATTAATATTTTGTTAGCATGTTCTTTTACCTCAGTACTCCTTTATCAAATACAAGTATATACAAATTGATCAATATCCACAGATTACGTTACTGTTTAAGTATATAATATGTATAAATATTAAAATATTTCTACATAATTTCTTTTCTTCCCTCTATTGTGGTAGACGAATGATATATACTCGAAAGTATTAAAAACAAAAACCTTCGTATCCCTTTGTTATCAAATTCTTCTTAATAATCCTCTGAATAGCCCTACACCTCAACTTTTTACAATATAGCACTATTGTTCATAATATTTAACAATAGTACTACATGATTAGATTTCCCCTGTTTCATTGTCAATGGTCTGATAGTGGCCGGCCCCCTTAATTGTCAGCAAACATCTTGATTTAAGTTTTCCTTTACCAAATCTCATGATTTTGCTTTGTATAAATCTTGGTTTTTTGTGCCTATACCCACTCTGATTTCTGTCGTCCCCTCAACCCTATCCCTAACAGACAATGCCCCTTATTCTCACGGCCTTAGATATACAAGGATTTTTAAAAAATAGGCTATAAATTAAAACTGATCCCATACAACACTGACAAGCAAAATCTTTAAAAAGTCTTTCTTTCTGATACCTGAGTACCTTCTAAGCTGAATTAAAGGCAGCATGTTCTTTTGTCTATCTCCTTAACATCTTGGAAATTTTAGGTAAAATTATACTAATGTGTCCATATATATATAATATATATATATATAAACGTAAAAGACTTGTTTTATTTCTATTCCTGAGCGCCATACTAGTATATTGATTGTTTGTACTCCACCTGCCTTCGTCTCTTGTTTAATTTCGTAAACCTGCGTTCGTCTTTTGTTTATTTTCGTAAACCTTCCGGTTATATATATATATATATATATATATATATATATATATATATATATATACATAGATACATTTACGTATGCCTCTGTATGTATGTGGAGTGTTCTATGAATGTCTTTTTTTACAAATATACAGTAAATATGTATATGTATATATAACACACGCATATGCATATATATATATATATATATTTATATATATAAATATTACACGCATACTCGCATGCTTACACACATATATACATACAGCACATACACTCACACACACACTTACACACATATATACATGCGTTATGTGCAGATATGTACAGGCCACTTGATAACAGGTATGTTACTTATAAAGAGATGAGATCATTTCATTTAAAAATAAATTATTAAACAGAAATTATCTGTCACATAAGATCTCGATATTCTGTTAATTCATACGCTTACCATTATTTACAACACACCTGTTAGGCTACATGTATTAATTAGAATGATTCATTTGTGTTGTATGCAAACAGCCATTAAACATACATCATTTCACTCATTTGTTTTTCTCTATCACCTGCTTCACATTATTGCTTATAATCTCTCCTGATATAATCTCTCCTTACATACTCGTTGATAAATATATATAGGATGAAGCTATATATATGCAATCATCTTGCGATTTTTACTGTGCTTGAACAGTTCCTATGGTGAAGGTGTTCTGGATTTCATCATATTTTTATCTTTCCACTAATGTTGGGTTTCAAGATTTCATTGCAGAATCGAAATCCTGTTCGTATTTAAGATGGCATTTCAATATCTGGAAGAGTTTTGGCATTTGGTTCTGAGAAATCGAGCGAAAATAGAAATTCTTTAGCTGAGACTATTACGCAATACCTGCTTAAACCGTAACTGCCAGAAATGTTTGAGTGCAAGTATAGTCTTGTATGTGATACACGCCATATTTTTACACCTGCTCCAATAAGCAATGAATAAACGCTGATATGAAATAACCATCATAGGCCATTTTATGATATTCTCACTGAATACATCAACTAAATGAAAAGATTAATAGTAGTGACATAGTGGGATACAATGTATTATAAATATTACGCGGAGAATGTAGGACGCTGACAGAAGGTGCAGTAAGTTTTATACCCAAACTGAAGTCTTGGCAAGACTGTTGTAGAGCAATGACATTTACTAAGGTTGACCACTGTTGCCTTCATGATAGCGGCTGGTGTTAACGAAGTAAATAGGAAACGAAAATTCTGTCTATTCTAAGTCACAAGTCTTCGTTCCATTTTAGGTTACTCAAACACGAAATAAACTAGTGTGCAACCGAATTTCGTAAGCAAAAATAATCTATACAACCTATTTAGAATTCTGGGCGGTAGAAATTTGTAAAGTAAAATCTATTACTATGTGTTTATTTTAAACTGCGAGTCACCTGTAGGAATATTTCATGTCCTCCATCTGAATTAAATAAAATTCATGCCACGAAACTTCCACTATAAGCCTTTACATAACTGGTTCATATGTATATAACAATAATTAAGAAATGTTGCAACATAATTTTCATATATTAATGGGCAATATAACGTACGTTTTACAAGGTGGAGAGTAAATGTTTCAGTAAATATCTTGTGGTATATGCGTATACAAACAGACACACAGGCGCACACAAGGCCATAGAGGAGGTGGTATGAAACGGCTTCAGGACTGGTTAAGTTTAATAACAAATAAATTATTTAACTAAGTTTTAACATCATCTCCTTCGAACTAGTCACCTTTACACTAAAATAAGCGTTGCTACCGTTTTAGTCCTTGGCTTCGAATCCGTTTTCGCTCTTGATCTTCATAATGGTGTTTACATGCTGACATTTGAGCTATATTTTCATCTCGAGGAAGAAATGGAAGTCTACAGTAGGTATGTCTGGCGAATAGGGTGTATTCTAGAATCATACCATGTTGCTTAGAGAATTCATATATATATATATGTGTGTGTGTGTGTGTGTGCGCGCGTGTGTGTGTGTGTGTGTATATATGTGTATATATATATATATATAATATATATATATATATATATATATATATATATATATATGTGTGAGTGTGTGTGTGTGTGTGTATCATATATTTTGTTGCATCTAATCAGGTGCTAAACGTACATTATTCACTTATATGTTTAAAATTAGCTTAGACTCAGAATGTTACCTCCAATGGACGCAATACTATAGTTATACAAGTCAAAGTCTGTGTAGTTATAAGTCGTGGCAAATTAGATAAAACAGCCAATATTATATCTAATTATTTTCTTTCCCTTGCAATATGATGACAAAGGTGATAATATATGTTGTTGAATTTGCTGATGCTGCTCTTTCGCCTCAGGTTTCGTTTGATCGCGCAGACCTACTGACAAATTCCTTTCAGCAAGGTCTATCCTGTCTCACAAAAGTTGTTCAATTTAGATAATGTAATATAGTAATCTCCATTTGTAACACGCTGTTCTTGCGGTGCGAGCGAGCTGCAGGAGAAGAAATTGCATAAGGAATCCATCATTGGGAAGCTGTTAGGTAATTACGTCTACGCCTCATTTTCAATTTACCTGAACAGATCTATTCTCATAAGTATTCGGGCTGCTTAGTTTGAATCCTCGATGGATTGTAACCAATTCGGCAACACAAGAAAATACTGCCCAGCTAATGCAGATCCTGTGTACTTTGTGGAGGAGGTAAGGTGAGTGATATTTCTAGCAAGTCACATCAATGCACAAAGGTGTATATAATTAAATAGTGTCTATATGCGTGAATTTGTGAAGTAATTATTTTCTTACGACCACGTCATATTTTGTTTGCTTTCGGGTGTCACTACTATGCTTTATTTACTACTACTACTACTACTACTACTACTACTACTACTGCTACTACTACTACAACTAACACCAACACGACGACGACCACCACCACCACCATAACCACCCCACACCACCACCACCATCACCACCACCACCATCGTCACCACCACCACCACCACCACCATCACCACCACCACCATCACCACTACTACTACTAATACTACTACTACTACTACTATTACTACTACTACTACTACTACAACTAACACCAACACGACCACCACCACCACCACCATAACCACCACCACCACCACCACCACCATCACCGTCACCACCATCATCACCACCACCACCACCACCACCACCATCACCACCACCACCATCACCACTACTACTACTACTACTACTACAACTAACACCAACACGACCACCACCACCACCACCACCACCATCACCACTACTACTACTAATACTACTACTACTACTACTACTACAACTACTACTACAACTAACACCAACACGACCACCACCACGACCACCACCATCACCACCACCACCACCACCATCACCGCCACCACCATCACCACCACCACCACCACCAGCACCATCACCAACACCACCATCACCACTACTACTACTACTACTACTACTACTACTACTACTACTACTACTACCACTACTACTACTACTACTACTACATTCACCCCAACCATTCTTCTATTAAGCATGCTATATAAAACTAGACTATAAACGTATTTTAGCAAATGTTATTGAAGTAAAAACATGTCCTCTCATATGTTTTATCGCCAGACAACAAGAAACATATTTTTCTTAAGTAACAATTTTGGTGTATCATAGGTTATTGCACATATCTACCCTTCATTCTTTTTTGTGACTCCTAATTTTAACCGAATCATCATTTTATCTGCTCTGGAATCTGAAATAATTATGATAGAATTTGCATATTACCAGTCAAATAATTGAGTTGGTATTATGGATAAGCACCTTTATTTTAATCTATGAATCTGATGCCTAAATCAGAACTTCTTTTTAGTGCAACTGCTATTTCTTGAATTGTTGCGTCCGAGAAAATCATGTTCTGGCGTCCGCGCGCATGTGTGTGCGTGTGTGAGTGTGAGTATGAATAAACGTGTATGTATATATATATATATATATATATATATATATATATATATATATATATATGTGTGTGTGTGTGTGTATGTGTATACTTATACATACATACATACACACACAAACACACATATATATATATATATGATTTTGAATTTGATTTTTCCAGTTTCAGCTTATGAGCTGTGGCCATGCTGGGGCACCGCCATATATATATATATATATATATATATATATATATGTACGCCATGTTGATTCGTTAGTTCCTGCACGCATTTTTTTCTCTCCTTGTTTCTCTCCTTGTTTCTTTTCTGTGTATCTCTCTGTCGAAGAGCGTTGGCTCGATACGTATAAGACTTGTTTTATTTCTATTCCTGAGCGCCATACTAATACAATTGTTTGTTTGTACTCCACCTGCCTTCGTTTTTTGTTTATTTTCGTAAACCTGCTTTCGTCTTTTGTTTATTTTCGTAAACCTTCAAGTTATATATATATATATATATATATATGTGTGTGTGTGTGTGTGTGTGTGTGTGTGTGGTGGTTTAATAAAGTATGTGATTGGTTATTATCTGGTAATTGATATTTGATTTGGATGTATTTCTCCATTTTCTTATTTTGTATTATGAATTTGTGGTAAAACACTTTACCATTGCCCATATAATACAGTAAATGAATTAATTGCATCGCAATTCTTAACATTTATGTATTAACCTTGTTGGGTACTTCACTAGCAGAATATTGGATATATGTTATCCCATGGAGGGTTGCATTTACAACCACTATCTCAATTTGTATATATATATATATATATATATATATATATATATATATATATATATATATTATATAATATATATATATATACACGCATTTAGATATATGTATATCGTGGCACTTATGTTATATTATCAAATTGACCAAATGCGCTTTTTTTTTAAAATTTAACTTTGTTTGCAATAGCTAGTTATTTTGGTCAAACTATCGTATCTCCAGCCGCTTCAGATGCCAAGGTATGAAAATTGCCAAATTGTGGTACAACGGTTTAGCATTTTTCAAATGTGTAGTAAGTCCCATATATGACAATGTTGCCAAAAAACTATCACACATGCATGGAGTTAAGATTTAATGCACCCAACAAAGTATTAGCGTTAAGCTGAAACTGTTTTGCTAATGTAAAAATAAATGGAATGTGAAAACTATTTTTTCATGTTTACGACACTTTTGCATAATAGCAACGGTATATATATATATTATATATATATATATAATATATATATATATATATATATATATATACAAACACACACACACACATATATATATATATATGTGTGTGTGTGTGTGTATATACACATATGTATGTATATATATATATGTATATATATATATATATATGTATATATATATATATATATGTATATATATATATATGTTTGTATATATATATATGTATAATATATATGTATAATATATATATATATGTATATATATATATATGTATATATAATATATATATATATATGTATATATATATATATATATATATATGTATATATACAGACACAAGTACACGCACGCACACGTAGATACACACTCACACACACAGAGATATATAACGTACATTAGAGCATGTAATAATATAAGTTTATAATATATGTGCTTAATAATAGAGCTCCTAACAAAAATACTTGAATTACATTCCCGAAAATAAAACTTTTTGCCTGCATTTTTTAACTACCGAGTGTCTCTTATTTTGTAGGATTGTGTTGCGAGAAACATGTCCACTGCCTTCTGGTGCTGAAATATTTTGGGTGCCAAATGACAACGGTCACGATATGAAGTGTTTTTGTTTTTTTTTCCAGCGTGAGACCTTGTTTTCATTTCAATCGTAGTTCATATTACAGAATAAATGTAAGCACTTATATGATGAGGATTAGTAAATATAGAGAGGAAAATGGACAAAATCATATAGATATAAGTGGATTTTGTGATAAACTTTTGACATTTTCCTTTGATTAATAGCCCCGATGCAATGTTAATATATGAGATAGCAATCAAGAATCTTACATTTCTCTCTCTGATGTCAGAATAAATACATTGTTCAGTCGTTGTTCGCATTTTTCAACCAAGTGGGTGGTTGACTAGCTTCGAAATATTTATGTCTCGTCGGACAGCTGAATGCAAATGACTAGTCGTGAACAAGGTTTTGACACACAAAATTATTCGGAATACCAGTCATCTTGAGCGCTATGGTTCATGAGGTTCATGAGGTTCATTGTTCTATACATACTTCTACTTTGTGTAATTGAATGACAAAACGGGCGTGTTGCAAACACGGTGGGATCGGGCGGGAAAATCGAATAAGTTTTAGGAACTAGCAATAAGAAACCAGTTTAATGCGAGACCTGGTTTGAAATTTAAAAGATGCACTTAAGAAAAGCGGCGTGCCTGAGATAGCCTGCGTTATGAGAGGAGATACACCTTCTATAAAGCAAGACAGTGCGTCGAAACTTAGACACATTTCGTCCATTGTGGGATTGTGATGACCACGTGGTATACGATTCCAAGTTTATATGGCTTTTCATCGATATTTTGTTCGAATTTAGCACTATATTGACGATTTACAAAAGAAGCATCACCGCCTGTCACAATGGCCTGCTTGTACATTAAGTAGAGACAATGACTAAAGCTGAAAGCAGATAGCAGTGGTTGAAATAAAAACAACTGTTATCTAGATTTTCGGGATGACATCAACAGGAATTTATGGTCTACAGCAAAGTTCTGCCAGATATTTGACTAAATTTGCAGTAGAGCTTGTGAATAGAAAGTTCTCTATGATGGGAGACTTTGGACCATTAGGAACATATTGATTTTTATCCGGCCTATAATTCTGTTAAATAAAGATTTTAAGATACTGGTTTGTCATCTTTGGTTTGATGGGTTATGGCGTGGACGTAAACGGATTTTAATCTGATCGATTTATGTCCAACTACAGTGCAAATGACACATGTACCAATAACTATGGCTTCATCACTATAGCTGTTTTGAGTTCCGTATAGATACTTAAGTGATGTGATGCAGACCAACTGGTTGCTAGTTAGAATAAATAAGTTTTCATTTTACACTCGGTCAGCTGATGTTGTTCCACCTCCTATCTTCCATATGTACTTTTTGAACTGCAGTTGCATAATCTTGGAAGTTTGTCGAACATTTCACGCAAGCTATAATGCAGATCGTCTGTGTCAGCGTATGCAGATGCCGACATGATCATAGTGCCAAAACCAAGCATATCGAGTTGATCGATTTCGAAAAATGGGAGTATGAAACAGTGATATGAGCAACAATTAATCAGAATTGTATGGGAGTGATTCCTAGTATATACAACTGCAGGTCTACGGTGTCCGTAGCATTACAGAGAGTTAGCCAGACGGATTTTCTAAACAAATCCGGACTGGTTCGAACAAAATCTTTCACAAATATTCCGTGCCAGATCATATTTTGATGTCTGGAAATAATCAAACATCTGGTGTCATATTTGGGAAACATCTAATTATCTATTGAATCTGTCGGGAAGGCAAAAGCAGCATCACTTTCCTTTGGCTGAGAAGGCCAGGCGAAATAAGTTTCAGCGTATAAAAGATTTCAAGCAGTTTCTGCAACGGTTAAGCCCTCAACAACGATTTGAAGTTATACTTACGTGGCGAAAAGAAACTTTCTATATTCCTGAAAATTCATTTCCTTGAGGTCAGTAATTTTACTAGAGGTCAATCGTGCCAACAAAATAGAGATCGATCACGCAAGTATGAATTCATGCCGTTGCAGTATTCATTATTTTGTCTTGTTCCTTATAGAAGACTAACCGTTCTCCATGCAATTAATCTCGCCTCCACTGGACACCGTAAATGTTCAAGGGTAAATTAATGTCGAAGTATCTTCCTACATTTGCCATCGTAGTCCTTTATGTAAGAAAGCAAATATTTGAAAGATAACAGACTTCATCGCCAGTCCGACGCTACAAAGTGATAATGTTTTAACAACATGGAAAAGAGGAAGAAAAGCAATTTTGTCTTCATTAAAATTCGAAACCAGATTTTAAAATAAGTGTAGAGAGTCGGAACACCACACAACAACTTATCGGCCGATGTAAGAGCGCAGATAATTGCCCGCCATGTTTAGTTGGAGAAATCAATATTATTAATGATTTTAGTGTTTTTGCTTCCTTTATTGTTATTGTTGTTATCATCATCACCATTATTGTTGATTTGGTCCGTTATTGTTGTTGTTATTGCTCGCATTAAGTGATAGCAATCACCGTTACAAATAACAGGAACCACATCATAATAATCAGCATCATCATTATCAGCAACACCACCGCTACCAGTAGAATTACCAGCGTCACCATCAACATCCCACTACCATCACAACTACGATCAACATCGTCATACTGTTGTTGCTATGCCTATTTGCATAACGACTGTGATATGCTTTTGCGGTTTATTAGATTTAAACAGGAAACTCATTAGAATAGATTAATAGCGAATTATTTAGTTATGTTTTTATCATATTATTTTAACATATTATTTACTTTCGTTTTTCCATCATATATATATGAGTCATATTTCTATATGTATGTATGCATATATATATATATATGCATATGTATGTATATGTATATAATTATATATGTTTATATATAAGTATATATATATATAAATTTATATATATGCATATATATAATATATATATAAATTTATATATATATATATATATGCATATATATATATATATATATATATATATACATATATATATATATATATATATATATATATATATATAGATATATATATATATATATATATATATATATATATATATATATAAATTTCGATGTTCATTTAATTATTAAGAATTATGAAATTATATAAGGCAGAAATATATTTTATAACTTTATAGTTTTCAGTATAATCAAATTTTATTTATTTAGTTTAAAATGTAATATACTTAACTGCATTCTTCAAATTTTCCGAACAGATAAATATTATGAAGCTAATTATGCATTGCACTACACAAATATAAGAATTATTTCTTCGCTATCTCTTCAAATATCTCCCGGGTTTGTGCTTCTATTTCTGTAAATTGCCCCTTTCGTTCATCACGCTAAGAACATTTTTTTATTTGGAGGAAAGTAACACAAGTATATATTGAATATTTTCATGATTTCACCAATTTATGCACAGGGCCCGATATTTTTAGGGACGGGGCCAGTCAGTTAGATCGACCCCAGTAAACAACTTGTACTTAATTTATCGACACTGAAAAGATGAAACGCAAATTCGACCTCAGCCGGATTTGAAAACAGAACGCAGACAGACGAAGTACATATTTCTTTACTACCCACAAGGGGCTAAACGCAGAGAGGATAAACAAGGACAGACAAACGGATTAAGTCGATTATATTGAACCCAGTGCGTAACTGGTACTTATATAATCGAGCCCGAAAGAATGAAAGGCAAAGTCGACCGCGGCGGAATTTGAACTCAGAACGTAGCGGAAGACGAAATACCGCTAAGCAAATCTTCCGGCGTGCTAACGTCTCTGCTAGCTCGCCGGTTTCTGTACGTAGAGCATATTAACAAATATACATGTATGAATATATTACAAATACGCTTACATATATGTATACATACACACACAAATACATACCTATATGCATACACATATACATACATACATATATATATATATATATATATATATATATATATATATATATATATATATATATATATATATATATATATATATATACATGTGTGTTTTTGCGTGTGTATGTGCGTGTGTGTGTGAATCATTGGGAGGAATCATTTCGCAATCCAGGAAGATGTGGAAACTGACATTTCAGAGTTCTTCACTTTCAAACGAAAAGAGTTTTACATTGTTTGGATTAAAAAGCTTGTAAATAGATGAGAGGAAGTCATAGATGATCAAGGAAAGTACATGATGATTAAATTTAACTTAAATATAACATTTGATCACTTGTTTTCTTTATTCAAAATTCGGACAGAACTTATGGGATGACCTGATATCAAAATAATTTGTTATAAGTTAGTATGGTGGTTAAGATGCTGATCATAGTCAATATTCTTGTACCAGAGACAAAAATGTCAAAAGATCACAGAATTAAAATATTGCGCTGGCTGCAGCAGCAGCAACAACGACAACAACAACAATAACTACTACTACTACTACTACTACTACTACTACTACTACTACTACTACTACTACTACTACTACTACTACTACTACTACTACCACTACTAATATTACTACTACTACTACTAGTACTTCTACTACTACAATATTATTACTGGGTGTTATATTTAAGATTGCACATTCTGATATGAGATTTCATTTACCCTGGAACATGAAGCTTAAGACAAATTTTAATTGTTGTTTCTGACTTCACGTTGGTAGGAGGGCCTAAATAGATACGTGCGGTCTATATGTATGAACGTAGAACGTGAATAGAAAGGGCACTTCGTTTAATCGATATAATTCCAACTATAATCACCATCCACCGTATCGCTCTTCTTTAACACGTACTAGATTGTAGCACAACTATGTTTCATAATTTCATGTTACAAGTATTCACCTACTGTTTCTACTTTTCATTGCAAGGGTTTTCACACATAACTATAGATAATAGTGTTTCTAACAAGTGGAAATATTTATAACCCCCATATAAATCAATTTCACAAAATAAAATAAAAAATTTACAAAAATATATTAAATATCTTAGTATTTCAAAATTACTATTTCCTTTGATTTTCGAATTAAAACTCATTTTTCTAAATCTAAATAGTGTTTTGTGACTTACCAAGTGAATTATTCTTTGTTTAAACACTTAAATATTACACACCTATTATTTAATTTTTAATTTGCAAAGCTTCACAAAAAAAAAAAAATATGAAAGTTTTCTTTAGTTATCAGTTAGGGAATAGTGTGAAAACACGAGAGAGAGAGAGAGAGAGAGGCAGAGAGAGACAAAGAGAAATGACGTCAAATACTTTTAGACTGATATTTCACAAATTGCATTCATTGTTTATTCATAATACGTGAGTTTAATCATTACCCCACAGAGGGAATACAGTTCAGTTTTAATTGCCTCAACTATTGCGGTTCTAGGTCAAGTGATTTAATAGCATTTATCTTGTTAATAAGCTAAATAACTCATAACAATATGTTATTCTTTTCATGTGCTGATCAATGTGCTTGATCTTCTTTTTTCAATGGAAACAATCTACATAATTTCATTACAGCCAACAAGTAAATCTATAATATTTTATGCCACATTTACTCTCCACCTTCGACAATTGTAGGTTTCAAAAGCTAATTATGAATCTATTATTTGTTGAACTCAGCGTGATAGGAAAAGAACTAGGTGGGTGTATCGATGATATGAAGTTAATATTTTCTACGCACATTCTCTTGTGTTTTTTATAATTCCGTCAAAGTTAACTTTCGCTGAACTATAATTGATATTTGTTACTAGTAAGTCTCCTACTACCAGGATATTATATAACACCAGACAGTAATGCATTTTACTTAGTATTCGTTCTGTAATTATTTTTCAATATGCACCATGCGTTGGGGTAGTAGCGTGAGGCAGTGTTTTGATGTGGAAAATGTTTTGTTAACAGATAACATTATTTTCAATTACTATATGAATATTTCACTGCAACGAGCCGATAATAAATACATGCATGTTTAAAAATATATGCATGTATGCATGTATGTATGTATGTATGTATGTATGTATGTATGTATGTAGTATGTATGTATGTATGTATGTATGTATGTATGTATGTATGTACGTATGTGCGTACGCATGTATGTACGCGTGCCTGTACGCATATATGAACGTGCGTATAAAAATTGCGATTTAATTTCCCAGTCTGCTGTTTGTTTTATCGAAGGATTGATAGTGAAACAATTGCAAATATGTGAGCTGAACGTTTCATCCTTCGCAAGTCAGTATACGCCCAGTCCGAGAATTACTAGCGTTAAAATGTATGTGTGTATATGTATGTGTGTGTGAGTGAGAGAAAGACACACAGATGGAGCTATGATAACTTCGGGATAGTAATTGACTGCTAGATTTATTCTGAATGAATATAAAAAAAATTGTCATCGGAGAGATTTGAAGTCACAGAAGAGAGAACCAATACTAAAAGGGAATATTCCATCCACGGTCTAACGACTTACTAATTCCGTATTAATACTTATATATATAATCACGCTCTCAGACTTTAACATGCATTAAGTTTGCAACGAAATTTGAATACTTATTTCTCTTTAAAATTATAGCTGTAAGAACATCTGGTATATGCATCTAAAATGCTCTATAGATAGAGCTCACCGTGCAGTTAATGCTGATGAGCTGTGCTTTTGGACCGGGATACACAGCAGTTACGCCAGACACCGTACGACACATGATATCTTATTGTTCTATGTGAATACGCATTTTGAATGGATATTTTCAGCATGCAAATTTAAATTACATTAGTGCTAACAAAACGTCCAAGTGCAGTAAATTATATCTCTGCCAGTTATACAATAGCATTTATTGTGGCTAATTTTATAAATATGACATACAGGTTTTGCATGTGAGGGTGTGTAATCTCGAAGATAATATAGATTTTGGACCGAATGTTGAGTAACTGAACGTCTGTGCACAATTAGGAGAATTTAGAATGTCTTACAATTAATTCTAGTTTCGTAGATGCTACTTTCCATGAACTTTAACTTGTTCCACTGGAGAAAATTAGGGAAGTTTATTTGGTATGCGAATGTAAAGACAGACAAAATGCTTATCGGCATTTTAACCGTCTTTACGTTTTAAGTTCAAATTCCGTCGAGATAGACTATGTCTTTGCACGTCTTGAGATCGATAAAATGAATATTAGCTTAGCACTGGGGTGAATGTTGTTAACTTGTTGCGTGTTCCGATATTGGTAGTTATGTGCCAAAATTTAAAACTAGCTTTATATCCCCAGTTCATATATTTTTGTGTTATTACAAATTGTACATTCTCAGAATTAATGAGGGAACAATTCCAATTTATTTCATATATTTGAGATAGATTTCGTATTGTGATTTTCATTAACATAAAAAAATTTACTCTTTAATATTAATTTCGAGTGAAGATAAAAAGCCGCAGCAATACATATATTCCCGTCTTGCAAGTTTATAGAACGCTACTAATACACTTGCGACTGAATGATTATCATGTTATAATTTAATCTTTCATTATTACTGAAGTCTCAAATTCCTCCGAGGTCAACTTTGCCTTTCATCCTTTGACTTGGGCTCGATAAATTAAGTACCAGTTGCGTACTGAATTCAATATAATCGATTGGCCCCCTTCCCCCAAAATGTCGGGCTTCGTGCCTAGAGTAAAAAAGTTTATTACTGACGTTTCAAAGGCGGTGAGCTGGCAGACTCGTTAGCACGCAGGGCGAAATACCTAGCGGTATTTCTTCTGCCTTTACGTTCTGAGTTCAAATTCCGCTGAGGTCGACTTTGTCTTTCATCCTTTCGGGGACGATAAATTAAGTACCAGTTACGCACTGGAGTCGATTTAATCGACTTAATCCTTTTGTCTATCCGTGTTTGTCCCCTCTATGTTTAGCCCCACAGTGAGCAATACAGAAATAAAAATCGTTAGCTCGCTGTGCGAAATGCTTAGCGGAATATATATGCTTAGCCCGTCGCTACATTTTCAGTTTACATCCCGGCGAGGTCGACTTTGCCTCTCATCATTTCGGAGCCCATCAATTAATTACCAGAGAAATGCTAGTCCCCTCCCTAAAAAATTTAGGGGTTGTTGCTTTAGCAGAAATGATTATTACTGTTGTCTCAAAGGCGGTGATCTCACAGAATTCTTAGTGCACTGGGTCAGATGCTTAGCGGCGTTTTGTCTGTCTGCACGTCCTGAGTTCAAATTCCACCGTTGTCGACTTTGTCTTTCATCCTTTCACTGTCAATTAGATTAGTACCAGTCACGCACTAGGATCGATACAATTGATTAGTCCACTCACCGCAAATAACAGGCCTATCTGTATGTTATGTAACCAAATTAAATATTTACAAAAACTCTTTGTTTGCGTAACGAATAGTGTTTAATTTTCGCAAATATTCACTATAACTTACTGCCTTATTTTCTTCTGTTAGTAAGTATGTACGAGCAAACGTGTTCATAGACTTGTAAACTTGGGTACAGTTGTATTTGTTAATACGGTAGCTGTGTATTGCGCCTAAATTTCTTGGTATTCCATCAAAATTTCAAAATCTAAATATAAACATATTTGTCTTTTTAGAGAGCAGCATAAATTGACACAGCCTTTGCTTTTATTTTAAAGATAACAAGAAAGATGCGTAGTTGTATAAACACTGCATACTTGATATTCTGTCAAAAGCATATGCTACGTTATTGTCCATAAAGAAAAAAAATATCTGGCATCAGATTCTTCACAGAAGATATAAATACAAACACTTTGATTTATTGTACAACCATATAAATCATTTCTTCTTGTTCTCTTTTAAATTTTAAATACATATTCAAAGCATTACTGGTCAGTTCATTCTAACAAACCCTTCAGGGGTGGGGAGGTAACTATTTTGTAAATCTCTTTTTATCTTCATACATTTTTGTATGCTTTTTCTGGAAGTCGATAAATTTATTTTCTTTATTATAATACATGTACATATATATATATATACATATACATGTTTATATATATATATATATATACATACTCTCTATACATGCATATATATATATATATATTTTGTTGAAATTGAAAGATGAATTATCTTGTTACGGATTATTCAAAAGAGAAAGCTGCAATATGGTATCCTTATTTAATCAGAATTTGGAAAATTGTGGCCTTTGAAACATGTGTAGAATGTAATAAAAGGAATTCTGTACAATCTTCGTTCAACTCCATTTCTTCCATTCACTAATTATATATATATATATATATATTCTTTACTCTCTCTTTTACTTGTTTCAGTCATTTGAGTGTGGGCATGATGGAGCACCGCCTTTAGTCGAGCAAATCGACCCCAGGACTATTTTTGTAAGCCTAGTACTTATTATATCTGTCTCTCTTGCCGGACCGCTCATAGACGGGGACGTAAATCCACCAGCATCGGTTGTCAAGCGATGTTGGGGGTACAAACACAGACACACAAACATATACATACACATATATACATATGTATGACAAGCTGCTTTTAGTTTCCCTCTTTGGTCACCCCGAGGCTATAGTAGAAGACACTTGCCCAATGTGCCATGCAGTGAGGCTGAACCCGGAACCATGTGGCTGGTAAGCAAGCTGCTTACCACAGAGCCACTCCTACGCGTATATATATAAATATATATTCTCTGTCTCACTTCCTCCTCACCCTCTTGTACTATATCTTATTCCTCCGCACTACTACGAAACTATAAAATGTTCAAACTCCGCACAATTGATCTGATTTGGAAACCCCACTAGATTTGGAGAAAGCGCTAATCCGAATGATATGATCTGAATGATATGATATATATGTAAAAAATGTAATATATAAATAAATATCTACAAATATGAACCATCTGATCTGATTACCTCATTTTTTCTAATATATATATATTATATATATATATATATATACATATTCGCATACGTCTTTAAGTGAAATTGATATAACGTCTATTATATTTGATGTTACATATGGTAAGACTCTCTTCGTTATATTTTGGGAAAACTTAGCTTATTTATTTTACTCTACAATTCAAACTTTCCTGTCCATAACTTATCATTCATTTTCGCAATTTTCTAAACAACAAGTCGTATATTTCTTATAGAATTCTTTGGTACATCATTCATACGTATTATTGGTAGTTTCCAAATGTTACCTGTTCAATTCTACAGAATATAAAGGAGCACAATGTTTGTGGCCTCTATAATGGAATAAATATTTCTATAATGAACAGTCACCATCTGCATTCTACATATTTTAACGGAAAACAACAACGATAAAAATGAAAAAATTCCATTTCGAATGACAAACAAGTCAGTATTATTTTATGTTAATTCAAATTAATTTCTTTTCCACCGAGTTTTTAAATATGAATCGAAATCCAAATTTCCCTAACACCTCACATAAATTTTCTTATTTTGTAATGCTCCTATTAAAGATGACATTTATTTGACATTTTCTATTTTCTATTTTGTATTATATCACGCCTGCCCGTGGATTTCCTTGTGGTTTGCATTTCTTTCAGCATTAGATCAAATTTAATCAATGTTATTCGTACCCAGTGCGAACGAACAGAAAAAGAGACAATTTTATTACAAATGACAAATTTCTTCGTTATCGAAATTCTCTTCCATATTCATCAACAACTTTCCTCCCATGCATTAAAGCCTATTTGTATGTCCCTATTCATAAATATTCTAATTCGATATGGAACACTCAGCTATTGCGTCAAAGCATCTCAACCAGCGCAGACATGTTTATAATAAAATTTGCGTCGCCTTACAGCTATTATTTGTGAAATCTATATTTAACCTTACCTACTGAGATAAAGTCTAGTGTTCTTCAAAAGTCCTCTGTATAAATATCCTGGACCATATCTTTTATAACTCTTTGTCTCTGTATTATCAATATTATTGGACAATACTAGGTTTCTATAGGCATTCACACACAATCACAAGAAAACACTCACATAAATATATATATATAAATATATATATGTGTGTGTGGTGTGTGTGTGTGTGCGTACACGTATACACACACACACACACACACATATATATATATATATATATTATATATATATATATCATGTCATCCCATAAGTTCTCTTAGATTTGTAGATAAGATCCGGAAATCGCTGCACTGGCTCAGTATCATTGGCAATTCGAAACGAAATATAAAGATATGGTTGAAATTGAAAATATACGTTTATTGGGAAAATGATTCTGAATAGAGACTTTCAATGATTGTACAGCGTTGATCTGTGGATTATTGTGGAATACCTTTTGTCAGGTGTAGGATTGATCCGGCTATTGCCCTAAAATTCCATCACGACACCCTCATGTATTTCCTTGCTCCTAAAGGGTAAACGAATTTCTTTTTTTGTGATTATGCAGTATTATGGTGTTTTGTGGCCGAGCCTGAAATTTGTGAATACTGATGGTTCTCAACCTAAGATCTCAACATTCTCCCATTGAAAATTGTCTGTAGGTTCTATCTTAAATTGGCAAACAAATCATTGTTATTGAGAGTGGGAATAAACATGCCAGTCAAATGATAGTGCCAATAGAATCGATTAAACTCTTTATTTAAGCGCCAGGAACCGTGTGCCTCAATTAGAAATCATTATTAGATGTAGAGTTAGAAAATATATCTAATATTACGTTAACAAAACTTACCTTTACATGAAACTGGCTTTTGTTGACTTTGTTTTTTAAAATGTCACCTCCCGAAGTTTCATGAAATATTTACTTGGAAAATAGTAAAATAATTGATTTCTTTTCCCGTAAAATTTATTGGCGTCGAGCCTAATGCAACACACAAAAGTTATTCCTAAATTATTTTATTAAAAAAAAGAAAGAGACAGATGTTATTAACTATAGTGTATATCACTTTTCTTTTTCATAATGCGGCATATTCTATAGATGTTTAAAATATACCAAAATAATATAGAATTCAGTGTGATTAAAATTTGATGTGTTGATGATGAGGTTGAAAATACTGTAGAGATAGTAATGTGTTTTGTGTTTTTACTTTCAAGTGCAGTCAAGTGCATTATGTAGTAAATTTCAACACTCTATAATGGAATTGCATTACACTGTAGTATTTTTTTTACTACTATATATTATATATTGTTAGTATTAGATGTATTGTGTAGTCGTCCTGATGTAATTATTATGTTCAAAAATACAGAGACTAGCGTACGTGTTTGTATAATAAGCATGTGATTCATATCTAAACATATGGCATTTTTGGGGCTGTAGCATTGATATAGCAACCATGCTGTTTTAGCAACTTTTGCTCTTGCTATTTCCGACCTCTTTCTCGCTGCTATACAACATAAGGCCACATTCGACTGAAAAAGCCAATGATTAAAGAAACGGCAGTTATTTTTTTATTTTATTTAGGCAGGTACTATAGTTACCAATATATTACGATATTAAATGATAAAGGGTCAAGAAATCGATACGTTATGATTTGAAGGGCATTTTGCATTTCTTTTTAACATGTCTACTTACAGCTATACATAATTCCCGCGATTGCATTCATACTATTTTGTATATGGGAGCGCAATATACCTTGAGGGATATAAAAGATACTCCGAATATGATTGCAATGATCTGCCATACATTCAGTTTTTTGTCATTGCTTCTGTTTAGTTGCATTATATGGAAGACTGTATGTACATAGACTTACTAGCGACAGAAGTGAAATTAATACCAACAGACAATAATCATATCTAACAGAATATAGATGTTTTGCTAAAATGCCGAATACTATGATATTTACTTTGAGCGGATTTCATATGGAAGCATAACAAATATTGGCAAATGCGAATAAATTGCGTTTATTAAAACGTTCTTGTACAGACATTGTTCCTTTGCACTGGTAGATGGGTAAAACTGTTAAAATTGGTTGGGGATTCCCTATACATCTGTCTATGTGTTCACTCAAAAGTATATGTGTATACTCTGGGAAGCGGATCCGTTCCTTAAACACACTTACATATATGCATACATATATACATGAGTGTGTATGTGTGTGTGCGAGTGTTTCTGTGTATAACTGTGTACAACTACATAAGATTATGTTTCGTCATCGTAGGAAAAATTAATAGTTGTCGGAAGGGAATATGCTCGAAGCGCACCGTTTTAATAAATCCTTGCAGTAATGTCGTTTGAGGCTATTGATTTCTTAACGTCATGTATCTTATATAAATCACAATATAATTATTGACTAAATTACATATTTCTGAAGATGATGGTGAGCTGCCAGAATCGTTAGCGCGCCAGACAAAATGCTTCGTGACATTTTGTCTGCCCTTACGTATATGAGTTCAAATTCCTGTGGTTCACTCAGGTTTTCATTCTTTCGGTGTTTGTAAAATAAATACTAGTTGTAAAGCGGACATGGTGTAAACGAAATTCCTGAACTAGTGCTAAGATTTCAAATCCCTATATATTTATAAATGACTGAATAGCCATTTACATAATCATGGCTTTTATCTTAGAAGTATACAACTTATAGAATATTGCTCTCCAGGATTTTATATTCAATGATATCCATAATTATAGCTGGATAAGATAATTTATATTAGAAGGTGATTGTGAAACGTTTGTTGTTTCCTCATACATTTAACTATATCAGTGATATATATATATATATATACAAAGATATTATATATATGTATGTAACTATCTCTCTCTCTCTATGTATATATATATATATATATATATATATATATATATATATATATATACATATATATATACATATATATAACATATATATACATATATATATATATACATATATATATACATATATATATATAATATATATATATATATACATATATATATATATTATATATACATATATATATTATATATACCTATATATATACATATATATATAAATGCATATATATATACATATATCCATATATATATATATATATATATATATATATATATATATATATATATATATATATTCATACATACCTCACAAGAATATGTACTATATGGCTTTCTAGCTCACATTCCAATACCAATATTACAAGATGTCCAATAAATTTTAAGTTAGATGTAAACAATGCAACGCGGACAATGATAGAATTTAATTACCAACAGACCACAGCCTGACTTAACTTTCAAACAAATTTAATGTAAATAAAATATGCAAGAGCAATAAACTTTGACATATTTGAAGGGAAGGTTAAATTATTTCTGCTCTCCTATACATTATTGTATGACATTTCCATATAAAGAGTTTTACTACATTTCAAAATACAATAATAATGATCATCTTTGTATAATCATTTCAATGTTCATCACACTCTCTTGTATATCATATATTATTATAACCGTAATTTGAATATTCAAAAAATTTAATTACCTCGAGTCGATTCTTTGAAGAACTTCACGCCATTATGGACTATTGTCCTCGCTGCTGTTGTTTTCGTAGTATTTGTTGTGTTGTTGTTATTCTTGTTGTTCTTCTTCTTCATATTATTATTATTATTATTATTATTATTATTATTATTATATTATTATTATTATTATTATTATTATTATTATTATTATTATTATCATTATTATAATGTGCTTGCACAGCTTCTAACGCTGGAAATTTACTACGGCGTCCGCTGTTCACTACCAGTGAACTAAGGTGACACCCCTTTTTTTCGAGTACCGTCCTAAGTATTCGAGCGCTTCTAACCAATGCTGTTTTCTGCAAGTGCTCCACCCTTTTTGAAGCCCCTATTTGTTCCATGTACCTCCAAGATATTTACTCACTGTTCCCAGGGCTCCGACAATTATTGGGACTGTTACCACCTTTTTCGGTGAACGCAACTGCTTAAACTATCAAGCAAACCTGTCATATCTCTCGACGTTACTTTCTTCCTTATTGCATACCTTGTTATCAGTTGGGCATGTTATATCTATGATCCAGCATCTTTTACACTATGTCTGGTTTCCTATTCTCTATCTCATGGACACACTGAATCATAAAATCCCATAGGATCTTTGCATTATCATTTTCGATGATTCCTTCTTTTATGTTCCTACAACACTTGTTGCAAAGTTTCCAATGGACAATCATTGCTATGTTGTCATTTCGTCTCATATTCTTTCTGGGTTAGTGGTTTACATTGTGTGCGTGTGTTTCTGTGTTTAACTGTGTACAACTACATAAGATTATGTTTCGTCATCGTAGGAACAATTAATAGTTGTCGGAAGGCAATATGCTTCACCCTTTTGACTACAAATTCTGCACTTATCACTTTCTGATGTCTTGTCTATATTGTATTTGATTTAATTGTTTCTTCATGCTTCCTCTAGGGCAGCACAATTTAGAGCCTCCGTTTCCGGTTTTAAATAACTTTTAGTCAACTATAGCCCCTTTTTTTTCTCTGGCTATCTTATCTTCAATATTCCAATGAAATTCTTCATGTATTCTTTTCTTTATTCACCTATTTTCAGTTTCATTAATTCTCAAGTATTTGTACAGTGCAATATTTTTGCAATCTTCCATCCTACACAAGCCCGATCTACTTCTGTGACATTTTTACATACCATGGTAAGTTGTTTCTTCTGTTCTAATGCTGTTTTCGCATCCAATCAATCCTCATCCCTCTCTTTATTTTTTTCGTTTTTGGTAAATACAGTCTGTCTGTGTCACTCACTTTTTGTCTAGAGTATCCCATATCTAGTCAGCAACTTCCTTGTATTTCTGTCTAAGCTGTTTAGTTCGCCTAATGCCCATGCGAGTACCCCTGCTGCATATCTATGTAATGAAACTGCCCAGGTGTTGATAGCCTCAATATTATTCATTCCGTTTAATTTCGACTTAAGTCCAGTCTCACGGTGCGCAAATTCCTCCACCTTCATTTTTTTTGTTATTTCTTTCTCCATCAGTTTTCAAAATCCACAAGTACTTATACTCTGTCTCTTCTATTTGCTTTCTAACCCACCCAACCCCACGTTATCGTTAGGCCGTCCATACATTCGGTTTTGCCTCTCTTCAATACTAATACACCACACTTTTTCAGTCCGAACTTCATTCTGATATCAGCACTGAAAGTATAAACCGTATCAACGAGGGAACTGACTTGGGATTCGTATATACCTTAAAGTCTGAGGTCATCCGTGAATAAGGAGTGGTTGACATTTTGTTGGCGGTTCTTGAATACACACACAGCCTTTGCATTCCTCCGACACATTGTTAGTGGTATCATGCAAAGTACAAAGATCAGTGGGGACAAGCAGTCCCCTTGGAAATGTCACGTTATTATTATTATTATTGTTATTATTGTTATTATTATTATTATTGTTATTATTATTATTATTATTATTATTATTATTATTATTATTATTATTATTATTATTATTATTATTGAACACTGTTATAGTTACTGCGCGCTTCATTGCAATAACAAACTCGGTTCTGTTTGCCTTAGATATGGGCTGTGTTCACTTTCATTGTTTTTATATTTACTTTGATGAAAATTATCTCCTTCGGATGTATGAATTAGTAAGCAATGCTATTCTCTCTAACTTGCATATATTCGTAAATCCAGTATATACATATCATCCGGTATATTCGGGTAATCTCTATTTCCAGATTTACGGAATTCAAAGTCTTCCCCATTTATTTTAGAGATATATTTCTATTTGTCTCAATAGTTTATGTGGAATAGAAGGCATATTCTTTCTTTGGGAGTTTTCGACAACTATATATTATCTATTAGATTTGAATTCATTACCGTCTCTGTGACATTCCCTGGGATGTTTGTATACCACATTTTCATTTGGTATTGTTCAGATCATATACAATTTCTAGTGCATGTATCTTGGACTTCTGCCACGTTATGTCATGATTAAAGCTATAAACATACGCGCATATATACATCTGTCTATATATCTAGGGAGCTAGCTAGTTGTCTATCTATCTGTATGTCTGTGTATATATATATATATATATATATATATATATATATATATATATATATATATTATATATATATATATATATGTATATATATATATATATATATATATATATATATGTATATAGGCGCAGGAGTGGCTGTGTTAATAGCTTGCTTACCAACCACATGGTTTGAAGTTCAGTCTCACTGAGTGGCACCTTGAGATATTTTAGATGGCTCCGTAGCAATAATGCCTAGATACATTTCATTGCTCCTCTTTCTCAGTTTGGACAGAGATATCCCAGTGGATGTTAATGTGGCCATTGCTATATATATATAATAAGTTTAACATATTTTATACATTTTTGTATCCGACATTATGTTGAAATATCTGTTGTGGATATTGCTACTGACTAGAATATTTGTGAATATACCTAGACTTGGCAAAAACTAAGCTTTCGCAAATAAAATTTTGAAGCCATCAATTGTACACATTATAAACTATCATTTGTGTTAAATTGTTTTAATTCAGTAATGATGTGTAGCTTATTTTAGCCAAGTGTTTTTCGCCGTTACAGTCTTCTACTCTGGTTTAATTCTATTATGACAGTTCTGACAGATATTGGGCGTATGATGTTTTATTTTCTAATTTCTTTCGCATACTTTGTAATTTAGTTCAAATTGTAATTTGTCATTTGTATGATTAATATTTCCTAGTATTTTCTGTGTTTTGTAAATCATTGTTTTTAGCTCAGTTTCTAGTTGATAACTCCTTGTTTGCTGAAAAGATTTCTATTCCATTTTTTTATTCGTTTTCTTATTAGACGATTCATTTCCTATTTTCAAGCCTCCAAATATTTTTCTATAGCCTTTGTGGCTACTTCAACCATTTCTATTTGTATGAGACGTCCATCTGTCTGTGTACAAGTTATGTGCATTCAAACCCAATCTACTTTCAAACGGCAATCTCTGGAATTCCTTAGTATTATATATATACAAACACACACACGAACACACACACATACATACATACATATATATATATAATATATATATATATATATATATATATAAGAATTTTTTTGCGTAATGAGATAAAAACCCTAGGTTGTGTAGATATTAGAACATTTATAGATAGAAGGTCTTACAGCTGTTTCCAGGATATTTATCAATTATATCCTTTCATCGGAGACGGTGTGAGAGTTTGGTTAAGTGATAATTAATTTTGATGGGATACAAAATAGAGAGTGAGGTGGAGGAAAGAATACAGATATGAGATATGTAGGGATATTGAATTTATAGACCCATTTTGGGCAGAAAGATATATATGTAAGACACGTAAGATTCCTCATATATATATATATATATATATATATATATATATATATACATATCAGGAGCACTCCGTCGGTTACGACGACGAGGGTCCAAGCTGAAATGTCAATGGATCAGCTTGCTAGTGAAATTAATGTGGAAGTGGCTGAGCACTCCACAGACACGATATCCCTTAATGGAGTTGTCGGAGAGATTGAGTGTGACACAGACACAGAGTGTGACAAGGCTGGCCCTTTAAAATACAATTACTACTCATTTTACCAGTGCAATGGACTGTAGCAGCGTGAAGTAAAGTATCATGCTCAAGGACACAACGCGGCACCGAGTATTGAACTCACGAACTTAAAATCGTAAGCAGAATTGTTTATATACGTCTAATATATGTTTATATACTTCTAATGTAAGGCTAAAATTTTAATAAAGAAAATTTATCAAATCATTTTTTTTTTAATAACATTTTATATTTTTATTATAAGAAAATCAATTCTCATTCACTTCGGGACTGGTTAACCACTTCTGTGCTTTTCCTGGCCGTTTACACTTGCTACGTAATTTCTCTTTGTATATATTTAGGGTACTTCAATGCTTTCATGACATTGCATCTACTTTTCCGTGGGTATGTCTCAGTATTTCATTTATTTTCATTTTTTGTTCCTCGCTGATGAAGGAAGATTCCCTTTTGTATTAACCAGAAATCGGAACCAATTCGGAGATAACTATATTTTTATAAATTTCAGTTAGCTTGCTTTTCTCGTTTCGGCACGTTGTGTAATAAATAATACAAGTGAAGATATTTTATCTGGTTAGACGATTTAGCGTCTTTGTTTCAGCATATTGGCATAGAAAACACTTTCTTTTGATCTTATTTAAAATTATATATATATAGATACACATACACACTCGTACGCGCGCACACACACATATAAATAAATACATACATGCAGCAATATATATGATTTTGACAAATATAAATGTAATAAAATACCGTATTGTTTATGGGAGGACCCAATACTCGGCTGTTAATTGTACTCTCTTGAATTCCCATCAGCTCAAGTTTAAAATATTAATACGAAGAGCTTGAACATTAATTGATATTTGTGATATTCTTTTATCTGTTTCAGCATTTTCACTGTGGGTCATGCCAGAGGACCGCCTTTAGTCGTAATAATATATATATATAGATATATATATATATATATATATATATATATATATATATATATATATATATATATTATATATATATATATATATAGTAGAATTATGTTTTTAAAAAAAATATAGAATATAAAATACACGTGGAAATGTAAGGGTAAAATATGAATAATCAACGAAAATGCATATTGTAGATATAAAAAGGCTATTTATGACAGGTAGTGACAAATATATACATTTAGAGTATTACTAGTCAAAAAGGTCATTATTAATGATGATTATAAGAAGTTAATAATAATAATAAGGTAAGAGACTGAAACGACATTTTGTCACTTTTGGCTATATATTTATGTATGTATGCATGCATATATGCATAGATATTTATGTATGTATGCAAGTATATATGCATATATATTTATGTATGTATATATATATATATATATATATATATATATATATATAATATATATATATATATATATATGTATATATATATATATACACGCATATATATATATATTTTTTTTATATAAATAGATAGAAAGATGAATAATCTTGTAGTAGATTAATCAAAAGTTTAACCGATACCTTAGTAGCAAAAAAACAGCAGTAAACAGCACGGTTGGAGGTACAACCATATGGTGTTGCAACCGTGCGTTGGTGCGGATAATTGAAATTAAAACATTATTGGTGAATTGAAGAAATGGAGCTGAACGCAGATTGAACAGAAATCGTTTTATTTCATTCTACACGTGTTTCGAAAGGCACAAATTACCAAAATCCGATTGAATAATGGGACCATATTGTGTCTTTCTCTTCAGGAAGAAAATAGGAAATCCGTTGGAAAAACAAAAACAGAACAGAGGCGGAGCAAAAACAAATCGAACTATGCTCCTAAGAGCCCATGGCGAAACTGTTTATCAGTGTATGTTGAGAACCGGTGGCTGAAGAATTTAACGGGTCAGGCATCGGTCAATCATGTGGGGGAGGGTGTGTGGGTGTTCTTTGTGACCGAGAATAAAGTTCTGACTATTTAAGGAATATTGGATGTTTTATAAGGGGCGAGAAAAATCTACTTAGAGACGTGTGTGTTTGTATACTGTTCTATATATGTGTGTGTTGGCGTAGGGGTAGTAGAAAACATTTTTTGTGTACGTGTGTGCGTTGATCGTTCGGCTGTCAGTGGCTACTGCCGCGAGAACCGTTGGGTGGCAGAAAAAAAATATATATATATTATGTTTTATGTGGTGTGTGTTCATCTAAGCCTGCCTTGTCAAGGAAACCCCCCGCTGTGAAAAAACCAAGCCCCGTTTGCCTTACAGGAGTAATTCCCCTTACAGTGGTTAATCGTAGATATCTTAAAGGCTATTTCAGAATTTGTTACCAAGGGCTATGGGTGCCGGTATTATTTATAAACGCTATTAAAAGCCAGATAAGTGTAACGCCGCCAATGGGGGCATCGAAAAGCCGACTGTAAAAGCCCGTTTACCATCCGGCCTCTGGCAAACAAAATATGGAAGAGTTCGGAGACACAAAGGTTGCACTGCCTTCTGCCCCTATCAAATGGGAGGGCCACCGACAAAATTGACCATTCCAGCCTGTAGCTTAAGTTCGTATCCTTCAGTCGCCATATTAGCTTACTGAGTCCCGTGGTCTGGTGCTTGTTCATGTCCCGAAAAGTTGCGTAATGGTTGGAGACGCGCAAAGACAATCTTGAGGATGAGGCCCCTACATAAGTGAAGACATCTGAGTCCGTGTAAACTTGCATTGGTAGACGGCGTTTTTGATCTTGGAGTTCGCCGACGTGAATCTTATTCTGCTAGGATTAGTTTCTGAAATTAGAACTGCGTTCCTGTCACTATTCGTTCCGAGACCTGCAGCCGCTTACTACTCTATTTTCCACTACATCACTATTAACTATAGGAATAACCCCTGATTCTCCACTATCTATCAGAGTGCTGTCATTGCTACTGCCCGTGGTGCTGCTATTGCGGAAATGATGCTGGGGTGCTTTGGGGCTCTCTACCCTACTCCCATTGTTACCGTCAACCACAACACCCCACAACACCCCTATATATTTATATATATATATATATATATATATATATATATATATATATATATACGACGGGTTTCTTTCAGTCTCCGCCTACCAAATGCACTCACAAGGCGTTGGTCGGCCCGAGGCTATAATAGAAGACACTGACCAAGGTGCAACACATTGGGACTGAACCCGGGACCTAGAGGTCAGTAAGCCAGCTACTTACCACACAGCCACACCTACGCCTATTTATACATATTTTTCGTACATAAGGACTAGATGCTTAATGGAAAACTTCCTCTAGCCTAGACATTTTCTTTATCATTGTTATCATTTAAAACTAAATAATTGTATCGGTGGCTCTAGTATTATTTTCTAATTATAATGACTGAGTGTATAAATGCGTGTTTGTGTGTGTTTGGGGTTCTAAATTGTGCAAAGAACATAAAACGAATGTCAGAGGTAGAGGAGGAAACAAGAAACAAGTTTTGTTAATTAGACGCTCAGGAGAAATGAAGAGTCATTAAAATCACAAGCCTACGCTTTCCGACGGAATGGGATTACTCGAGAGAAAAAGGAAAACTATGTGGTTGCACATGTTGAAGTGACTGTGAGGATGTGGTTGGAGACAACGGTGGAAAGTGAGATGGCAATGATTTCTTTAAAGTGTGTGTGTGTGTGCAAGAAAGTGTGTATATACTTGTGTATAGGCAAGCGTGTGTGTGTATATGTCTGTGGGCACGCATGTGTGTGAGAATGAAGTTTAAGTGATCGTATCTATGTGAATATCGGACCGTACGTTTATGTGTGCGCGAGTAAAAGTATGTGCGCATCTGTAGAACAATATATGAAACATTATGTATGCGTGTTCTCCGTGTATTTGTGTGTGCATATGTCTGTGAATGAGTTTTTATATGGAAAATTATGTTGATGCCTCACGTAAGGTGTGTGAGGCTACTAGATATTTGCGTGTGTGTGTGTGCGTGGAAGCCAAAGCATGTGTGTAGTAGCTAATGCCTATGTGCATATTTGTGCAAGTAGCGTGTCTGCAAATGTGTTCTTGTCGTTTTTTGTACGTATATGCGTTTGTTTACGTGTGTGTGTGTGTTAAAAAGGTAGACAGGCATATGCATCCGTGTGGGTGCTTGTGCATAAAGTGTGTGTGTGTGTAACAATATTGTGTGTGTTGGTTATGCGTGTTGATTATGCGGGTTGTATAATATCTTTCTATGCTTCTGTATGTATATGAGCGAATATGTGTTGAGATGCGTTCAGATGAAGAGAGAGGAAGGATTGAGACAATGAGGGACTGAAGAAATTAGAAATAAAATTGCCGATATCAACGGAGGCGCGTGACTGGATGTCCTGCGTGCACGGCCAGCCCGAAAATGTATGTGTAGCCTGCGACAGATAAGGTCGAGCGTAATTGGCGCGAGACGGAAGTAGTACTGCTGAGCCTGATATCGGAGAGATGTTCGGGGAAGCAAACAGCTTACCAGCGGCAAGTCTGACTTGTATGTGTGTGTGTGTGTGTACGTGTGGGTGGGTGGTTGCGTTTGTGTGTGTATGAATATGTGTGCGCTTGTGTGAAGCTTGCACATACTCGCATCTGATAGCTTCACACACATATGTAAGGCATCCATATAATCTCCCACACATTAACACGTCCACAGACACACACGGTCCCATAATCTTCATACTCACACACACAAGCACACACACACACACACACACACACACACACACACACAAACACACACACACACACACACAGACATACATATATATATATATATATACCAGCTTAGGCACGGTGGCGTGGTTGCGTTAGCTACGCTATAACGTGGTCTCCGGTTCATTCCCGCAATGCAATACACTGGACATATATTTCATATTATTTCCCCGCTTCCACTTGTAATCCATTTATAAGCGTATCGAGCGAAGAACCAGGGAAGAAAATGAAACCAGAAGATTAAGAACCTTTAGATGCATAGCAGGCCTGATTTGTTCGAGACCAGCCTACAATGCCGTGCTTTGGCATGGCTGCAGACAAATGACTAAACTAATGAATGAGTTAAATAGTATATATATATATATATATATATATATATATATATATATATATATATATATATATATATATATATATATATATATACATACGTACAGCCCGTCACGTATTTCAACATAGTTATGTTGATCTTCTTTTATGTTATCGCGATAAAAGCAGTTCAAGTTTAGAATTTACTAAAGTTGTAGTTATATTAATTAGTTTAAATAATTGATTTACCAAAACCTTTGTGCTATACTGTCATTCTGTAAATCTAAAGTAACTACTTTTACATTGTGTCTGTAGGTGCGTCTACATTTCATTGTTATTTCGACACAATTATAACTTACATGTGGTAAATACAACGTAATTACGTTAGAAACACGTTTGCTAAAGTTTTACTATGTCGAATAATGTTAGGTGTACCATTTATTGTGTTGCATTGAATGTACGAGAACATTACGCTGTATTCAGTGAGGCTTGTTAAATTAGACAAGGTTAAAGCTGCTTCAATTGGCCTGCAGGAACAACACTCGTGTCGGTATTTCTACATAACATACCTTTCACTGAAAACTATTTCCGTAGGAGCGTGGAAATATGTAATTAAATTAAAGCAGGTGCATCATTATTGATTCTGTGCAGTATATGGTAAGTTGCTGCCAAAACGACTCTGAAGAAGTTGATGGAGTATTCCATATGCAATTATATTTGATTCAAGGAAACCTTTTTTTTCTTCTTGGACAAATTAGCTAACATAAGTTTACGTTACATTGTAAAATAAACATAACTTATTTAGATTAACACATCAGTAATATGTAAGTAGAGAGCGAAAAATTATTATGGTAATGTTGTATGTGTCATAATGTGGATGATGCAATCACATTGAAAGTAATTTCGGCATGCTGGTGAGTGAATATTGCGTAGTTTACCCAAGTTTCTATACATAATTACATATCACATAAGATTTTATTTGTCACTAAACAATGTATAAACAATGATAAATCTCAGGATGTATAAACAATTGAATTATTTCAGTAACACGTAACGTTATTCTAGAACAATATGTCTTCCCTATACACAAATCAATTGTAAATAATCCAGTCCTCGGTGAGTGAAAAGGAAAATGAAGAGAGATCCAGAATGACAGGGAGAATGGGAGACTGTGAGCGGGTGGGCCATGATATGCAAAGAGAACTGAAGAACAATCTGAGAATTTAAGAGGCAGAGATACAGATCAGACAAAAGTTGGATTTTATGATATGCAAAATCTATGCGCCCAACGTTTTCAAAATGAGATTGGAGTAATCATTTCTATTTTTTTATTTCTTATCAGTTTCAGCTCAAAGATGTGGCCATGCTGGGGCATCACCTTAAAATGTCTTTAGTAGAACAAATCGAGCACAAGATTTATATTGTTAAGCCTAGTACTTATTCTATTGTTCACTTTTGCCGAGCCGCTAGTTCACACGAACGTAAACATTCCAACACCGGTCGTCAAGTTGTGGTTGGGTACAAATACAGACCCAAAGACACACACATACAGACATGCATACATACATACATACATACGCACGTGAGGGCACACACACACTAACATATAATATATAGGACGGGGTTCTTCAGTTTCCATCAACCAAATCAATCCACAAGGGTTTGGTCGGTCCCAGGCTGTTGTGGAACCGAACCCTGAGGTATGCAGTTGGGAGGCAAGCTTCTTGCCATATAGCCACGCAAGCGCCAATAATATGTACGTAGAAATATTTGCAAGATGAAGCATTGCAGAACTAAAGATGGGACTGTAATTAAACTAACTCTTTGTTAGTCATATGCAACTGTTAACATGCAGCAGGTATTTACGACTGAAGTCGTGCTTGCCAGGAAGTCTAAGCTTTATTGATAATCTGGGAAAAAATACTTGTATAAAGAAAAACAATTGTGACCACCTTCGGTCATGAATGACCATGGGCACACGTCGGGGCAATGTTGCTTATGGAAGACCAGCAGTTCCCCAGGCATGCTGGTGTCCCCTCTCTACGCCACCGATGTTATCCAAGGGAAAGGCAAAGGCCGATACAGCTTGGCACCAGTGACGTTGCAGCTGATTTATTAACGTGCAAGTGGCTGAGCACTCCACAGATACGTGTGCCCTTACCGTAGTCCTCGGGGAGATTCAGCGTGACACAGAGTGTGACAATGCTGGCCCTTTGAAATACAGGTGGAACAGAAGCAGGAAGAAAGAGTGAGAGAATGTTGTGATGAAAGAGTACAGCAGGTTTCACCACCACACCCTGACGGGCTCGTGGAGCTAGAAGTGTTTTCACTCAACAAACACTCACAATGCCCGGTCTGGGAATCGAAACAGCGATCCTACGACCGCGAGTCCGCTGTCCTGACCATTGCGATTCCACAAAGAAAAACACTAAGTAAATATAAAATTACTATTTATAAAGGTAAAATATTTCAAATGTTTACACCAACAATAATTATTATTAAAATGGGCGTATTAGGGAAAATAGTAAAACTTTTCGAGGAGAGCGTCGTATGCAAGGAATCCTAATGCTTTGATTTCGTAACAGCTACAATCGCTTCAAAAGAGGCAGGCTTGAAACGGGGCTGAATAGAGATCCATGAGGTCTTAAACGGGAGGTCAGAATTGTCATTGACAGTGAGTCTCAGGGAAGAGGAAATCATAATTGAGGATGGCTGCATGACGATATTTATATACATATATTTGTTCCCAGTTACTCATCAACACGCACGCACACACACATACACACACACAAACTCACAGGTATACACATAGGCACACCCACGTACATACACACTTAGAAGTATATAGCTAATTATATATCTTATATATATCTTATATATAATTAATAATTTGCCTCTACTACCGTACAGGGCTTTCCGCTCGCGTCCTGTAACGTTAATTTTCGAAATAATATCGTTCTGATATATATATATATATATATATATATATATATATATATATATAGTCATACATAAATATATATATATATCCATACTTATAGAAATAGAAATACATTGATATGTGTGAGGGGGCATGTATGTATGCGTATATGTTTGTGTTCATGTATGAATGTATATGTGTGTATACACATACATTCATATGTGTATGTGTGTGTGTGTGTTTTTATGCCATAATAAAAAAGTGTTTTACATCAAAATTGAATGTTTAACCAATATATTTGGTAGAGCACAAATTTACTCTTTTCTAATCTAGTCACAATGCCCGTATGTTTGGCAGAGGGGGGGTACCGGTAGAATAGAATGACCCCAGTACGAAACTGGTACTAAATTCAATCCACTCCGTAAGAATAAAAAGCAAATTTCTCTGCTTATCACACAAGCAGGAAAAACTAGTCATCGCTGTCAGATAATTTCTGCGAACACAGCATCACTAGTATTTGACCACACAACTTCTCAGACA